>NW_026652282.1:14549514-14602534 GCF_009828535.3 Hylobates moloch | reverse complement strand
ATCCACCAAAGTCCTAGCACAGCTACTCAGCAATTGTTGATTGGCTCTCCCCTCTCCTTTCCTCCTTCCCTCACCCCTCCCTCCTCCCTTCTCTCTGTCTCCCTCCCTCCCTTCTCCTTTCCTCTCTTCCTCCTTCCTCTCTCCTTCCCACTCTCCCTCCCTCCTTCCCTACTCTTTTCCTCTCTCTCCCTCCCTCCATCCTTCCCTCCCCTCTCTTTTCCTTTCTCCCTCCCTCCCCTCTCTTTTCTTCTCTGCTTCCCTTCCTTCCATCTTGCCCAATCCACCAAAGTCCTAGCACAGCTACTCAGCAATTGTTGATTGGCTGTGGTTAGGTGACTAAACAGAACTCATATGTGTTGGTAGTACCTTTCCAGCCTTGAAGTCTGCAAGATACGTCCTTCCAAAACTTTCCCTCTAGTTCTCATGTCTCAAACAGAATACCAGCGCTGATGGCTCATGACCCTATCTCTAGAACTTCTTGAGTTTTAATATTCTGGAGACACTATAAATGATTGATGCAGGCTACTGATGTGCTAATTATTAATGACTAAAGCAGGTCCCAGAAAAATCATGATTTAGCAAATTTTGTGGGCTCAGTCAGGCTACTTAAGACAAAGGGCACTAAATGGCAAACCAAAAAGATCAATGTGACCAAATAGTAATTCATTATGGCTGCCCACCTACCCCCACCCCACTCCCTGGGGAAACAACCCTTTTCAACATGGAGAACATCACAGCCAAAAATCATGAGATGTACTTCATCCTCTCTGAGTCCACCAGTGAAATAAAGGCCACACACTGGATCATCAGAGCCTCTTCCTTTCAATACCATCTATCTGTATTATTTCCTCTCCTCTTTACCCATCATGAACCCCACATTTTGACATTTTCATCTATAAGGCAATTTGCTCTTCAATGCCATGATGTCCAAAGAGAAGTTAAAGAAGCAACCAGGGGCCAGGTGCAGTGGCTCATACCTGTAATCTCAATGGTTTAGGAAGCTGGCCTGGGAGGGTTGCTTAAGGCCAGACATTCAAGACCAGCCTGGGCAACAGAGTGAGATCCCTTCTCTACAAAAAAGTTGACAAATTAGCCAAGTGTAGTGGCATGTGCCATACTCCCAGCTACTCAGGAAGCTGAGGCTGGAGAATTGCTTGAGCCCAGGAGTTGGAGGCTGCAGTGAGCTGTGATCACACCACTGCATTCCAGCACGGGTGACAGAGCAAGACCCCATCTCAAAAAAAAAAAAAAGCAACCAGGTTGCTAGATATCTTGTGAGAGCAGAGGGAGAGAATCCATCGTAAGACTCCTCTGGGGAAAAAGGGGTTTATGGTTTTTATTCCATGGTTCTCTGGCCTACGGTGTTTCAACAGGATTTGGAGTTAGTGCTCACAAACCATTTTGAGATTCCAGCCCCCTTTAGAGGAGTGAACTCCAAAATGTTTTTGATCCAGGCACCTATATCAATAAAAAAATACTTTGAGAATGTACCACCAACACAGATATATTTGTTTCTTAATTGTATTTGTGCACTACTGTTCTGATGTATTATGTGCATAATGAAACACATACACAAAAATACATTTTGAAAGGATGGGGGAAATATAAAATGAATATTTTTAAAGTACTTTCCAATTGTGATGTCTTCCCGTTATCATTTGCTAATAGCTCAACAAACAATATGCGTCACAGAAAGCTTCATTGCACTGGCAGACACTGTCAGGATTCAACCTGTATTGTCTTGGTCCACCCTAGCAGGCATCTGTAGGGTTCCTGTACAAGCAACAGCTCACGTGCTTCTCTGCATGAAAGCATTCTCTAACTATTAAAGTGTGACTAGTGGGGACCTCCTCTTTTGGCTTTGGAGCCCCCCTCCCTCTGTCTCTGTATGGGGGAGCTTCTTCCTTTTGTCTTCTCCCTTCTTTCTTGCCTATTAAACTCTGTGCTCCTGAAAACAAACAATCAAAAAAAGTGTGACTAGTATGCATGAGGCCTGAAGTATTAGGGACCGAACACCCCAGGAATGACTCTCAACCAATGAGGGATGGGAGTCCCTCTCTCATCCCTCTCAACCAATGAGGGATGGGAGGGAGGGATAAATGCCCCAACTTCCTTGCACCTCAGAGGGTGATATGGTTTGGCTGTGTCCCCACACAAATTGCATCTTGAATTGTAATAATCCCCATGTGTCAAGGGAAGGGCCAGGTGGAGATAATTGAATCATGAGGGTGGTTTCCCCATACTGTTCTCATAGTAGTGAATAAGTCTCAGGAGGTCTGATGGTTTTATAAATGGGAGTTCCCCTGCAAAAGCTCTCTTGCCTGCCACCATGTAAGACGTGACTTTGTTCCTCGTTACCTTCCACCATGATTGTGAGGACTGCCCAGCCACGTGGAACTGTGAGTCCATTAAACCTCTTTGTCTTTATAAATTACCCAGTCTTGGATATGTCTGTATTAGCAGCATGAGAACAGACTAATACAGAGGGATAATTCAGTCCCATACAGTCTCTCAGAGGGTCCTCAGCAGGATAGAGTCCCTGGTGCCCCATGTAGTAACCCAATCATCAACATATCCTTTATTGGCTTTCTTGCCTTTGTATGTCACTTTCCTACTCCCTTGCTGTGCTTCCTGGAATCACCTCCCAAATAGGATACTTCTATCTAAATCTTTGTCTTGGGGTCTGTTTTGTTGGAGTGGGGCAAACTAAGATAATAGTTAATAACATTTTAAATGGTCTCCTTGATGCTCTCTATTTTTAAGTAATTTGATTATAATGTCATTATTTTATGTAATGTGGTTGGTGCTGAGCTACAACTAGGGTAGGAGAATTGGCAGTGCTGGCATTTTCTTCTGATTTTGTAAGCTTGAATGAATAGTAATATCTTGATCTATGGGTCCTTTGCAGGGACTTTTGTTTTGTTTTGTTTTGTTTTTTGAGATGGAGTCTCGCTCAATCGCCCAGGCTGGAGTGCAGTGGCACGATCTCGGCTCACTGCAAGCTCTGCCTCCCGGCTTCATACCATTCTCCTGCCTCAGCCTCCCAAGTAGGTGGGACTACAGGTGCCCGACACTACGCCCGGCTAATTTTTTTGTATTTTTAGTAGAGATGGGGTTTCACCATGTTAACCAAGATGGTCTTGACCTCCTGACCTCGTGATCTGCCCGTCTCGGCCTCCCAAAGTGCTGGGATTACAGGCGTAAGCCACTGCGCCCAGCCAAGGACTTTTTAAAGTTACATACCTATTGTGAGAGGGTTTTTAGTTACAACTGGCTAATATAGTTTGTAATGCTACCTCACCAGGAGCATGTAAACTGCAATACTTTGCAATACACTGAAAGAAGTGATCACGAGGGCTCCACTGTCAACCCTTCTCAGTGTGGAACATTCCATCCTTCCCCAGAATACCTCTAAAAGCACATGGGACATATGACCTGTTCATATAGACAGAGGAAGCTCACTGGTAGCAATCTGTATATTAAATAGTAGTCAAACTGAATCTATCTATCTATCTATCTATCTATCTATCTATCTATCTATCTATCTATCATCTATCTATTTATCTATCTAATCATTCTAACATGTGCTCTGTGTACCCCAGTATATTATCTCATTCACCCTTGGGGTATGATCACTCCATTTTGGAGGCCACTGCTCTAGAGAATCTAAGGCCATATCTAAGCAACCAAAGCCAAGTGGACGATTGAGGCCAATAAAGAGCTCACAGAGAATCACTTATAACTGGAAGTTGAGGGTTTGTGGTAGGATGGGCAGTATTTCTGTGAATTGATGTCCTTGAGTCCTTGAAGTCTTTACTTTGGTGTCTGAAGGAAGAAAGAGGAGTTAGATGCATTAAGTGTGGAGGTAGAGAAGGCTGGAGAAATTAGAAGTGAGGACAAGAAAGGAGAAGGCAAGATTTTTGTTCTTGCCTGGTTTCATGGCATGGTTTTGATCCCCAGTGGAAAAAGATATTGAGCTCTAACATGGAAGGAGACATTCTATGAGATACTCTGGTGAGACTGAGTACAAGTATTTTTGTCTTGGGGGCTGGGATGACAAAGAATATCACACAGTAGAGAATAGAGATAATCTCTGAACTGTTGCCCAAAACAGAATGCTGTCTGCTACTGCATCATGGACTATTTAGAGAGCATGGCAAGAGAATGTACTTGGTGGGGAAGTTGGAATTCTCACCATCAGCAGTAGCACTGGGAAGAGGCTTTCAGTCTACTTCTGAGCAGATAACACCGACAAGGGGAAGCCAATTCAGGAAGAGAAGGAAATTTTGATAATGGATGTGTGGGACCTGCAGCTGCCATACTGATTCATAAGCTCCCTGTGAATTCCTGCTGGGGATATCCAGGAATACTCAATTGGGAAAGGGGGGACTTTTCCAGAAAGCTGGTGACCCTGAATAAGTAAATAGAGTTAAAAGCCAGGAAGTTTGGATTAATTTGATTTCATTCATATCCTCAAGAAAACATTTGGGTTACAAATAATAATTTGGGTTCTTCTACTATCAAATAAATAAATGATTATTTAATATCAAGTAATCATTCCTCCACTTTGGCACTAAAGAGCTGGCCACATTGCAGATAAAAAATTACAATGACACTTTAACCTGTTCACTTCTTATAGGGCAGTATTTGGTGCAAGGAAGTACCCTAAAGCACCAGTTGATGATATGATATACAGGAACAAATAAGGAGGTGAACTAATAATAATAGTGCTTCTTCTAAGCAGGCTTGCAAGGGCAGACTTGCTTCTTGCTCTCCTGAGTTGCAGAATTATAGATGTTAGAGCCTGCCCTGTATGTGCATCACTCCCTTTGGTGAATCATTTGTACATCACATGAATGATATTTTGTGGACCTGACCCTTGGATTCTTGCACATTGAGTAATAATTTATACTAATAATTTCTTGCTCCCATAATTTAGAAACCTGATCATTCCCACCCAAATCCTTGGCATCTCACCTCCTCATACAGTCATGATTTAATAGCTCAGCTGTGAGGTGAGATCTCAAATTACCAAAGCATCATAACTTTTACTATGAATACCATGAGACATGCAAAAGGAAGCTAAGACCACTGAAACCAGTTACACCTCAGGCAGGAGCATAAGCTAACTGCAAGATAGACACTTGTGGAAGCCTGGTTCACATTTTCAGGATGCTGGGAAACCATTTAATGTGTTGGACAAATTTGGGGCATGGGGGAGATGGCATCCCAATGTCTTGAAAGTGTTAATAGACTTTCCAAAGATATTGTAATCTATTCCCAGAGAGTAGTTTCCCATGTCTCAACATAACAAATAACCACAGTCCAATCAAC
Source organism: Hylobates moloch (assembly GCF_009828535.3). NCBI lineage: Eukaryota > Metazoa > Chordata > Mammalia > Primates > Hylobatidae > Hylobates > Hylobates moloch. The sequence goes on along the minus strand of NW_026652282.1, from coordinate 14,597,200 downwards.
AAAATGCATAGACCTTTTGGACTGGGTAGCAAAGCAGATCTTTTCATCCAGGATGCTATCTGCAGTTTGGCCTCACTTGGGACAGTTTTCCTGAAGGGTTGTTTTTCTGGGTGGGAAGAGGTATCTTGTTTTGAGTTTTTAAAAAAAGATGTTTCCTTAAAAATTTTAAATCCATTTCATTTTTTTTCAGGGTCAAATTTATAAATCAAATGAAAGACTCAAACACATTTAATCAGAAAGTGGTCAGCTTTTATCTGAAATCCTGTATATACTATTGAGAGCAAATGTTTAACTTATGTGGAAGTGAAACATGGGCAAATGAAACTTAGAGAAATGCGACTTATTCGAAATTGTTGTAGATAAATTCTAGAAGTCAGAAGCTTAGAAAAAGACATAAATAATGGTTTCACAAACTTATCCAAATGCCAATAATAATTTAATATTCTCCTTCTAGGAGCAAGCACTCCACTTGCTAATTATTATCTCAAAATGAATTCATGAACATTAATTAAGTCCCATCCAGGCAGCATGATTAAGACATAATTAATAACAGACATTTAATACTAGTCGAATTTAGTAAACATTTGCTTCTGTTGAAACTTTCTGTTCATTTGCCAGATAAGCAAAAGGTTAACTTCACTGTTGCAGTGTATCTTCTAGCAAATGTTGTGTTTGGAGTTTGAAAGCAGTGCTCTGGGAAACAGTGTGCTGTTACCATGGTCTTGGAATGTCATAATCCTGAATTCTGCAACCATCCTGCACTCAAATGCCCTAGCAATTTTGGGCAAGCAATCTAATGCTTCAGATACTCTGGTTTCTAATCCCATCATAACACAAATATAATAACCCTTCTCAACTTCTTAACACTCTCTCCACCCTTGGCTTCAAGGCCATTCTTCACAGTCTTTCTAATCTCTCCTTTTACTTTGCCCACTCTTGGTGGCATAGCTAATATATTTGACACCTGCAGCAGATCATTTCTAAAAATGTGCTTGCTTTCTATGCCAAAAGTATTTTTAGTATTGATCATATAATAATCATAATAATCATTTTCTTGAATTTTTCTCTAGTTGTAAAACAAGAAATTAATTAAAATGAAGTTTAGGTCTGGACAAGATGACTTAGATCTGTTTCTCTCTGCTCCTACCTGCTAAGTACAACTATAAACCTTAGAAAAAACCCAAAATGCAACCAAAAGAACACTATGAAAGGTATTAAGAGGAAGGTGAGCTGGTTTGGGATTCCAGTACTGAAGGAACAACACAGCAGCAGAGTGTCTTATATCCCCCTACCCAACAGAAGAAGGCAACCCTGGCCTGGCATTTCCAAGCCCTCAACCTCGCAACACGAGGTAGTGCAGGTAGGCTGATTTCTCTACCAGAATGAATGGCAGTCCTACTGATAATGCCCAGTGAGCCTACAGTGCTGGTAAGAAGGCTAGATCAGGAGCCCTGCTAAAAATAAGCAGCTAAGGCAAATTCTCTCTTCCCCTGCAAGACCTGAGATACCCCCACTTCTACCGAGAGACACTGGGTGGCAGGCTGGCACTGGCAAGATGGTTCTTCCACACACAATAGGCTGCTTATTCCTAGGAAGCATTCTTTGTCCTTATGGGCTAGAGATTCCTTTCTTCCACCTTGAGACACCAGGTGGCCCTGCCCTGGGAAACCCTTTTGATCCTTTCAAGCAGCACCACCAGGGACCAGTGGAAGTCCCAGCAGCACCAGCTAAATCAAGCATACCAAGAAGCACTGAAAAGGCTCTGAAAATTAAACTGTCATTGAAACCACAGTCCAAAAAAGTAGATCAGGATCTGTATGCGAAACCTAAACTGGTTTCTTTAAATAGGACCTAGAATCTTCTAAGATAAAAACAAAAAATGTCCAGGATACAATAAAAAGTCACTCGCCATATCAAGAGCCAGGGAAATCACAACTTGAATGAAAAAAGACAATCCAGGGATGGCAACAAAAAGATAAATAGGATGCTAGAATTATCTGACAAGGAATTTAAGGCAAGCATAATAAATAACTTCAAATGAATAATAATGAATTCTTTTTAAATAAGTGAAAAAGTAGAAAAAACCTCAGAAAAGAAATACAAGTTATAAAACATAATGAAATGAAAATCTTATAAATGAAAAGTATAATACTCCATATTTATTAACTTGCTGGATGGACCTGATAGTAGAGCAAATAGAGCTACTTGATAGATAGAATCAGTGAACTTCAGGATGAATAAAGAAGATTCACACGATCTGAAACACAGACAGAAAGCCTGGAAGAAAATGAACAGACTCTCAAAGACCTGTGGAACAATAACAAAAGATCAAACATTTATATAATTGGAGTTCCAGAAAAAGAGGAAAAAGAGTAGAGTTGAAAGAATATTAGACATAATGACTGAAAACGTCTCAAATGTGGCAAAAGAAACACATAGATGCAAGAAGCTGAGCAAAACCCAAACAAGATAACCTCCCCCCAATCCATATCATGACACATCATAGTTAAACTTCTGAAAACTAAAGCAAAGATAAGATCTTGAAGGCAGCCAGAGAGAAATGATGCATTACCTATCAGGGAACACCAATTTGGATGACAGTGGGGTTTTCATCTGAAACCATGGAGGCCAGAAGGAAGTGATACAATATTCTTAAAGTTCTGAAAGAAAAGAACTGCCGATCTAGAACATCCTTTGGGAATGAAAGGGAAATTAAAGTAGTTGCAGAAGAAGGAAAACCAAGAGAATTTGTCACTATCAGACTTACCCTTAAATATTGTCTAAAGGAAATTCTTCAAACAGAAAGGAAATTATAAAAGAAAAAATCTTGGAGCATCAAGAAGTGGGAAAGAACAACAGAAAGAGCAGAAATCTGGGTGAATAAAATAGACTATCTTTCCTACAAGCTTTTTAAATTATATTTAATGATTAAAATGTTAGTTATAATAACACTTGATACTCAACACAATTGTATTTGAAAGCAATCAGATTAAAGGGATCTAAATGGAATTAAAGTTTCCACAGTTGACTTGAAGTGGCAAAATGCTGCTACCAGTAGAATGTGATCATCACATATCTATATTGTAATACCCAGAGCAACAATTAAGCAAGCTATATAAAGAGATGCACTCAGAAACACTATAAATAATTCAAGATAGATTTATTAAAATGTTCAAGTAACCCACAGGAAGGCAAGAAGACAGAAACAGGAGAATGATAAGCAGAGGAAACAGTCATAAAACAAATAATAAAATGGTAGGCGAAGGTTCTAACATACCAATAGTTACCTTAAATGTAAAAGGTCTGAATATAACAATAAAAAGACAGATATTGACAGAATGGATTTACAAAACAACTCAACTATATGTGGTTTACAAAAAACCCTCAAATTCAAGGGCATAGGTAGGTTAAAAGTAAGAGGATAGAGACAGATATACTATGCAAACATTAATTAAAACAATTAGGGCCAGGCGCAGTGGCTCACGTCTGTAATCCCAGCACTTTGGGAGGCCGAGGCAGGTGGATTACCTGAGGTCTAGAGTTTGAGACTAGCCTGGCCAACATGGTAAAACTTTGCCTGTACTAAAAATAAAAAAGTTTAAAAATAAAAAAATTTTTTGAAAAGGGCGTGGTGGCAGGCGCCTGTAATCCCAGCTACTTGGGAGGTTGAGGCAGGAGAATCGATTGAACCTGGGAAGTGGAGGTTGCAGTGAGCCAAGATCACACCACTGCACTCCAGCCTGCATGACAGAGCGAGCCTCCGTCTCAAAAAACAAACAAACAAACAACAACAAAAACAAAACACAATTAGGAGAACCTATATTAACGTAAGATAAAGTTTAGAGCAAAGAAAATTGCTACAGATAGAGACATTATGTAAATATACCAAGAAGCTACAGCAATTATAAATATACATGCATCCAAGAACAGAGCCTTAAAATGAATGAAAGCATAAGCTAATACAGCTGAAAGGAGAAATAGACAAATTCACAATTATAGTTAGTGACTTCAATGCTTCTATCTCAGCAACTGATAAAATTACTAGAAAGAAAATCAGAGAGGATATAGGAGAGCTGAACAACACAATCAACCATCAGGATCCTACTGACATATATAATACATCCCACTTGGTAACAGAAGAATACGCATCTTTTTCAATAATCCATATAACGGTCTCTGAAATAGACAATATCCTGAGCCATAAAACAAATCCCAATACATTTGAAAGAATTAAAAGTATATACAGCATGTTCTCTGACCTTAATGGAATCAAAGTAGAAATCAATAACAGAAAGAATGAACAAGAAAAATCTCTAAACACCTGGAAATTAAGCAACACACCACTAAATAATCCATGTGTCAAAGAGGTTGTCTCCAAGAAAATAAAAAAATATTGAAATTAATTAAAAGGAAAATACAACATAACTAAACATCTGGGATGCAGCTAAAGTAGCACTGAGAGGGAAATTTATGGCATCAAAAACTTACATTAGAAAAGATGCAAGGTCTTGAATCAGTAATCTAAGTTGCTACCTCAATAAACTAGGAAAAGAAGAGTAAAATAAGCCCAAAGCAAGCAGAATGAAGGAAATCATAAAAGCAGAAATCAATAAAATGAAAAACAGAAAAATGAGTAAAAATGAAATAAAATTACATGCTGGTTCATCAAAAAATGAAATGAAATTGATAACATTTTAGTACAGTAAATAAAAATACAAATAAAGAAAACAAGTCACCAATATTAAGAATGAAGCAGAGACTATCACTACAGATCTCATAGCCATTAGAAGAAAAATAAGGGGATATTACAAATAATTTATACTAATAAATTTAACAACTTAGAATAAATTGACCAATCCTTCCAAAACCACAAACTACCAAATGTCAGCCAGGATTAAATAAATAGTCCTATAACCATTAAAGAAATTGAATTTGTAATTTAAAAACCCCTTCAAAAAGAAACATCCAGGCCCAGACAGTTTCATTGGAAACTTCTATCAAACATTTAAAGAAGAATTAACACCAATTGTACATAATCTTTTCCAGGAAATTGAATAAGAGAAAACATTTCCAGCTTACATTGTGAGACAAATATTCTGATATCAAAACTAGACAAATAGCACAAAAAAAGTACAAGTAGATATCAATATTTTTTATAAACTCAGACACCAAAATCCTTAACAAAATAGCAAATCAAATCCAACAATGTATTAAAAGAATACACATGGGGCAAGTGAAATTTATTCCAGATATAAAAGAATGATACAACATTCAAAAATAAATCAATGTAACCTATCATATCAACAGGCTAAACAAAAAATCAGATAATCAATATTAATTGATGCAAAAAACACATTTGTCAAAATTAACACTCATTCATCATAAAAGTTCTCAGCAAGTTAGGAAGAGAGAAGAATTATCTCCACTTGACAAAGAGTATCTACAGCAAACCTATAGAAAACATTATACTTAATGGTGAAAGACTGAATATTTTCTCCCTAAGTTCAGAAACAAGGTAAAGATGTCTATTCTTGCCACTCATACTCAACATAATACTGGAAGTTCTGGCCGCTGCAGTAAAGCAAGAAAAAAGAAATAAAGGCATACAGATTGGAAAGAAAGAAACAAAACTGTTCCTATTTGCAGATGACATGATTGCTTATGTAGAAAATTCCAAGGAATTTCTAAAACATAAAAAGATATTCTAGAATTAATAATTGCAATAATTGAGTTTAGGAAGGTCACAGAATATAAGATGAGCACAAAAAATCCGTCTTATTTCTATATACTAACAAAGAGTACATGGAAGCAGAAATTTAAAACACAATACCACTTACAATCACTGCAAAGAAAGTGAAACACTTAGGTCTGAATTTAACTGAAAAATGACAACGTGCTGATGACGTTAAAGAAGACCTTAATAAATGGCGATACATTTTACGTTAATGAATTAGAAGACTCAACATACTAAAGGTGTCATTTCTTTTCAATTTGATCTATAGATTGAAAGCTATTCCTATCAAAATCCCAGCAAAAATTTTTATAGACATAGACAAGCTTTTTCTAAAATTTATATTGAAAGGCCAAATAACTAGAATAGTTCAAACTATCTTGAAAAAGAAGAATAAAGTAGAAGCAATCACTCTACCTGATATTAATGATTACAATATAGCTACAGTAATCAAGATAGTATGTGTGGGTGGAGGGGCAGACACATGGATACATAGATAAGTGGAATGGAATAAAGAATCCAGAAATACTCACACAAATATGGCCAACTGATTTTTGACAAAGGTGCAAAAACAACCCAAAAGAGGAAAAATGGCCTTTTCGAAAAGTAGTGCTAGAGCAATTGGACATCCATAGGCAATAAATAAATAAATAGTAAAATCTTTTGCTCTGTAAAAGACCACATTAAAAGGATAAAAAGACAAGATACAGACTGAGAGAAAATATGTGCAAACCGCACATCTGACAAAGAATTAATATCTAGAATATATAAAGAATTCTCAAAATTCAACAGTATAAATACCCAAAAATCCAATCATAAAATGGGCCAAAAGTATGAACAGACATTTCACCAAAGAGGACATACAGATGGTAGACAAGCACAAGAAAAGATGTTCAACATCATTAGCTACTAGAGAAATACAAATTAAAACCACGATGAGCTATCACTACACACCTATTAGAATGGCTAAAATAAAAATGGTTCTAATGCCAAAAACTGGTGAGTATGTGGAGAAACTTGTTCACTCATACATTTCTGGTGGGAATGTAAAATGTTACAACTCTATAAAGCAGTTTGGCAGTTTCTTAAAAAACCAAGCATGCAATTACCATACAACCCAGCAAGCGAACTTTTGGGCATTATCCTAGAGAAATGAAAACTTCTGTTCACATAAAAACCCATGCAGGAATGTCCATAGTAGCTTTTATCCATAGTAGCCCAAAGCTGACAGCAGACCAAAACCGAAAACAGTCCAGATGTGCTCCAACAGGTTAATGGTTGAATAAACCATGGTATGGTATGTATGTCCCAATGGAATACTATTCTGCAATTACAAGGAATGAACTGTTGATACAGCAATGTGGATGAATCGCCAGTGAATTATGCTGAGTGAAAAAAACCAATCCCAAAATGTTATGTACTGTATACTTTCATTTATGTGACATTGTTAAATGAAAAAAATAAAATAGTAATGGAGAACAGAGTGGTGGTTGCCAGTGGTAGGGATGGGATGGAGGGGAGGAAGAGAGGTGGATGTGGCTATAAAAGGGCAATAAGAGAGATCCTTGTTGTGATGGAAATGTTCTATATATTAACTATAGTGTGGATACACAAACCTACTCATGTAACAAAATTGCATACAACCAAATACACACACACACACACACACACACACATACACCTGAGTACAAATAAAACTGGAGAAATCTTAATAAGATTGTGAATTGTATCGATGTCAATATGCTGGTTGTGACATCGCACTACAGTTTTGCAAGACACTACCAATGGGGAAATTGGGTAAATGATACAGGGGATCTCTTTGTATTATTTCTTACAGCTGCATGTGAATCTATAATTATCTCAAAATAAAAAGTTTTATCTTAAAAAAAGAGAGACAGAGCGACAAAACAGAACTGACAGCCCCGAATTCGAATCTTTTAAATATTAGCTTATTATTTGCTAAAATAGAAAGCACAAATTAATGGAGAAGGTATTTCATATTAAATAGCGTTGAGACAATTGGCCAACTACTTGGGGAAAAATGATACAATTAGAATCCACCTTACAATAAATAGCAAACAAATCTAAATAAATAAAAATGGAATTAATTAGGATTTATTAGTTTTTACTCAAATAATAGAAGACTTCACAACACAAAAGATGGATAGATTTAACTTTACAAAAATAAAAATCTTATCTATATAAAATAGTAGCCACGCTCACGGAATGAAAAGAAAATGGAGTATATATTTGTTGTGATTATGACAAACATTTATTTTGCATTAAGTAAATGACACATACACACCAATAAGATGCAAACACTGTGATTTAACGAAAAAGTGAATAAAGACAATTCCCTTGGATATCGAAGTAGCAAGTACACAAATAAAAATGACTCACCTTGCTAGTAATCAGAGAAATACATTTTAAAACAAAATGAGTCAAATTTTTTGGCCCAGACTGGTGAGTACTCACAAGGCAGGTGGTCTCAGACCTCATATATCCTTTTCAAAATCAGTTTGGCAACATGTTCATGTCTCTGTGTCTGCCCCAGAAATATTACAGCTGTGCATTTATGCTGAGAAATAATTATTAATGGGGAACATTGATATACACAAAGATATTAATTGCAGTGTTCTTTTTAACAGCAGATTTTGGAAATGACTTATACTTCTAACGGGGGAAAACTAAGTATATGGTAATAAATCCACCTAATAAAATTGTATACCACCATTAAAGATATTTATGGTGATTGTGTAGTGTGATTAGAATGCTATGATAAAATGCTTATTCTTTGAAGATGTTAAGGGATAAAAACAGGACTAAAACCACATGTAATATTATTTCAGTTGAGTAAATAGTACATAGAAAAACTTGAAATATAAAGATCACTGAAAGTGGTTGTAACTGAATGTTTACGCTGAAGAAACAATACACTTTTACACTTATATTTAATCTTTAATGACTATTACAATGAACCATTCATTTAAAAAATAATAAATTGTATGTATTCTACAGTATTTCTACATTAATTGTGAATATTTTCTGAAGCAATAATGTTGTAGCTTTCAAAATGTCACCTCTATTTCCTCTAAAATGATTCTTCTTCAAAAAACAAGGACTCATCTAATAGATGGAGTGAAACAGAAATCCAAGATGGTAGTGGCCCACTATTTATGAAACGTGCCTGTTAAGTTTGAGGACAATTCCTTTAAGGCAGGATGTCAGTGAATGAGAAACCAACTCTCTCCCATGTGCAGAGAAATGTGGACATCAGAGATTGATGGAGACACTTCAGTGAATTGGGCTGGGTGGTGGAGCCACATTTCTAATGGAAGCTTTGAGAGCTACGAAGACAATCAGACCCAGAAGCCTAGTTCTATAAATGGGGCCAATGTGGGAAGAGGTCATGGACAATGATTGGTGAATGCTAAGGCTCCATGGCTGAGCGATGCCTAGTGTACTCTCCTCAAGAACACGAGGAGCTTAGAAGACAGAAGCAGGCCTCAACTGGGGCCCAACACACTGGTGGTCTGGCTCAGAAATTGGGCAAGGATAATCCTAGGGGTGAAGAGCATGAGGGAATTCACCTGAAAGAGGCCAAGGTGAGCAGGAGCTGCTGGTAAGCGATCTTATGACTGCACTTAGGTATTGACTTGGCACGAAGAGGCCACAAATGCAAAGATGGCAATTAAAAATGCTAACCAGCCTAGACATGAGAGATTTTACACTTGCTCTCTTTTCCTTCTTCTATAACATTGTTCCATTCATAAAATTTTATAATTTCAGAAATTCTCCCAGGTGAAGAAAAATGAAACCATTAAAGTCTCTTTTGTACTACACATTGATGTCCTGTTCAAAAATGAATGACCTGGCAACTCCTCTTATTCCTTGAGTTTACAGTAACAGAACCCTTGCCAGTTACACTGGGGAGACTTGCAGTGCATGAATCAGAGCAGACCTAACAGGCCATGGACACGCTGAGGGTGGTAGGAGCATGTGATGCAGGTTGTGGCGCAGATCATTTGTGAAACTGACTGCCACACTCTTATTTGTTCATGAAATGCATGTGAGCCAGGTCAAACAGGTTGTGTCTCTGGGGGAACTAATCCCTACCAAAAGCCAGTGGGTTTGATGGCTGAGAAAGCCCTCACTAGCTCTTCTCCCAAGCGACCACTGCAGAGCTAGATCTCGGACTCACCACAGAGACGGGAACCAGGGGCCTGTGTATTTGGGCAATCAAGGATATTTATGGGCCACTCCATTGTTCTCTTTAACAATAACACTCCTGCCTTGCAGTGTCTGCGCAGTTACTTTTTAGGATCTGTTTTAGGCAGTGTTCTAATTGTTAATCCCTATTAGTCTAGGGCAATTTTGCCCATTTTTCCTTTCTTACTCAGGGATGAATCTGGCTCATTTGTGAATGAACTTCTAAGACAGGAAAAGGTGAGTCTCACACCTGGAAAGGGAACAGGACTTGGCATGTGCGAATGGGTGTGTGTGTGTGTGTGTGCATGTGTGCGTTTATGTGCATGTGCAGGCGTGTGTGCATGCATGTGAGTGCTTGTACATGTGCATGTGTACATGCATGCATGTGCTTGTGTGCGTGTGTTTGTGCGTGTGTATCCAGTTCTTCCATGCAAACATCTCTGAGCCTCATGTTCTGCATGCGAAGGCTGGGTTGTGTGGGGTCATCTCTGAACTCTCCTACCCCTGGTCTGCGATGTGCCAGTATTTCACCCACACTCATGCCACAGTTGGCACAGGTGTCCCATCCAACAAGATAATTCACTGCCCAAAACAAATCTGGGTGTATTTTTCACTTCACTGACATCCTCGGCCTTATATTTTCATGTCCCTGACTTCAACTCTCTATTGGGTCTATAATCATGTTCTGGTCCTTCCTTGGTGACCTTCATGGACCTTACTCTGTCTCATGCAGCCTGGCTTCTCACATGGCTTGTACAGGGCTCTCCATGGATTTGGGCAAACTCTGGTGGCCTCAAGTGACAGTCACACGACTCCAACCCCAACCCCACTCTGCCCACATCCTCCCTCCACACCGAAAAGGAAGGTGTGTTTGACGGTCATGATACTTGTAGGAGATGTGGCTGTTCCAGCTCTTTCGGAGTAAGAGACCAAGCCCAAATGGGAGGAGAGATAGCAATGAGTTTAACAACTACTTACTGCAGGCCGCCCACACCGGGAGAACTAAAGTGGCGTCTGCAGGAGGTGCAAGCCATGAGCCCTCCCTCAGTGTGCACCATCAACTCAGAGAGATGAGACACAAGGGGAAGGACGGCTACCACTGGTGTGAGGCATCTACGTCCCAGAGGGAGAGGAGAGCTTACTCGAAGCCACTTAGAGCAGTGACAGAGCAGGGGACAGACGCTCCCCATCCTGACCCCTTGCACAGGAGTCTTGCCCTCCTCCATCAGAGGCAGCAGTGTGCCTTGAAGGCCCGGCTAGAACAGAAACCGCCCCATGCACAGTGGGCCTTCACCTACGTTCTAGTTTAGATTATCGCCTTCGTTTGACTGTAAAGTCAGTTTACCATGACAATCCATAACCTACTTCTTCCCTACACTTGTTTTTGTCAGATTGCTTGACTCAAGAATGGCCTTAACCCCCAGAATTGGAGGTAAAACAAAACAAAGACAACCCAGTTACTGCATGTATGTCTTAGGATGCTTTCAATGAAATTACAAGTGATAGAGACCTGACTCAAAGAAGCTTAACCTATAAAGCAGTGGAATAATTTACATAACCAGAAGTGCATGGTTGGGTGGCTCTAGAGCTGCTTATTCTAGTAGTTCCACAACCTAGCCATGGTCCTAAGCTCTTTCTCTACTTTTGCTGTGATGCCTTGAGCATCAGCTCCTTTCTAGGCCTGGTTCCTAGCATAATAGTGACCATCCATCCTGGTTCACTGGAAAGACCCAGTTTATGCCTTTTCCCCTGACATAGTTGTTAATAGCAACCCCTTTCACCCTCAGTAGCATCCTGCTTTAGGTCATCAACCATGTGGTCACCTGCATAGTGTTTTTGCTGCCAGTTGCAAATGGAGTTACATTAGCCTCACATCCATCGGGAGAGGGAGGGATGCTCTCCTAGAGAGTAAGAACTTAGCTGGGAATCCCCAGCAAATCTCTCCTCTCATTTATTTGGCCCTAATTATAGCAGGAGGGATGCAATTTTTCTAAGCTCAAATAGACCTACCCTAAATATAGGATGAAATTCTAAGGTACGTAGGTTTCACAGGAGAGGGATGGATGTCTGAATATTAGTGTTCTGTTAGGAAAGAAAAATGGAGAATACAGAATACAGCAGCCACAAGCAAAGCCCTTTATAATGAGCCTGCTTCTTCTTGTGATAATTTCTCAAAAATCTCTATGAAATGCAATGCTCTACTGCTTGTGAGACTAGACAGAGCTACAACTGGACAATGAGAGGCTTCAATGCAGTGCAGGGATGGTACTTTATTATTCTTTGCTTTCTAGCATGTAGCTTAGTACTTTAAAGTAATAGCTGTTCAGTATATACTTATTGATTGCCTAACTAAAGAACCAACTCACATATCCTTTGATCCAGTCTTTGCTAATTTTATCCAAAGTGCATAAAACAGTTCATAGGAAGTCCTCAGGTGAAGAATACTGAAACTCCCCACCCCCATGCAGAGCGCAGTAGATGTCTCTGTCCCATCCAAATAGTCAAAACCTTTCCCTCACCTCATGAGCTCTGAACATTCCTCAGGTAAAAATGTCATTCTCATCGGACTGTTTCTCTGAATGCTTTCCACCCTCTTTCCCTAAACCTGGGTTTGATTTCAGTCCTCTGTGCTTCAGTTATCCCTTGCATTTTCTTCAGCATTTCTCCTTCTGCCTTGTGATTATGTTTTCAAATGCCTGCCTCATTCACCCAATCCCCCAGTAAATATTATTAACCACGAAAACATTTGTAAAACAAAGTTTCCATTTTAAATACATTATTCCACTTCAGTAAAATATAGACCCCTTAAGAAGTTAAGAATCTCTTGAAAGCAATAGACAATTTCCCCAGATGCATTCACACCGGTGAGCATTAAACTGACATCTACAATTTCAGGGCTTTCAAGAACCCCTTGAGAAACCCACATGTTCATAAAGATGAGGTCAGATTGTGTTGGTGTACCCCAGGGTGAAGAGCTCAGCCACCAGCCCAATTCACACATGTCTTCTACAGAGTTCACCAAGTGATACTGGTTCAACCAACACCCGGGGCCTAACAACTCCAAAATCTTGGTCTGCAACTTAAATTTTGAACTCCAGATCTGCTCTTCCAAATGCCTGCTGGACATGTCTACGTGGCTAATCAACAGGCACCTCCAATCTGAGATGTCTTAACCAGAACTCCCTGGAGAAGCTACTGATGATGCACCACCCATATCCCTTGGGTGCTACCACTTCAATGTGCTCCACAGACATCCAGCTGCCAGGACCTTCTCTCTGTATTTGGGAAGGATCTTCTGCCTATGCTGGGTGGCAGGTTGGAATTGCCAGAAAATCAGCACCCCCTGGACCGCTCTTAACTAGCTTCTTCATCTCTGGAGTGGGTGATTTGTATCCTGTCCAAGAGTTTGCCTGTGGGATTAAGCTCCAGTTGCTCACAGTGGTAACTGGCCTTGCGAACATGCCTCCCATTGATGGCTGTCCCTCTGGCTTCCTTCCCTCCTCCCCTACAGTGTTTCCTTCACTTCCCAAATCAACTTTCTGCACTGGAATCCTTGTCTCAGGATATGCTTCTGGGGGAATCTACGACACTCGTCATTGCCAGCCCCAAATCTGCTTCTCTTCCTAGGGACCTCTATCTCAGTGACCACGCCCCCACCCACCCGGTCACCCATGTCAGAAAACCAGGTGTCAGTCACCCTTACTCCTGTTTCCTCCATCATCAAGCCTTGTTGATTCTGCATCCCAAGTACCACTTGACTCAAGTTCCTACTCTTCATCTCTGGTGGCACGACCAAGCATTGCAACAGCCTCTCTTACCTGGTCTCCCTGCTGCCAATCTCACCTCCCTCTGATCAGCCCACCACACCAACCAACAGAGTGATCATTCCTCAATCCAAATCTTTCCTTGTCACTCCCTTGCTTAAAGCCTTTCAATGGTTCTCACTGACTACAAGGAAAAGCTCCTTGACAGGACAGACCAGGGACTTCAAGTGACTCGTAGCTTCCTTTTCCCCCTCCTCTACTATTCCTCACAGCCTCTACTCTGGACTTACAAAATATCTGCAGCCTCTAGATAGTGTTCTGCATCCCAGCTTCAGTTCCCTTCACTTACAATGCCTTTTGTTTACTTTGGAAACTTCTATTTATCTCTCAGCATCCAGCAACTCTCACCATCTCTGGCAATCTTTTCTGACTTCCCTGCCCCATGCCATTCCCTATTCTTTTCCAGTGCAGGAATAGGCCCACTCCTTGGGTGTTCACCCAGCCTATTTTATAACTCACCATGTACCACATAATGTCAAATTGTATTATTAACAGTTCTTAATAAGCTGTGAGCATACTGGGGTCAGAAACCATATATTCACCATATCTCTAACCCACATCCTTAGCTCAGTGACTGTGCAGCTAGTAGGTGCTTAATAGATGTTTATTGGATAAACAAACAAATCACTCATCTGGCAAGTATGTGAAAACTCGATTATAAGGAGATGCTGTATTAGAGAAGCAGGATATGGGTAAAAAGAATAAGATCGGGGATGGGAAATTTCTTGGGTACTTATTTAAAATCACCAAATACTACAATTACAGATCTCAAAAATCACCGTGACCCACCCTAGAAGATTTTGAGGTTGTTCTTTCCTGCTGTTTTGGCATGTTCCTTCTTCCCTCCATTTTCTTAGGCACCCCTTTAACTGTATGAACAAAATTATTCCACATTAATGTCCTATTTCTGTCCCAAAGCACCACCCCGCACGCATACACAAATCCAGACCTACCCTTTATGAAACTTTTTTCCTTCCCTTTGCAAGGGCAGCCAGGATGAAAAGGCAGAAGGGTGCCACTGTATGTTTATTTGGGAATGGGGGCCATGAAGCCTATTTCTTCTGCATTAATCTGAATCAATATAATCTTTCCTGAAAACATAAGCACCTCAAAGGGCAGCAAATATGAATCACAACTGTCAGTGAGGATCAAACATTAACCCAGGGTTGTGATGAGGCCAACAAAAGAAATAGCCTAGTAATTGCCTTCCAGGATATCAATCCCTACCTTATACACACATACCCCCTCAACACACACAAAACCTTTATGGATCTTTCATCCATGAACTTGCCCAATTATAATTGCCCAGCTGTGTCTTTAGTTGTATTCAGGCTAGATCTTGGCAACTGAGACCTCACATACCTTATCCAAGAACTTAGAACAGTTATGAGATCTATAGAGGAAGTCTTTGGTTGCTGAAATGATTGAAGACACATTCATAGATAAATATTTCCACAGGTATCATTAATTAGTTGGGGCTGATTTTAAACCCCCCCAAACCTGACTGAAACAAGTAGAAACTGACACTTTCTGTTGATATTCATTATTATCAATTCTTAAACTTGCACTGTGTGTCTTTCCACCCCTGTGTGGTCTGGGTATTTCTTAATTTAACTCTTTTTCAAAAGAGGAAATTCAGTATCAAGGAATGGTACTACCAGGGCTGACTTCTCCCTTAGGCATAGTAGACACAGTGCCTGGGGCTCATGTTTAGGGACCCACATAAATCTTTTAAATTCTTTTAAAATCAGAAGAAAAAATGATTTTTTAGGTTGAAGAAACTGTTTTAATATATAATACTATTATATTCATCTTTACACAAATGCAGTTGTAAAATGTAATTTGTAATATCTTTCCATGGAGGAAGGAGTCCACAAAGGCAAAAGCACTCAAGACAGACATCGTTCAGCCTCAGTTACTACCACCTTATGCTTGCAACACAACACAGTTAGAATAAAGCCTTTCAAACACAAGTTCAGGCTCCCATACTAATTATAAACTGTGTTATAAAACTCATTTGATAAGAGGAAAGTCATGTTTAATACACACAGTATTGGAACTTCAGGGGGCTCAAGACTACCAAGAACAACTAGATTCATTTTGTTCTCTGCTCTGATTAAATAATTTCTGCTCTGCTATTCTCTCTCAAATTCATCCTGTTTTGATTAATAGAAAAAAAATCTTTACATCTTTGGAGAATCATTAAACCAATTTGGTTGCTTCCTTGGCTGTCTCAAGAATTCTAAAGATTTATTGTTTTCAATTTTAAAATGATCAATAGTACAACTGACACCTACTACTTATTTACTGGTCAGCAATCACACAGTCACCGTCCCTGTAACTCCAGTTCTTTGCCCAGTATCCGGCAAACACTAGGTGCTTAATAAAGGTTAGATTGATACATGAATCACCTCTTGGATGGAAATTACATTATGTAGGTGGACTAATTTGATCTTTCCTAATCTCCCACCTTGTGAGAGGCATCTTCCACCGGTATCACAATTGGCATTTTCGGGTGATCGCTGGGCCCTTCCCACCTCCCCCGCTTCCATCAGCCAGCCACTTCCTCCCTCCTGGGCTCTGTTCCTCGCTCTTCTCCATCCTGGGGTCTGGAATGGTCCCCAGCCCGCCGGGAGGCAGTAGGGTCCCAGCTCCTCCGGCCCTCCCCCGGCGCTCCCCACAAGGTCCCCCTCCCCGCCCCGGACACCCCTTCCTCCTGGCACCCCGCGCCGCCCACGGCCACGCCCTCCCCGTGGGCGAGATCACCTGTCCCTCCTCCGCCGCCG
The DNA here is from genome assembly GCF_009828535.3 of Hylobates moloch. Classification (NCBI taxonomy): domain Eukaryota; kingdom Metazoa; phylum Chordata; class Mammalia; order Primates; family Hylobatidae; genus Hylobates; species Hylobates moloch. Next base: position 14,580,650 of record NW_026652282.1, on the reverse strand, counting down.
CCTCCTCGGGTACCCTTTCGCCCCCCTCCTGCTCCCCCTCCTCCGCCGCCTCCCCCAAGCCCTCCCCTTCCCCGCCTCCTCCCACCCCTTGGTGTATATAGTAAAGGCCGGGCGCTGCACGCAGACACACACTCGCCCGGACACAGGCGCACACACGCTCACGCACAACCAGCAGCGGCGGCGGCGACAGCGGCTCGGTGACAGCGGCGACGGCGGCTCCCACCGCGGCGCACCCCCTTCAGGCGGCCGGCGGCGAGGCCAGACCGGAGTGTTCCCCCACCCGCGACCACCCCGCGGCTTCCTGGAGGCGGCGGCCGCGATTGCGAGGTAGCGGCCGCGGCGCCCCCGTGCGGGCCGGGGTCACCCCCGCCCTCCCCGCGCGGAGCTGCCACCGGGACGCAGGGGGCGCGTCGGGCTGGGCGCGCCTGGCGGGGCCCGGCGCCCGGGGAGGGGCCTGCTCCCGGGGGCAGGACGGCGCCCGGAGGCCGGGGCCGGCTGGGAGGGCCGGGCGGGGGCGGGGACGCGGGCCGAGGCCGCCGCCCGTGTGGCGCGCCGGGGCCCCGCTCCCGTTCCCGGCGCCGCGCACTGGCCGGCGGGGCCGGGAACTGCAGGGGAGGCGGCGCCGGCCGGCGGGGCGGGGGCCCCGAAGTGGGTTTCGGGCCGCCGCCCGCACTGGCACCGGGCGCAGAGGGCGGTGCACGGCGGACTCCGCGCCCGGGCACCGCACCGGGCAGTCTCCGGATCTGCCGTTCTGCCCCGGCCCGGAAAACCCGGCGCCTTCCAGGCCCTTCGAAAGATGGATTCTGTTGACGTATCTGGCGGCCCTGGCGAGCCTGGTGGAAAGTTGGGTTTTGCCAGATTGCGCCAGGCTCCTCTTTGTGACGCGCGGCCAGCCCCGCATCTCCCCCGGAGCCGGGTGAGTGTGCGTCGGCGCCCCGGGAGCCCCGGTGCCCCCCAATGCCCAGCCCCGGGGTGGCCGCACCAGCTCGGGCTTTCTGCCATGTTAGGCACCGAGCAACGTTCTCGCTGCATTTTTGCGTGCGTTTCAGTGGCGCCTTTTGCTGCGGAGGGAGTTATTGCTTCTCTCCGCGGTGGCTTTTTCGGGGTTGGGGTTGTGCTCTGTGTGTTTGCTTGTTTGCCATTTAAAGCCCGACTATTGTTCAGGATAAGCTCCGCCTGGGTGGGGAAATGGCATCCCATCACAGTTGCTGGCGAGGGGTAGAAATGTTGCCAAACAGCTGCTGCTTTGTGTTTCCCTATCAGAAGTCCCTGGAGTAGGTTTGGGGCACGACGGATGGATGGAGAGAGGGATGGGGCACGGAAGAAGAAGGTGGCTTTGGAGGAGCGGATTGTTACCCACACCATGGCACTCACTCAGTCTCCCTTTCTGCCTGCCAAACTTTTATGAATATTCCTTTTGTGGCAGAGGGAAGCTTAATGAATTTAGCCCAGTTTTCCAAGGAAAAAGCAACCCAGCTTTAACAATGGTTTGAGAACTTAATCAATGAAAAAGGCAGGAGAGGAGGACAAGGAGGCGCCGACACCATATCGGGTATGTGGCTGCTGCTTGCAGAGTCAGGTAGGGGAGAGGTGGGGAGGGCACGGCGCAGCGTCTGGGTGACCGTGTTCTCGGAACTGTTGGTAGCTCTCACCTGTGCCCGCTGGTGCCACCCACCGTCGTGCCCCTATGTCTTGGGCTGTTCAGAACCCAGCGATGGGGTTTGAGGGGCTGCTTGCGGCAGTGCGCGGGCCGGCCCCCCTCATCTGGCATTTTTAAGGATGTGTAAATATTTTGCTGAGGATAAGTGACATCAACAGAATGATATTCCGCAGAGCCCGGGTGTGCAGCGATGATAAATAGATATGGCCAAAGTTTTGATAACCGCGTATTCTCATGGCTCTGTCTGTTTCATTTGGGTCTTTGTTTTTGTTGGTTTAGCATTATCTCGCATCCTCTGGTGTGATCCCTTTATTTAACTGATTCTTGGAAGCTTCTCTTTAGAACAGAGAGAAAAGCAGCCAGCAGGGAGAAAACAATTCTTAGCCTTGCATGCATCAGGCAAGGTTTTCTGTGCTTTTCCCAGGGAATCTTTCCCACCGTTTTCTAGATGTCTCTCTTGCTCCTTTGGAGTCATCAGAATTGGTTGTTGGTGGACCGAGAGACTTGTGATAACTTTGAAAATGTGGTGTGGACATGCCTTTGTTACAGTAGAGGGGTGGCAAGGTGGGAGGGGGACAATACGGAAGGGGACAGGATGGACGCTAGTTTTCTTCTCAAACGGGAACATGAGAAGCCGGGGTGGGCTGGAAGGCAGAGAATTGTAAGATGGTGGCATCCCAGTTTCTCTGCCTCTTAAAAGCCCAGAGAAGCCACCTGTCCCCACACCCCCACATACACAGTCTCCTTCAAATGGGCACTCGCTTCTCGTCCTGACAGATGCCCGCTAGAGGCATCCCCAGGGCAGCCCAGGCACTGTGAACCAAGTGAGACTGGAACTTGGGTGTAGTGACTACTTTGGCACCAGCCCAGGGGACCATTCAGCCACCCGAGGGGGTTCCTTTATGATGAAAAAAAGCCAAGACCTCCAGTGGTGATGTTTTGCCCAGGAAAACCTGTTCATCTGAGGAACAAATGAAAAGACAGTTTTCCAAGTGATGCCGATCGCTGGGGTGAGAACTCGGTTTGGTGGGCAGTTGGGGAAGAATTGTAAGACACATTTCAAAATCTTGTATCCAGAATACAGAGTCCCTGAGACAGGACCATCTGAACTACAAGAAAGAAAAATCAAAGACTGGAAGGTGTGTGAGGAGCTGTTGCTGGGAGTGCTCTAGCTGTAATGACCCAGAAGCTGAAGATAGGACTGGCCTCCCAAATCCATTGACCCAGAATGGAGATATTCTGGATGTGCAGAAAGCCCTGCACAGCGTGCTCCAAATTTATGATAAGAAAATAGGAAACGTCTGTTCTCTGGCTTCTCCCCTAAGCTTAGAATTTTGGAGAGGATAGTAGTGGAGGGAAATAAATTGGGAAGGGAACTAACATGTATTGTTGGCCTCCGTCTGCCAGGCACTTCACATGTGGTAAACCTTCTCAGCCACTCTGTGATGGAAGAATTATTTTACAGATAAGGAATCTGAGGCTCAGATAAATTTCCAGTGGTGTATCTGATTTCAGACTTTGGTGGTTATGATTTAAAGGGGCAACATGTCTCTATTCCCCTGCTCCAGGTCTCTTATTTATTTCTCTTAACCTGTCTGAACCTCAGTTTCCTTACCTACAAGATGGGAATAATATTTCCCATCTCACATGGACGTTGTAAAGATTAAAATGGGACATGTCAGCATGGAATCACGAAGGACTAAAACTGGAGTATGACACCAGGAACTCCAGGCCCATAACCAAACATACAAATCTCTGGATCTCTTCCTGCTGGATCTTTCAGCCCCTCCACCTTGGCAAAATCAGGTACCCAGTTGGTGGGGATTGAGGGGAAGGTGGAAGCCACCAGTGGGCAGCCCAGTCACCCACAGTGCATACTTATGTGCCAAGTAGATAGATCCGAAATACCCTATGTCAGATGGACAGACTGTGCCTTTTCATCTTGGAGTCCCCACCACCCAACTGTTGCTTAATAAATGAGAGTTGAGTGACTAAATGATGGTGCTGATGGAGTGAATGGCAGTGGGGAGGGGGCTGTAAATTATTGTTAAGGGAGACCCAGCAAGGAGAGATCCAGAGATTTGTATGTTTGGTTGGGGGCTTGAAGTTCCTGGTGTCATGTTCCAGTTTTAGCCCTTGGTAGCTCCATGCTGACAAGCCCCAGTTTAATCTTACAAAATCCATGGGAGATGGGCAAGATTATTCCCATCTTGTAGGTGAAGAAACTAAGGCTCAGAAAGGTTAAGCAACTAACTCAAAGTCCACGATGGGACCAAAGGGTGGGTGAGGTATTTTTGACTAGAAACTGTCTCAAATAAACAAACGCTCTATAGGAAAATGAGGAGGGGACTTGCTATGCAAATGTATCGTTAAAGCAAGCCCTGTAGCCCTCTTCCAACCAGGTGGTAATCTTTAACCTCCTATAAATTCTGGAGCCACCGAGGGAGCTAGGCTTTGAATCTATGTATGAGGAGCTCCTGAATGCTGCCTCCCTGATCAGAATATGAGGGAGACCTCAGAGAATGAGGGGGAAAGATGGCTAATTGCACTCTTCCCACACACAAAAGCCTGCGTGGGATTCTGAATTAAGCTTGATTTGGGGATCAGGGTGACATCCTTGCTGTAGAGTTGGCAGCTCTTGTCTTTGGAGAATGCTTCTGATTACCACTTCTCCCTCCCACCTGATCATCTGCCCGGGTGCCCATCATCTCATTCTTTCCAGACTCAAGGCCTTTCCTTCATGGCTCACAATGTTTGATGAGCCTCTTGAGCCTGCCACTTCACTGTCCTCTGATGGCAGCTGGTGAGAAGCTGATTTTGGCGGCCAGGTTAGTACTTCTGGAGTTCACACATGACCCTCCTCTCTCCTGCCAAGAACACACACACGAACACACATGCACACACAGACACAGGCGCACATAATTTGATCACGTTTCTGTATCTGCTTCACCAAATTAGATTCAAACCCAGAATTGTTATTGGAAGAAATACGTGATTTTGGTGTTCTCTCCCAGCCCCTGCCCTGAACAGACCAGAACAGCTAAGATGGAGGCAGCTTAGCCAGCAGATGTCTTGAGCCATGATCACACTTGCTGGCCTTCCCACAGCTGTGGGGCAGCACCCCAAAACATGGGCATGGTCTGCCTTCATCCATCTGGGCTGCTATAACAAAATCCCATAGGCTGGGTGACTTATAAATGATAGAAACGTATTTCTCACCATTCTGGAGGATGGGAAGTCAAAGATCAAGATGACGGCAGATTCAGTGTCTGGTGAGGGCTTTTTTCCTGGCTCAGAGATGGCATCTTCTTGCTGTGCCCTCACATGATAGAAGGGGCAAGTGAGCTCTGGGGCCTCTTTTACAAGGGCACTCATCCCATTCATGAAGGTTCCACTCTCACGATCTAATCACCAACCAAATGCCCCACCTCTTAATACCATCACGTTGGGGATTAGGATTTCAACACAGGAATTTGGAGGGGACAGACACATTCAGACTATGCATGGTCCCAGGGCCTTTCATAAAAGCCCATTTTAATCTCTACTTAGACATAGGGCTGGGCTCCTTGAACATCCCAATCCTCGTAATTCCAATTTCTGCTGTAATTAGCTCCAACAACTCAGTAATTCTAGAGAACTTTGGAGCACACTCTGCTCACACCTGTCACTCCTCTTCCCACAACTTTTTGGTCTTTCAGCACAGCACTGTCTAATAAAACTTTCTATGATGATGGAAATGTCGCATGTCTGCACTGTCCCACACACTAGCCACTAGCCACATGCAGCCATAGAGTGCTTGAAAGTGGTTGGTCCAAATTAGGATGTGCATTAAATATAACAGATGCATGGGATTTCTATGACTTAATACAAAAAAAAATCCAAAATAGCTCATTAATAAGCTTTGCATTGATTACATGGTGAAATGATAATATTTTGAATATATTAGTTAAATATGATAGAGTATTAAAATTACTGGCTTCTTTTATTTTTTTAAATGTGACTACAAAAAAATTTTAAATTACGTAAACATTTCTATTAGACAGAGCTGCTCTGGAGCAAACTAACCAACCTCGTGACTTCAGCCTCCAGATGTTCTGAGGACATAAACGCTCTCCATCTCGATGGCAGGTGGGAGGCAGGGGGCTGAGCCAGTAGCCACAGCAGCCTGACATCAAGCGATTTTGATTTTCAGTAGCTCAGGTGCCATGATGGAGGTTCCCAGTGGAAACTAGCCATTAGCATGTTGGCTCAGTCTCGTGCTGTATGAGGAATGTGGGACCCAGAAACCCAATAGAATGGGCACAGGCAGGACCAGCTTGAATGAAATGGCTCTTTCCTTTCCTCGACCCCACCCACCCCAGACCGGTGTCCTCGTCCATCTGTGAATTCCTCGACACCTGCTCTAGTAGCAGCTTAAAGTACTATCCATCCCAGGGATTTGTGCTTAGAGATTAACGTCGCCAGTAGACACCCTCATGCTGACAGTGGGTTATTTGGGGCCGGGGCCAGCCTTAAAGGAGAGAAAATAAAAAAGAGAATGCACACTGTCATTTCCTGACAGTTTGATGAGAACAAGAGCAAGGACATAAATAAAATTTCTGCGAGGGAGACAGAATAAATGCAAGGAAGGTCAATTTCACACAACCACAGCACAGCAGATGAAGAAACCTGGCCAAAGGAGAGTTCAGGGAGGTAGAAGAAGGATTTTGGCTAGCACTATGGTATCATCACATCACATCATTCCTGGGTCCTTCCCTGGGCACTGGTCATGGCATGAATAGACAGACGGAAAGGGATGGGATAATGAACTTGGGACTGCAGTGATTTACAGGTCAGGCGCCTGTGGCTCTGGCTCCTGAGGGGGCTGCCCTCACAGGGGACCCTTGGCTGACCTCCTTGGGCTCCTCAGAAGGAGTTGGTTTTGTTTCACATGGCAGAAGCAGACTGTTTACTGGAGCACAGGAAGAATCCGACATTCTGGCGAAAAATAATTCATTAACAGCCAGGGTATTACCAGTTCCCTGGAAAAGATCCTCCAGCTGCACTGTAGCAACTGTTCTTTTTCAGCAGCAGAATCGGGCCATGCTGGCAGCCAAGACTGGGTGTGTTTGGGCGTTTTTATTGTTGTTGTTATTTTTGCCTTTGTGTATATGGCCACTTTTCCCTTATAATTCAGAGAAAGAAACGGAGGCCTGGAAGGGTTGAAATAGTGTAGCTGTCAGCCATTCTTTCCTTCATGCTTTAAGCCTGGAAGCTCCAGGCTGACTGTAGGAACATAGGTTTTTCCTGATCAAAGCCCGTCCCCAAAGTGGGGGCGCTGCAGAACCACATAGAATGTTCTAGGATGAAAGGAATTTTAGGGAACTGAAACACCTGTTCTTAAGATTCTCTGAAAGCAATTGGCTGAAGAATCCCTCCCCACCCCCATACGCACAACCAGGCAGAAAGTCCTATCTTGGCCGTGTGGAATTCTTTTGCTTACTATTAATTGGCACAATGGGGCCAAAGTATGTGATTCATCATCCTAGTTTTGAGGGCATTTGGAAAGCCAGGCAAGCATAACCAAGAGAATGGGCTGCATGTTTTGCTCACTAAAGAATGATTGAATCTACAGTAAATACAAGGAAAGATTCAGGAAGCTTTTTGTGCTCTGGAAAAATATGTTTTTTTTTTTTTTTTTTTTTAAAAAAAGGTTTTTGTCTGCCTGTTTGTTTTTTAATGCCTCATGCTCAGAAGTGTGTGCCCAGCTAGCAAAAAAATGGGAAAGAACAGCATTTCCTTGTTTTAGTTTTTTTAAAACTCTAATTGCAGGTTAGGTAAGATACAGTGTATTGATTTTGGTTTTGTATGGAGCATAACTAAATAATCATTTTATTTTATGAGATATTAATTTCCACCCAGTTGGACTGATGAAATATGCATTTAAAATATCCCATACCTACCCCCACCATCATCACAATATTTCTTTAATGTTCCTAGATTCAGATGGAGAACCTATTTCATTTATATGGAAAAGGAGTAAACATATTAGTCAACATATATGTAAACCTTCCTTAGATTTTGAAAAAAATGGGATCCTTTCCCTTTTAAAAAAAAAAAAAAATGAATGTTAAAGGCCAAGCATATTTGGCTTTATCTGGAGCATGGTTTCTTCACCTTGGCCCTGTTGACATTTTAGACCAGAGAATTGTTTGTTGCAGGGGACTGTCCCATGCACCTTAAGATATTTAGCAGCATCCCTGGCCTCCACCCGCTAGACACCATTAGCACCACATCCTCCTACCCTAGACCTTGCCAAATGTCCCCTCTGGGACAAAATTAGCCCTGTTGAAGACCACTTGTCTAGACCAAAATTTAATAAGTACTTTGTGTTTTTTTGGAAAATTCCATTTGACATAATAAAAGACACAATTTTCCCCCTCTAACTTTTATAAATACAATTCATGGGCATGATTAATTAACAGTTGAAAGTGGGTCCTGTGAGTGATTTAATTCTAAGGTTGGTGGAAGGGTCTGTAAGATTGTATAAGCATGGAGACTTTTTCAAGGCAGGCAATTTTATAAGTCATAGGTGATTGGGGGGCACATTGTAAGAACTAGTGGCTTCTCTGGTTTTTCATAAAGAGAACAGGTTTATTCCTCCCTAATTTCTTTTTCATATGCACCTGATTCCAGGCATGACTTCAAAGTCAGCAGGCATCTCCCCCCACCCCAAGCCCCTCCCCATTGTCGTTTCTCCGGTAGCATCTTAAGCCCAAGCCAATTAATTTAGCCATTTAGTGTACTTGTGAGAGCTCTGCTTGTAATATTGTAATGGACTCATTTCAGATTGTAGCAGCCCTTTACCCACCACTAAATTCCATGTTTTCCAGTACTATTGAGAGAGAAAGTCAACAGTACTTTCTCAGTAGATGGATCATTTTTCGTAATGATTGGAAGTTGAAATTCAGGTGGCCCCCATCACCCCTGGCAATTTTGTTTCCTTTTACACACATTTGTTTCCTTGAAGCAACTCTCCTTCAGGCAGCTAGCACCTGGTAATGCCTGCAGGCAGCAACAGCAGATGAAATGTTGCCACCAGGACAAGCCCTCAGCCATATTCTTTCTGGTAGTCCCTTGAAAGGCTAGAAAGGAGGGTCATGCCTTACACAAGGAAGGTGTCATGGGGGCAAACCATGCCCTGCCCATACATGGAAATGGAATGGGTGTTTGGGGGGCAGGGAGAGGGCAGAGAAGTGGATCGCTCATTATACAGGGAAAGTGTTCCCCAGTCAGCCCTGCCTTGCCAGCCTCTGGGAGTGTATGGGAGCAGGGGATGGTAGTGAAGGATAGGGGCAGTTGTTCAGTGCAGAAGTCAACATAGGCCACTTCATTTTGCAGCCATCCAAGGTAGGCTGACCTTTTCCAAAGAGTGTCATGTGTAGGATTCCCTTGCATACTAGCCAGTGAGGAAAAATGGAAAGGTGAGCATTGAGGGATTTGGCAAGCCAGCACCACTTCTTCATTGGTGAGTTCCAGCATCTCTTGAAGAGTAGTTGAAATCTTCCTTGTCGCCATGAAGAGAGAGGCAACGAGCTGGCAGGGATCCACAGTGTGCTGGGCTCAGGCAGATAAATAATTGATTTGTAGCACGTGACACTTGGTCATTCTAAGTTGCCAGTCCGTTGCAGGCCAGGATTCGGGTGATGGTCGCAACACTGGGAGAGGAAACAGGATCATAAATCTGAGCGTTGGAGGCCAGTTTCGTGGTGCAGAGGCCACTGGGGCCACCGCCGTGTGCTGCAGAAGCAAACAGACAGATCCGAGTGGTATGTTGTTCCTCAAAATAATGGCAATGGAAATGGCTGTGAAAACATTTAGGAACTTGTCATAAAAATGCAAACAGTCTTCCTTCTATAGGGAAAAGCTAAATAAACCCTATTGCAGCTGTATTAAGTAGAAACAGATTTGAAAATCGGGTGTTTTTTGTTTTGTTTTGTTTTGTTTCGTTTTGTTTCTGAGACACTTATTTATAGCAGGTTGGGCAGAGGCTGCCACTATCTTTCGAGACTCCGGAAGAGTGTTTTCCAGATGGTCCTTGCTGTTTTTCTCTTTATTAAGCTTAGCTGAACACTGCTGTGCTTGGAAAGGGTCATAGAAACCTGTGTTACTTTTTTTCAGATTACAATGGCCATTGATTGGCTAGCAATCAATGGATGGGAATGGATTGAGCCTGTGCTGATGAATTTCCTATTGCATTTTATAAACAAGAAAAATGTCAAGGAAAGCACAAAATAGGGATACTCTTTCGACTATGCACATCAAAGCTTTGAAAACCATACGGAGTTACATTTCCTATTAATTTCCATTTAAATTTTGTTCTAAAATAATGCTCCCCTCTTTGTGAAAGCTCTACAATGTTACCGTTTCCTTTCCAACATCTAAACAATGTCCAGATCCATTTCAGATTGAGCAATTAGCTCTGGATGCAATTTCCTTTTATGAAAAAAAGAATTACTAACCCTCTAGACCAAATATGAAATTATTGAATGTGAAAATACCAATATGGGGCCATTTTTCTAAGATCCTTTTTGGCCTATCACTGGCATTTTAAGAAGGTTAGAAAAGGCCAATTCTGCCCTGCCCTTCCATGTTGGGCACAGCCACACCAGAAACCCCAAGCTTTGTTCGTGCTCATAGAGGCTGAGCAGCTGGATTTGAGGTTATCAGGGCTGAAGCTTACAGCCAAAACTGCAAGGGGAAACATCTTAGAATGTCACATAAGCCAGTGGTCCCCACAGACCAGGTTTGCAGACCACTGCCTGTATTGGACAGGATTTCTGTCCCTTCACAGTGAAGTGGAAGAAAAGTGAAAATGCAGTGAATTTTTTTTGTTTAAAGCTAAACCTTTTCCACTTTACAAAACTGCCTTATATTCCAAAATGATCTCTCCCACTGTCCTTGGTGTGAAACTTTCTTTTACGACTTATCAAGAGATAGTGGATGACATTTGTATTTTGACATCTTGACTTGACAAAGTCAGAAGTTTTCTAACTCATATTGGATCCTTCATTTTAAAAATGTTACTCATCCGTAACATTCAGAAATCTGAGGTTCACGCAGGAGGCCCAAGTAGAACTGGAAGGGGAGGCTTTGTTATGATTCCTAAGCCAGAAACAGCAACCTGAAGAAGGATCCTGGGGCTGCTTCCCTGAGTCCCTTCTTTACTCAGCTCTTCTGACCCCTCACTCATAGAGAGCTGACTTTGTCCTAAGCCCACGTGAAGAATGGAATTGCTTCTTTGGAGGAGTTTGAGGGGGCAAAACTGGCCTCTTGAACATGAACGCATAAGCGTGCAGCCTCAATGCTGAGAGCCTGGGCCCTTTATCCCTGACTCCCAATGTCAACGCCATTGCCGGTTCTCGTGGGCTTGACCCTCTTCACCCTCTCCTCAGCCATGCCCACTGCTGTCATGAGCACAGGCCTCAAAAGGCTCCCCGGCGTGGCCCTGTTCTCACTGCTCTGCATGATTTGTTGCATTGCCCCCCCCAGCTGCTGTTCCACAGGCCTGCATCAGCTTCCTCCTGCTAAAGCACCTCTCTAGTCTTGTCACCCTAGCTCAAGAACATTCAGTGACCCCCTATTCCCTAAAAAGGTTGAATAAAACTCCACATATGAAGCCCTCTCTACTTTCCCAGCCCATTTCTCCTCTCCTAGAGCTTCGACTGACGTTCAGTAAGGCATCATGGGAGGGTGTCTGCAGGTTGTACAACTTCTCTGTGCTGGGTTTTGTTTGTTTTCTTATATGGGGGGAGATTTCCAAAAAGGTTATGGGATATCTTGAGCATCTTTCTAGCTGAAGAAAATGGAAGGCGTGAGTTTAATGTGAGAGAGAAAGAGAGAGAAGTAAAGAAAAAAAGAAAAGAAAAGAAAGCCTTTCACAAAATGAGGCTTTCCGGTTTCAAGAATTGCAGCCTTACTACAAGTCTCTTACCACTCTGGTTAGGATACCACCTTTCTGGCCTGCCAGCAAGTGGGTATTGCTTCAGAATTACACTACTACTTATCCTGTTGAGAACTGAGCCACTTACCCAAGCTTTGGAATGTACAACACAAACATAGTGGAACGGGTCCATCCTAGCCAATGCAGAATGTCCATTCTGTTAGGAAACATCCTCCAGTGACTGCTCATGAAATCATAAAAGCAATGATATTACCTATCATTTATCAAGCTCCTGCTATAGACTGGACAGTGGTACCAGGTGATTTACGTATATTATTTTATTTCCAGTTCCATAACAACCATATGAGGTAGGTATACGTATTATGAACTCTATTTCACAGAGAAGGAATCAGAGGCTTGGATATGTTTAGTAACTTACACAAGGTCACACCACTTACAGGAGGTGGAACTGGGATTCTGTACAGCCTGGTTCAGTAGAACTTCCTGCAATGATGGAAATGTTGTGCACAGTCCAATATGGTAGCCACTAGCTACAAGTAAGTGTAGGAGCACTAGAAATGTGGCTGGTGTGGCTGAGGAAGTGGATTTTACTGAATGTACACTTTGGTAGCAGCTCTAGAATATGCTTGTTTCACCGCACCATTCTGTCTGTCTGCTCTCTGCAGACTTTACATCTCTCTTCCTCCCTCTAGACAAAACACAGCTCTGCTTTTTCTCAGAGGCCTGTAGCCAGCAGTTCTCAAGGGCAAGTGTGCATTAGAATTGCCTCTGTACCTCAGGGAGCAGTGGTCGCTGGCTCAAGTCAGGAGGGAGAAGCTTCCTTCCCACTGCTGTCCTGAAGAGCTTACCCTCTCCTCGTCATCCCAGCTTTATTTGGGCGACTGTTAGATTTGGCCACTTCCTTAGCAGTTGTTCTTGAATGCATTCATTTTAATTTGGGATCTTTTGGGAGGAAGAGGGTGGAGAGCCAGTTGTGGGTGAAGGAAGAAGCCTGGGCTCTAGGAACTGCCTGACCACCCTAGCAATCTAGGGCAAGCCCAGGCAGAGAGGCCCATTTGCTGTCCAATTTGCTGTTCTCTGTAATTAAACAGGGCAGAAAAGTTGACTAGGGAAGAGTGAGACAGACAGATAATGAAGCTGGGTTTTCCCCCACTCCTCCGTGCCCCCACACTTATTTCTTCACCCTAATTAAAGTCTTTGTCCATTTTGGAGGGCAAAAGCCAGCCTCCCTGGGGCAGGGGTAGAGGCGAGGGGGTGTGAGTTGCCAGGAGGCCAGGGAAGGTCTGGAAAGGTCCCTGGAAGGAGACTGTGATGTCAGCCACCTTAACACTTGATCTCCATTTCAGCAGTGCTAAGAATGTTCTTGTGTGTGTGTGTGTTTTTTTTTTTTTTTAATACAGGTGGAAAGAAGTAGTTGAGGTTACTCACCAAAGCAGCTGTTGAGCTGTTTTTCTTATGAATATTTGTAAAATGAAAGAGTGATATGGAATCTTTTTTTCTGAGTATGCACAAATCTTCTGTTTTCCCCCACAGAGACTAAGCTTTTTTCTTTTCTCTCTGTCTCTCCCTCCCCTACCCTTTTTTTGTTTTGTTTTTGTTTTTTGTTTTATTTGAGAGCAGAAATCATGTGTCTTTTTTTGTGGCTTGGTCTCAAACCAACATTCATTCTCTTGAGCCAGGCAGCACTTCCTAAAGCTCATTTTAATCACAGTCTATGACAGTCCAGCCCTCCTTGGCTCCTGGCAGCACTTAGATGCTGATAATAGATTGAACAAAAAAGTGCTAACACACAAGTTTCCCTCAGTTTGTCTGTTTCCAAAAGTAAGTCTCCAAAGGCATGAAGTTAAGTCCTCTTTTGCATTATTATAGAGGCTCTGTCCCCATTAATTGGTGTTGAAATGTAAATTTCTTGGGCTTTTAATACTTCCATTTTCCTACCACTTAGCTCTCTGCCATCTACCCATGAGTGGCTCAGTAAATACCAGCACGTAGTGGGTCCCAGAGCTCTGGCCCTCTCTAGTCTTTGTCACCATCATCACCAGGGGCTGAGGCCTGCTTTCCTCTAGTCAGCCAAACCCACTGTTAGCTCCACTGTGGATATTTGGACAGAAAGCTCTTCATTCCCCCATCCATATGGATACTTATTTGCTGCCTTCAAATTCGTTGCTTTCTGCAGAGGGCTATGCCAAGTGCTCCACCCTTCCCCTTCATTCCTTTTGACCACTTCTGTGGCTGGGGGCAAAGGACTCCATGTTCTCCAAACCTAAGATGGAGTGAAGCACTGGGCCAGGGCTTTAATATATGTGCTTTCACTTCAACTACACAGTCACTTTCAGAAACAGCTATTTTCATTTGCGGGATGAAGAAACTGAGGCAGCAAAAGGGCCAGTTCTGAGTGATGAGCAGAAAAGGTGGGCAGGGCCCACATCATAATGGGTCTTGTGTGCCTTGATAAAGACCTTGGACTTCATCCTGAGCAGTTTTCAGGAGGCTTGTGATGTGAACTAGTTTATGTGTTTGGTCTTTTTCCCAGTGGAGATGAACTGGAGGGTGGGGGATGGGGAAGGTGGAGGGAATGAAGACCAAAAAGGCCCTGTTGCAGTAACCCAGAAAGAGAGGCGAGGAAGAACCGAAGTAGAGGAGTGCAGCGGATGGGGAGGCTAGTGGCTGGATTCAGAAAGAATCTAGGAGGCTGCCTCACTGAGGCTTGGTGATGGCTCTGTTCTCATGCTGCTAATAAAGACATACTTGAGACTGGGTAATTTATAAAGGAAAGAGATTTAATGGACTCACAGTTCCACATGGCTGGGGAGGCCTCACAATCATGGTGGAAGACTAAGGAAGGGCAAAGGAACGTCTTACATGGTGGCAGGCAAGAGAGAGCTTGTGCAGGGGGACTCTCACCTATAAAACCATCAAATCTGGTGAGACTTATTCACTACCATGAGAACAGTATGGGGGAAACCACTCCCATGATTCAATTATGTCCACCTGGCCCTGCCCTTGACACATGCGGATTATTACAATTCAAGGTGAGATTTGGATAGGGCCATAGCCAGATCATATTAGGCTGATAGACAGACTAAATGATGACAGCACCCTGGTTTCTGTCTTTTGGGCCTCCTGGTGGGTCAGGAAACTCAGAAGAAGGGAGAGAGTGGCACCTTGGCCTCCCCTCCCCCTGAAGCCAGGCCTAGGTGAGTAGTCAGAAAATCTTGGTATGGCCCAGGCAATCCTATTCTGAGCCCTCAGTTCTGAGGGAAATGCAATGAAAACAAATTAATGGGTCAGAAGAGCCTTTTGAAGCCATTCTGGGAACAAAAACAAAACCTGACAGACATAGTCAACAGCCAGGAGCACCTTCAGTCCGCAGCTTTAAATGCACTTCACAAATACGTACGCTTTAAATAGGTCAGACTCTGTAAGCAGGAGGGGACTTTGGGTGAGCCTGCTGGTTCAGGCTTTGACTGGGCCCAGCTAGGGGAGAGGGGTTTAGCTGGTGGCCTGCTGCTAGCATGACCAGCCATCCTGTCCTCATTTGCCCAGGATTGAGAGGGTGCTTAAGACACAGGACTTTCTGTTTTAAAACTTAGTCCTGGGCAAACTGGGGTGAGTGAGTCACCCCACCTGCCAGGGGAAATGTTGCAACATGGATGGCTGAGCTGATTGGGACCAAAGCAGTGAAGATTTACTTCCACCTGAACTGGCATCAGTATAGGGATGCCACCACAGAGAAGAAAAGGAGCTTGGGAATAGAAAAGGCAAAACATATCCCAAACCCTTTCCAATAGCTTCTCTGGTTCCAACTGAAGCACTTCTCTTAAAATAGGAGCCTGAGATCCTTACCCTGCCTTCCTGGAAACTAGACCGCCCTGTGCCCTTCTTGTTATCCCACCCATCTGATGCCTGTCTAGATATTTCAGTTGAATTTCAGATGAGTGAACAAATCCTTCAGTCCTGCTGGACTCTGGGACTTGAAAGTCCTTGACTGGACATGGAAATATGTTAAACTGCATGTCTTGAGTGAGAAAAACACTTTCTTTACATAATGCATTCCTACATCCTTAAAATCATGATTAGAAAAGACTTTTTATTTTTCTAGGAGCAGCAAGATGCAGACTCTTGTGTAGCAGTAGACCATTCAGATTTTAATTTTGCAAAGCAACTGTAATCTTCCATTATTCATCACTCTACTGAAACCAAATTTAAAAATTTTTAAGTTTTCAAAAGCTTCCTTTCTCCACCCCCATCCCAAAGATTTCTCTTGCAAAGCAAACCTCAGTAAATAAACAGGCAACATGTTGTAAATGGTGCAAAGTGGAGAGCTTGGAGTAGGAAGCTAATAAAAGGGATTTTTCCTGTTGGGTCCTGGTGCAAGCCTTCAGGTACATTCAGAAATACAAAGAGAAATGCAGGGTGAGGTGACACACTCATCTTAGGACACCAGTGACAGGGAAAAGCACTCAGAGTTTATTCTCGTGGTGTCACCTGAACCCTCAACAACTAGAATATGGAGGGTGGTCTAGGAGGAATTCAGTTCAGGGAAATAAAAGTGAAAGGGAAAACTAGAGGAAGATGTGAAAAAGGCAAGAATAAGATTCCTCGGCCATGGCCATGTGGTTCAGATAGTTGAGAACCACCCCAAATGGGACTTGGTTCTTTGTTAAGTGCCCTCAGTGATACCCTGCCCTCCTAAAATGAGTCTGAGAGAGAAAATGAGTCTTCTTGTTCATTTGTGGCACTCTGTACCACTGTATGAGGAGTAGATATTAGACCTTAAATAATAGTATCAGCATTTTTAAAAGGTTGTCTATTTCACACACAGTTCAAATAGGTCAATTTTTAAGCAGTAGGGTGACATGGTTTATTCTTTAATTGGTAATGTTTGGTTTTTAAAGCCAGCTATATGGATGGGAGAAGTGTTAAAAATTATCTAACACAAATTTTTATTTGTAGATTTTTGTCTAAAATTCTTACATACATACACAAAATTGCATATATTATTAAGTGTACATCTTGAAGAATTTTCACAAACAGCACACTGATGTCACCAGTGCCCTGAAGGAGACACGGACTGCACCAGCCCCTGGAAGCTTCTTCATGCCCTCTTCATTATCCTCACCAACAGTAGCCACTATCTTTTAACAGCATAGATTTGTTGTATCACATACAGGGATTTTTAAATCATAGCTTTGTGTATGAGTACCAAAAAAAAAAAAACCAGTCCTGCGATTTGTTTTGGTGGAGAGGGTGGGAGCAGAAATTTTGTAATGGTTTTCTTTCTCTGGCTGCTGTGAGTTAGGCTTGTTAAACAGGAAGTTTCCAAGCTGGGTTCTTGCTGGTATAGGGTTTGGGGCAGGCTGGTCTCTTCTGCCCAAGACAATGCCCAGGCTGCAAGCCAGTAACCTGTTCTTGGCACCACCTGGGCCAAAGGCAGCCACCAAGCTTGCTTTATCTGCCTTATTAAAGTCTCTGTCAGAGCTTGCAAAGACACACGTCTGGGAGCAATGAGAATAGGACAATAAAATGGCTGGGAGTCCTCTGAATCAACTGGCCTTCTGGAAGGTAAAGCCAGGCACAGCGACTAAAAGAGCAATAGCATATCCAACGAGGACATTTTTCTCCAACTTCCAAATGAGAGTATGATTGATGAATTTCTCTTCTTCGTAGGTTTCATTGTATTTTTCTATGTGCATTCTGCCTCCTTTTTTTTTTTTTTGCTGCAGGAGGCAAAAAGTAGGAAGGTGGGAATCAAGCTGTGGAACATACATCGTAATGTGTCTGGAGTGGCATCAGCAAAGGACTTATTTGTTCTCCTGGGCTGTGGAGTGCCGAGTGATTGAATACTCGCCAAGCTGTCAGTTTTATGAAACAAATTCCCTAACCCTCTTGGCCCAGAGCTTTGCTCTGCCTGAAATGGAAAAGAAATAAGTTTTAATAGAAAACTCATTGCGAAAATCTAAGATAAGATTTCTGAGCAACTTCTCTCCTAAGAATAAAATGAAATATTGAAGAAAGCATTTGATGGGGTATTCTTAGGGAACCTTATTTCTCAGTTCTTAGTTAACAAACTATGTTAATAAAAATATTTAGACTTTCGTGATGCATAATGCATTTTTATTCCTAGTGAGCTGGCCTGTTTGTATACACAGATGTTTCCTGTGGCCCTTCTATCATAGCTTCTATTTTTTTGAAACAATATTTCTAGCAGGAAATAGAATCTTATGTTAAGAACCTAAGCCCCTCACAGACCCTGTTAGTTTGAGTGAGGATATTTTCATTTCTAGATTTAATACTTGAGGGAGTAGAGTCAGAATCTTTTTTTTATTCAGGAACATGGAAAATACTTTTAATAAAAAGATAATTCAATGAATCCACTGTATCAAGACATTAGACAGTTCTTCCTTGGCTTCTAGATTAGACCTGACCAATTCATCCAGGCACGTTCATTGCTGAAGGGCTGGATGGCTTTTCTGTCTCCGTTCTCACTGTCAAAGCTGCCGTGAGTAATGTCTGCCCTTTCATGCAAACCTTAGGTGTGTTCGACTGGGTTTTACAGATTTTCCAGAGCATTGTTCTCACAGAGCTGCAGTTTCCTTTCCAGCACCAGGAGCACTGTCGCAACACAGCTCACGAGCTCAGTTTCTCTGCCACTCGTTGGAGTGCATGGAAATGCATTACAAATAAAACCCACAGGCAAGTGTGCTAAGGAAGGAAATGAGGTTTTACACATCAGCACTTTAAAAAAAAAAAGATGAACCTGTCTTAATTGAAAAATGGCATAATGCCCTAATGAAAAATCAGGTTTCAGGATTCAGTCCCTAATATCTCAGTGATGAGTGCATATTTCCTCCTGTGGCTACTCCTGCGAGTGAGTTCTGAAATAATCAGGCAGTGTGTTGAAATAAGATATCATTGGGTGTTACTATAGGAGTGAGGCATAGCTGTCTGGCTGACATGCCGGTCACCGCCTACATGCCAGGAGAGAAAGGGATGAAACACAGGAATCCTCCTCTTCTTGCTTTTTGGAGTTTTATCTTCTTTAGCTTGGTAGTAAATCTTGTTTTCCTATGATCATAAAAGTAGACATACTTACTTTAAAAAATATACAAGTATGAGAAGACAGCAAGAGAGAATAAATATCATTCACATTCTTACCACCCAGAGATTGCCACTATCACCGTTTTGGTTCATGTCCTCACGATCTTTTTTTTTTTTTTTTCCTATATATATATCCTTTATCTTCTCCAGGAGTTTGGAGCTTTACAATTCAAAGTCTTCTTGTGCTTAAATTGATTTTCTCAAAACTTTGCCGATCATTTACGTTTCCCTAATAATTAACATCAAAAATGAAAAGGTACCTGTTTTATTACTTCTCATGGGTGACAAAAAAATTTTTAGCATATTTATTTCTCCTCTTCTACTGACTGTCATATCCCCCAAGCACATGGAACCTAGCAGTTCCTTAATATAAATGTTGAATCAATGAATGAATGATGACAGTTTATCCTCATATTACTCCCAGGGGGCAAGCATCAGCTCCTGAGACTAACGCCTTCCACCATCCTTTGCTGCCTCTCCCTGACAGTGAGACTAAGCCTTCCTCTGTCCACTGGGTCTGTTCTCCCTGGTTTTCCATGGACTGTGGGCAGTAAGGGGATGCAATGGAAAGGGGTCTCTCTTTAGAGTCAAAGGGGCCAAATTCTCAGGTCTACCAACTACTACATAATGGGACAAGTGTCTTCATCTCTCTGGCCTCAGAGATGCCAACTGTACAGTGGGTGGCAGTGATACCTGCCTGTCAGGGTGAGTGACAAGTATGCAAGATGCCTAGTACACAGGAGAGATCCAACGTCTGCAACTGCTAGTACTTTTCCCACTTTCTTTCTAATGACAGCATAAATAAAGAGCCCTTGGGGCCCTAGAGCACTTCCTTTCTCTTCACATTTCCAGTCGTTTCATCTAATGAGCCATAGGAAGATTTCTGATGAGTTACTTGATGCTTCTGTGCCAAGTAAATCAGAGAAATAACCAAGAATTGAGTGTCCTTTTTAATAATCTGTTTCTTGTGCTTCTTCTACTGCCATTGCACATGCTTCCACTGCAGCAGGTGTCCTGCTGCATTGTAATTGTGTGTTCACACAGCTGACTCCCCCCGACGCAGTGAATGTGTCTTGCGTCTTGGTATCCTCAGCCCGGGACCCACAGTGCTCGGAATTGAGGAGTCACTCAATATATATTGATTGAATGGATGAATGAATAAATGAACAAATGAATAGTATCGTATTGTACACGTGTTGTCCCTATCCCGACCACACATATGGACTTCCTGCAAACCATACTGTAGAATTAAATCGTAAGCCTTCTGAATCTGTGATGTAAGCCTCTGACAGACAGACATATAAGTACTGGTTCTGCAAAGTGCCAGCTTAAGGGAAAAAATGATATTTCCTTTTAGTTGCCATGATTAATCCATGGATTCACTGGTTCGCATGTGAGGTTCTTTAGTGGAGTAGGAGTGACAATGTATGCATGGTACAGCTTCTTGTCTGCAGCTTTTAGTTTGAGTTAGATGCGTGTTGGCATCTCTTTCACACAGAATCTGAGGAGCTGGCATTTATTTTTGACAGCATCTCAAATCTTGTGAAAGTCAGAGCTTGGAGCTGGCATTGTTTTTTAGTAGTATCTCAGACGGTGGCAGGACAACCTTGATGATAAAAAAGAGATCTTAAACAGATGTCTTATTAGAGTTCTTCCAAAAAACTAAAAGTTCAGCAAAAAAAAAAAAAAAAAAAAAAAAGCTTCTGAACTTCCTGGAGCAAAGGCTTCTTTGAGCATCAGCTATTTGCAGACTGGTCACAAATAAACACTCACAAACAAAGTCATAGGGATTTGTTTCCCTCTCTGATTCACCATGGTAGTGATTGCTGGTTAGTCCCCAAAACCTGTTTTGTTTATCTTCCTAGGTACCCAGATAGACTACATTTCCCAGTCTCTCTTGCAGTTGTATGTGTGGCCATCTGCCTGAGTTCTGGCCAATGGGATGTGAGTAGAAAGGATGTGTGCACCTCTGGTCCAACCATAAAAGCTTTCTAGGTTTTCCTCCAAGCTCTTCTCTTATCCACTGGCTGTCTGGGATGGAGTGAAGTCCCAAGGTCACCTTGAAAGCCACAGTTAAAGATGGCAGAGCCTCTTCTGCCTAGGGAAGGCCATTTCATGGAACAGAAATGCCAGATCTGGAGCCCCCACCCTAGACAGTTACATAAACAAGACATAAGCTTTCATTATTGAGCAATTGCAAGTTAGGAGCAATTCACTAGGTGGCTTATCCTACATTAACTAAGTCATACTCCTTGGATTTTTTTTAAGCAGCCGATAGTTTTCAAAGGCCTTTTATGTGCCTGGAATTGTTTATGTTACTAATCCTTTCAGTAGCCCTGCAAAGATTCCTGATTTTATACCGATAGATGCAACTCCAAGTAGGAAGGGGATGAGCATTTTGTCCACCACTGTCACCCCAGGATTGGCACAGAGGGTGGCATTGAGTAGGCTCTCAATTAGGCTTGTTGATGATGGATGAAAGGAAGGTTCAACAAGGCAAAGTCACATGCCCAGACCCCATAGCTAGAAAATGCTGAACTCACTGGCCTCAAGGTCCAGCTGCCTCTGAGTATTGGTAATCCAAGATTTTAAAAAGAGTGGGTGAAGGGCCAGTGATGGACACTTAGAAAAAAAATGTTTTTGTCTCTTTCTGACTGAAAAAAGTAGCACATATTTAAAAATAAAAACATTATTGATATCTGAAACAAAGACAGGAATAGCGCTCTGTAATATTATCAGAGAAAACTGGTACATGCTTGGTTTTATTCTTTAAGTTCTTAACACACACACACACACGCACGTGTACACACATGCTCACTCAACAAAAATTAGTTCAGGTTACCTATAGAAAATCTATATTCTCTCCTGCCAAATGACTCCTTCACTTATTTTTCCCTTAAGTAGTTTCCTTGGACATTTTTTTCCATGTCAGAACATACCAACCTGTGTCCTCCTTTGCAAGGACTGGGTAATATTTGGTGTAATAGTGTGGGATAATTAACTAAGCCAGTTCCCTCTCAGTTGACATTTAGGTTGTTTCCAGTCTTTATAACACAAAAGAGCTGTGATAAACCTGCCTGTGCATTCATCTTTGGGGGAGATTCCTGAGAGTTAAATGGTGGGTACGCTGATGGGAATTTTTCACTGTCTTCCACACATGGAGACCTATTTTCTGCAGAAGGTCCAGATGGTCAACAGATATTGAAATGGACTCAGTGAAGTTAGTTCTTCAAGTTAAGGTAACAACAGCAGAAAAAAGGGGTTTTCCGGGATCTCAGAAGGCTGCAGCTATGGCAGTCCATGGCAAAGACTAACAGCAAGGAGGCGCCAGCATCCCAAATTGAGAGGATGGCACCTTCTGGATATTGACTGGTTTCTCTGCATTCCCCTGGCAACGAAGTCAGCATTGTCTGGAAGGTCAGGGCTCATCTGGGCCCAGGATGGACACTGTTCCACACTAAGAAGGGAAGCAAGGCTCCTTACTGCGAAGGGGGCAGTGGCCAGTAGGACAGGGAAAGAGAGAGGGAGGAGGATGGTGCATAGATGTCGCTGCAGGGTTCCTGTCAGGGCTGGAGCTGAAGGTTGCAGGACACTCACTCCACAGAACCAGGCAGAAACCTGATGTGCCCAGACAGCTTTTGGGGTGAGCAGGCGGCTCCAGGCAGATGTCTTTGTTTGCAGGCACAGCTGCGTGCACTCTGAGATGTTCCTGTCCATGAGGGATGTTTCTGGAATGATGATGATGATGACAGTGGCTGTGGTTGGCAGAGGGAAGAAGGAGGTGACTACGCAAACAGCGCTGGCATTCTAAGAGTTGACCCTGAGAGGGGAGGGGCTGCCTCCACTCTGTGTGTATGATCCCTTGTGGTATGAGCGTGTGATGTGTGCTTTGTGTGTATGCATGTCTGTGCAGTGTGATGTGGTTGAGTATGTGAGTGCGCCATGTATATGATGTGTGATGTGTGCAGTCCCATGTGTGTGACTGTGTGGGGTGTGTTGCAGCAGCAGTGTGGGATGTGAGTGCATGTGGTGTTGCAGGGTGGCATGGGGCATGGAGTGTGTGTGGATGTGATTCAACGCATGAGTGTGCTGTGTTTGTGTGTGTGTGTGTGTGTGTGTGCTGTGTGTGCGTGTGTTTGAGGCGGTCCTGATTAAATTCCCCCAAACTATTCATGTTGCGCACCAAAGACCTCTGGGCTCGTGTTGAGTTTTTCCTTCTGTCTTCTATGTTTCCTGTGGCAAAAATGCCAACTTCACCAGGAGAACCCTCTCGAACATTTTCTCCCTAAGGAGACCAAGCTCTAGGGAAGGGCTTAAGTTTCCACTGGTCACAGTTAGAGAAAGAGAGAGAGAGACAGTATTCTCTAGAGCTGTGCTATTTTATTTTATTATTCATTTAACTTATTGTTATATTAGTCTATCTTACCTTTTTATAGAGGTGTATATATAACACATACAGTAAAGTCACAGAGTACACAAATCTCATGTGCTGATGGGTTTTAAGTGCATGTGTATTCACCCATATAATCATACCCCAGATCAAAATAGAATACAGTCCCAGCACCCTAAAGAGCTCCCTTGAGCCCCTTTCTAGTCAATATCTCTCAAAGGCAAACACTATTCTTACTTCGGTATTGGTAGATTAGTTGTGTCTGCCCTAGAGTTTCATATGAACAGAATCATGCAGTATAGGTAGTCTTTTTGTCTGGCTGTTTTCACTTAGCATAATGCTTATGAGATTCATCCATGTTGTTGCTTGTGTCAGTAGTTCCTTCCTTTTTATTGCTGTGTAGTATCTTATTGTATGGATGTATTACAGTTTGTTTATCCATTCTCCTGCTGACGGACATCTGGGTGGTTTCCAGTTCAGGGCTATTGCAAATAAAGCTGCTACAAATATTCTTGAACATGTCTTTTTGTGGCCATATGTAGATCTGTCTTAATGTTGCCTGTGATAGCATTTGACAAAGATAGAGCTTGCAAAAAATAACCCCCTGCCAAAACTCAAACAACAACAATAACAAAACCCCCAACTTAACCCAGCAGGCTTCCCAGGAAGAATGAAGCAGTCAATTTGCATAAGGCCTGTCTTGACTTCTCTCCTTTTGGGGAAGAGGGTCACATTAAGAAGGGTGGCAGGCTTGCCTGGACACAGAATTCCACTACCAAACAGACATCGTTTCTGAGAACTTCAGTGTTTATGATCCAGGTTTCCCAGTGATTAAATTACTCCTTGGGAAGTAAGTGGGGATCTTTCGTAGGGCCACTGGCTGCTTCAGGATCTGCGAGCTGTGTTTTGGGCTCCAATGCCAAGATTTCCCATTAGAAGCCCTGTAAGGCTGGGTGTAGACAACTTCTAAAGATACCCGATTTACTTCTAGGGAGCTCAGACCTTGGGGAAATCCAGCCTGTTGCCCATCCACAGGATGTCAGGAAGGATTTCAGAGAGTGAAGAAAGAGAAACAAACAGGCTTGCACCTGCACACTGGTGGGCTTTGGTCTTTTGGGTGTCTGCAGCAGCTCGCTCTTTGACTGATTATCTCTATAGTGAAAGCTCTCTTGGCTGACCCCTACCTCCTGGGTACTCACCTCCACCTATCTGTGTGCTTACTTTGAACTCCTGCAGCTCTCTGTTCCAAGACTTCAGTACTGGCCCTGGAAGCATGCTTAGACCAGGCACTCCAGGGCAAGCAAGAGGCTCTGGAGTATATGTCACCAGGAGCAGCCCTCAACTGATGATGCAATGTAACTGGAAGACAGATGCTCCTGTTTTCTCTCCCTCAGTAGGGAGAAACCTGAGGTTAACTCCCAGTGGGACTTAGCCCCAGTTGTTCCTAGCAGTCAGCTGCTTGTTAACACATCCTGAATTGTTTGCCTTCCTTTCCTGCCTCACTTCTCTACTGCTCCATGGGTGCTGCCTGTGGTCCCCTTCTACATACACTATATGCACTCAGATCTTGGTCACAGGGTCTGCCTTTGGGGGAATCCAAATTTAACCATGCTCCTCCCCAAGGAAAAATGCTTTCTGGCACATACACTAATTTTGCCTGGGGATTTTGCAAATTCCATGACACAGTCTGCATCGCCTGGTCTGGGGTTCAGCAAGGCCATCGTCAGATATCTTTGCTGTGGAGAAGCTTGTGATCAGGGGCCAACTCAGGGGAGGACCATAATAAATACAGATGGCCCCCAACTTAACGATGTTCAACTTAGAATTTTTTTCACCTTTACAATGGTGCAAAAGTCACACTTGTTCAGTAGAAATTGTGCTTTGAATACCTGTACAGCCATTCTGTTTTTCACTTTTAGTACAACATTCAATAAATTACTGAGATAGTCAACACTGTATTATAAAATATGCTTGCTCTCAGATTATTTTACCCAACAATAGGATAATATAAGTGTTCTGAGCTTACATTAAGGTTGGCTAGGCTAAGCTATGATTCTGGTAGGTTAGGTGTATGAAATGCATTTTTGACTACAATATTTTCAACTTACGACAGGACATAACCCTATCGTAAGTCAAGGTGCATCTGTAATACTTAATTTTCAAGCTACAATGAAGGCAGACAGCTTGGTCCCGTTGCTCCCTGTCCTTGTCACTCCCGATACTGTTTGTGCACGATAGACATGTACCTCCAAAAAGATGTGAGGAAATGGAATCATTTAAGATACAGGGGTTGCAGGGGTGGGAGTTGAGGGGTGGGCATTGTTACTTAAGGGGATTCTCAGCTACTCTGTACCTCTGAGGAAAATGGCTTATCATAAAATACAGTGTGAAAAGGAAAAGACAAAAATTGTATCTGTGCCATGATAGGTTGTTTCCTGTAAAAAACAAAACAATAAAGTCAAATAGTTTTGATTTGTTGGGGGCATAAGACTCCTGAATGAATTTTTCCATTTTTTCTAAATTTTCCAAAATTCAGTTGTAACGTAAGCATGAATATTTTTAAAATAATTCCAGGATGAATCTTTTTAGGGAGAAAAACCATAATGCACAAAGCAGTTTGTCCAGTTTCTTTTCCATCTTTTCTTGGAGGGGTGTTTTTCCACATAAGAAAGGGAACAGAGGAAGGAGGTGGGGCTTAGGGCAGTGGGATATAATTAGCTATAACATTTGATGATTTGAGTTTGAGTTTGTGGTTCTGGGGGGATAAACACACGGACCTATCTCAGTGGGGCTGGGGTGATCTGAAGGCCTCAGCATTTAAAGAGGGCAAGATGTCAAATTGCAGTTACAGATCTTGGTTGATCTGTGTGGAGGGCACAGCTGGAGCAGGAAGGGCTGGGGAGCAGGGAATATGAAGGCACAGATAAACTCGGGCTATCCAAGACTTGGGAGTGGTAGAGGGAGGAGTGTGGTTTTGGTTTTGAAGGATTCCCTTTGGCCTGATGCCCCTCATTGCCTGGGGCAAACTTAGAAGCACACAAGCTGTTTAAGTTACATTCTATTAACCTTTCCCCAGCGGCTGTATTTGCCTGGTCTGATCCCGCACCATGCTACACACATTTTCTAATTGTTTTACTGTTTCACTGATTGCAGAATTAGAAGCATCCACTGTCTGGTAAAAGTAGGTCAGGGAAGTTCCTGACTTCGCTATGTTACTAATAGATTTCTGAATGGTAGCGTATGGGCGCCTTAATGTGACATTTGAGCAGAACAATGGTGATCACTCACTGACAATTTTGTGCTTCAGTCATTCTTTTCTCCAACATGAACACATGTTGGGGAGGTCTCTGAGATTACAGGTGCCAGTAAAAAGTAAATGAGGCACTGATACGTTCATTTGAAAGCAAATCAGTGTTTTTATCTGGGCCTGATCTCTCTAGGCTCTCTCTTCTTGTGGCACTCTGCCATTTGCCTTTCTCATCACAACTCTCCTCCCTGAGCCACCACCATAAAAACCTTTTCTGTAACACCTGCCATATGAAATAGTGTTACATATGCGACCTCTTTCCATCAACCCACCGCCTTCCCCTCCTGTAAGCTACCTTGGAATCCCACCTCTCTTCTCTTACCCTGCCTTCTCCTCAACCTCCTTTTTCCTCCTGTTGGTGTTTTATTCTCTTCCCATGTGATCCCAGCTTAAGGATACTGTGGGCCTCACAGAACCCATAGAAAATGAAACTGCATTGCCTTATAATCAACTATGAAGCCCTTAGGTTGTCCCCGGGAAAAAAGTAAAAGCGAGTCAAATTATAAAGACCTAGACATTGTCAAATTCACCACATGGGCATTGCTATTGTCAAGTAATGATTTAGATAGGCATGCTGTGTGTATCTCACTTGGTCTCTTCTTTAAAAAAAAGTACGGAAGTTTCTTTTGCTGTGCAGAAGCTCTTTAGTTTAATAAGATCCCATTTGTCAATTTTGGCTTTTGTTGCCATTGCTTTTGGTGTTTTAGACATGAAGAAACTTCCATCAGAGTGAACAGGCAACCTACAGAATGGGAGAAAATTTTTGCAACCTACTCATCTGACAAAGGGCTAATATCCAGAATTTACAATGAACTCAAACAAATTTACAAGAAAAAAACAAACAACCCCATCAAAAAGTGGGCAAAGGACATGAACAGACACTTCTCAAAAGAAGACATTTATGCAGCCAGAAAATACATGAAGAAATGCTCATCATCACTGGCCATCAGAGAAATGCAAATCAAAACCACAGTGAGATACCATCTCACACCAGTTAGAATG
Organism: Hylobates moloch; assembly: GCF_009828535.3. Classification (NCBI taxonomy): domain Eukaryota; kingdom Metazoa; phylum Chordata; class Mammalia; order Primates; family Hylobatidae; genus Hylobates; species Hylobates moloch. Next base: position 14,553,247 of record NW_026652282.1, on the reverse strand, counting down.
GCCATCATTAAAAAATCAGGAAACAACAGGTGCTGGAGAGGATGTGGAGAAATAGGAACACTTTTACACTGTTGGTGGGACTGTAAACTAGTTCAACCATTGTGGAAGTCAGTGTGGCGATTCCTCAGGGATCTAGAACTAGAAATACCATTTGACCCAGCCATCCCATTACTGGGTATATACCCAAAGGAGTATAAATCATGCTGCTATAAAGACACATGCACACGTATGTTTATTGCGGCACTATTCACAATAGCAAAGACTTGGAACCAACCCAAATGTCCAACAACAATAGACTGGATTAAGAAAATGTGGCACATATACACCATGGAATACTATGCAGCCATAAAAAATGATGAGTTCGTGTCCTTTGTAGGGACATGGATGAAACTGGAAAACATCATTCTCAGTAAACTATCGCAAGGACAAAAAACCAAACACCGCATGTTCTCACTCATAGGTGGGAATTGAACAATGAGAACTCATGGACACAGGAAGGGGAACATCACATTCCGGGTACTGTTGTGGGGTGGGGGGTGGGGGGGGCGGGGACAGCATTAGGAGATATACCTAATGCTAAATGACGAGCTAATGGGTGCAGGAAATCAACATGGCACATGGATACATATGTAACAAACCTGCACATTGTGCACATGTACCCTAAAACCTAAAGTATAATAATTAAAAAAAAAAAAAAGTACGAATCATTTTTGCTTAAACTACTTCTTCCTTCTAGCTCCAGACAATGGTGATCATAATTATGTCCGACCAAAACATATTGCTTGTGTGTGTTCATGTTTAATTTGAAAAATGACAACAGTGATTTCTTTGAAGTCTCATACTCACCCAGAGCTACCCTGCCAGTGGGTGTTCTAGTATCCAGAATTTCTTAGAGGAGGAGGAAGAATAAATCACCATAAAATGATATAATAAAGTCTTTTTAAATAACAACCAGATAGTAAATTAACATATACACGACCTTTGAAATGATTATGTACAGGGAAGTTGAATCCAGCAAACAGCTGGCTGGGTGCCTGCCTTTGACTAATAGGCTGAGAGATACAGCTGCTAGAAAGATATTTGAGAGTAAGCCCTAAATGCAGAAATCTGTCTTTTATTTAAAAAAAAAAATCAGCTTCCTCATTTGACAAACTCTAATTTCATTGGGATTGACAGCATTGCCTTTGTCGAGCATACATTTAACAAATGAGATTGAACAACCACCCCACTCAGTTTTATCTAATTTAATTTGACAGCCAAAGCAGGTAGGTAGAATAATGTACTTACAGAGGAGGTAAGAATGTTTTCCCCAGGGTTAAATGACATGCCTGACATGGCTTGCTGGATCAAGCTCAAAGCAAGTATCTCCCCCATTGCTTTTGTATTTTTGTTTTGTTTTACTTTTTAAATTGAGGTATAAAGTAAGTAAAGTGAGTTCAATTAAGTATACAAGTTGATAAATTTTTGCCTATGTATACGTTCATATAACCACCACCCAAATCAAGACATAGAACATTTCCATCCCTGCAAAACATTCACTTCCCAATCATTATTCTTCTCTTCTTCTGGCTCAAGGTAACCACTACTCTGACTTCTAACAGCAAAGATCAGTTTTGTGTGCTTTTGAACTTCAGTTTTGTTTTGTTTCTGAGACAGAGTCTCACTCTGTCACCCAGGCTGGAGTTCAGTGGCACGATCTCAGCTTACTGCAACCTTCACCTCCTGGGTTCAAGTGATTCTCCTGCCTGAGCCTCCTGAGTAGCTGGGATTACAGGCGCACACCACCACGGCTGGCTAATTTTTTATTTTTAGTAGAGACAGGATTTCACCACGTTGGCCAGGCTGGTCTCGAACTCCTGGCCTCAAGTGATCTGCCTGCCTCAGCCTCCCATAGTGCTGAGATTACAAGCGTGAGCCACCGTGCCCAGCCTGAAATTCATATGAAGTGTATCAGACAGTATGTACTTCTCTGTCTGGTTTCTTTTACGCAGTATAAATATTCAAGATTCATCCATGTTGTTGCATTGTATCAGTAATTCATTCTGTTATTGCTCTGTGATACTCCGTTATATGAATATAGGACTGTTTATGTATTATTGATGGACATTTGGGTTGTTTTTGGCTTTTGCTTTGCCTTCAGTTTTAACTTATGTTTTCTGGATAGTCTATAGAAGGGCATCCTAGAAATAAGCAAGAATGATGTGCCCATGGGTGAATTTGTTTCAAAGTGGTGGTAAAATCCACTCACCACTGCATAAACAAGCGTTCTGGATCCTGAGTGGCAAGACTGTCTTGGGTTATCTTTCCTTTAAGACTCAAGTGAGCTTCATGTTCCCTTATCACATCCCCAGCATAATTGTGGGGTAAGGAGGGGCCTCAGCGCCTAGCCTCCATTAACCCTAATATGGGAGAAAAGAAGGTGAGCTTTAGAAACCGACAGGCAGGGGGACCTGGGGTGGGTTTGCAGGTGGCCAGGAAAGGAGAGTAGCAGTTTTTCATCTGGAGTGCACAGGTATCTGGCATCACGCCCACCTTTGGGCAGACTCGGGGACACAGCTTAAATTGGGGCATCTCTCCTGATCATTCTGACACCTGCCCATTTTCTGAATCTGGGAAATAAAGAAACCATTATTGCTTCTCATAAAGAAGCTGACCAGGCAGTGTGGCTAAGGTAGTCATTTGTCGTTGGGCAGAAACTGGGCACAAAGGGATGTCACCTTAGAAGGCTGCCCCCTCCCTCCAGCTGATGGGTGAGGCGAGCAGCTGTATGTACAGGTGCGACAGGGTTGGGAACTCCTGGGAGACGAGGGTGGGTCTGCAACCTGGATCTGGTGGTGCGGAAACGAAAAGAGATCAGTTGTTTAAACCTTCCCGGTTTGCCTGGGACTGTCCTGGTTTAAGTGCTGAAAGTTCCAGGGCCTGGGAAGCCCCTCAGTCCTGGGCAAACCAGGATGATTGGTCACCCTACAAGAGGGAGCCCTTTTCACTCTGTTATCAGTGCATTTCAGTTAACAAATATTATTAGCCTTCTATTACAGACCACGCCCCTTGCAAGGTTTGGAGGATAGATTGGTAACGACAAGACAGTGGTGATCTCTGCCCCTCCTTCCGGAGTACTTCCTATAGCAAGAAAGGTAGGATTTAAACAAGTGATTACAACACAGTGCAATGCTTGCTTTGATTAGAGATAATAAGGCAATGAGTGCTTTAATTGGGAAAATTCTGGAAGCTCTGGAAGCAGGTGGAAAAGACAATCCACTACCAGTTCATTATTTCCTTAGCATATCCACAAAGTTCTAGGACTGCTCAGAAAAGCCATTTGCAGCAAACTCTGATGCACTCATAACAGCAATCAACAAGAAGGGTGGGGGATGATAAGGAAATAGACAGATTTAGGTCTATTGATGTAATCCCTTTGTGCTGCTTACATTCCCAACACGTGGCCACATTTCTTCTCCCACTCCGAGAGTCCTTATTGAGTGGTGCAAAACATTCAGTGTGTAGTGAACGGGAGTCCTTGGCATTGTCCGTGCCCATAAATTCAGAGTGACAAGCATGCCTTGGAAAACCTTCTTCAAGTTTTCAGATCACGTAGATAAAATGGGGAGAGGGGTGAAGATGATGTTCTGGGGTTAATAATTCAGTATGTTTGTAAACAGGGCTCCAGGGTGGAAAACTTAGTGCCAGATTTTCTGCGTGTTGTTTTACAACAGAACAGCATGTACTTGTAAGT
>NW_026652282.1:14448231-14544967 GCF_009828535.3 Hylobates moloch | reverse complement strand
ACCCATGAGCATGGAATGTTCTTCCATTTGTTTGTATCCTCTTTTATTTCATTGAGCAGTGGTTTGTAGTTCTCCTTGAAGAGGTCCTTCACGTCCCTTGTAAGTTGGATTCCTAGGTATTTTATTCTCTTTGAAGCAATTGTGAATGGGAGTTCACTCATGATTTGGCTCTCTGTCTGGTATTGGGGTACAAGAATGCTTGTGATTTTTGTACATTAATTTTGTATCCTGAGACTTTGCTGAAGTTGCTTATCAGCTTAAGATTTTGGGCTGAGACAATGGGGTTTTCTAGATATACAATCATGTCATCTGCAAACAGGGACAATTTGACTTCCTCTTTTCCTAATTGAATACCCTTTATTTCCTTCTCCTGCCTGATTGCCCTGGCCAGAACTTCCAACACTATGTTGAATAGGAGTGGTGAGAGAGGGTATCTCTGTCTTGTGCCAGTTTTCAAAGGGAATGCTTCCAGTTTTTGCCCATTCAGTATGATATTGGCTGTGGGTTTGTTATAGATAACTCTTATTATTTTGAGTTACGTCCCATCAATACCTAATTTATTGAGATTTTTTTTTTTCCATACAGATGGCCATGAAATCACATCTCAGCACATGCCTTTGACTCTGGATTGCACATGTATTCGTTAGCTGAAGCCCAATTTTAAAATCCAATCAACTCTATGATTCCTTGAAATGACTGCAAATCAAGTCACATCCAGTGCTCCTCAGGTTTATTTTTGTTCATTATTATTCTACTGAGTGCTCAGGACATCCTACTCCTCCTGAGTTGGTGAGCTAGAGGCATAAATAGCTTTTGGATCCCTCGGGTTTTGAGATGGTTAAAAGGATAAATGGTGATAAGTGAATAAAAGGATGAACATTGGCAAGTGAGCAAACAAAAATTTGATAAGGCTCTACTCTAAGCCACATGCAGTGTGAGGCCCTTGACGGCCTCCTCCACCAACCCTCCCAGTATCTTTATGGGGGTGTCTCAAACCTTGTTTTACACATGGGAAAAGCGGAGTGATAATCCCAGGCCACAGAGCTCAGGGACACAGCCAGCAATCAAGCCTGGGCCTTCTGGGTTTACCGTACCACGTAGTTCCCCCACTCTCTTCCATCCTAAATCTGATCCTGAGTTTTCTTCATTTTATCATCCATAAAGAGCATTCTAAATTCTCTTGTGCTCTGCCCTGGGGTCCAGCTTGGGCTCATCAAGGTCCACTTACTTCTCCAGAGATCCCCGTAATCTATTTGGAGGAGTAGCATAGTTCTACTCTGATTTGGCATGTTTTAGAGGAATCAACGGTAGGGCCGTTCATTTTTGAATTATACATAGGTTTCCCTTCATCTCTAGAGTGTAATTAGGCAAAAGGACTCGAGGAATACCAAATGCCAAGCCAAGAGCATTAAGAAGCTGCCAAAGGAAGCGGGTATTAACAACCTCTGTTATGTGCCATGTGGGCCAGAGCTGTTCTTAGCTTCTCGGCAGGAGGGAGAGGCTGTGGTTCCAGGAATCAGGAGAGAGAGGGAGGCAAGCAGGAAGGTCTTTGCCTCTTCCCTGCAGATTTTGTAATGGTGCAGCTGGCATTTCTCGGTGATTCACAGATGGGCCTGCCTTTGATGGCCTTACCACCTTTCTTATTAATTTTCTGAAAGGTAGTCTCTGGACCAAGACCAGGGTGACCCACCCATAGCACTACTACCATTTGGGACCAGATTATTTTGTGCTGCGGGGGGGGCTGTCCCATGGCTTGTAGGATGTTTAGCAGCATCCATGACCTCTACCCACTCAGTACCAGTAGAACCTCCCCACCTCCCACAAGTTAGGGACAACCAAAAATGTCCCTAGACATTGCCAAATGTCCTCTTGGCAACAGAGACAGAATTGTACCATGTTTAGAATTGCTGGCCTAGAACTATAGTAGAAACATGAAGGGAAGAAGAGATCTCCTGCAGGGTTAGGGATACTGGGTTGGAAATGGACCCCCAAGCTTCAACCTCCCCACCTTCCCTCAGCCTGCAGAGGTGGCACCAAAAAGTGGTATATGAAGCATATGAGACTTAACCCAGCGATCCCTTAAAGGGTAAATACCCACTTGCCCCATTCACCCTTTTCCCATGCTGCCATCCCACCCACCTGTTCTTGGTACATGGTGCTAGTGCTGTGGCAGTAGACACTCTTGATAGCATGGGCTGGTGGTTAAGAGCATAGATTCTGGAGCCAAGGCTACAATAAGTTCATGTTCCAGCTCTGCAACTGAGTAGCAAGTTCCCTATTCTTTTCATGCCTCAGTTTCTGCATCTTTAAAGTAGTAATAATAACAGCATCTCTCTTTTAGGGGTGTTTGTGAGGCTTGAATATTTGTAAACATTTAGAAGAGTACCTGGCACTGTGTATAAAAGTGTATTGTAAATAAAACATAAATAATATGGATGAAGAAGTTCTGTTAAATACAGCCACTCAACAAATGTTTATTGGTTGTCGAACAAGGTCCCACCCTACCTTCCTGGAACTGAGTTTGGTTATGGGCCAACAGTAACTTGGGCGGGGTTCTGAGCCATGATTCTGTGTGGCCTGCAAGGGGATCACAGAGTTCACTCCCTCCCTCTCTGCACTAAGGGCTGCTGTAGAAGCAGAGCCCACTGCCCTGGCCATGCTCTCCTATATAGTCTCAAAGTCAAGTTCTCCATATCCCAGTGAGCAGGCCATCTGGCCTTAGCTCCCCAATGCAGTGCCTCTTACTCATCATAAGTCGAATGCTGCTTTACCCTGCATTAACTGAACATTCCATGTGACAATGACTCAACTCTCTATATCTTCAGCTGTAGCCAAAATAAATGGAATCTATGTATTAGTTTGTTTTCACATTGCTATAAAGAACTACTTGAGACTGGGTAATTTATAAAGGAAAGAGATTTAATTGACTCACAGTTCCACATGGCTGGGGAGGTCTCAGGAAACTTACAATCATGGTGGAAGGCAAGGGGGAAGCAAGGCACATCTTACATGGTGGCAGGAAAGAGAGAGCATGAGGGGGGAAGTGTCACACTTTTAAACCATCAGATCTTGTGAGAACTCACTCACTATCACGGGGGAAACCAGCCCCATGGCCCAAGCACTTCCCACCAGGTCCCTCCCTTGACATGTGGGATTACAATTCTAAATGAGATTTGGGTGGGGACACAGAGCCAAACCATATCAATTCACTATTCAATATTTGGTAGCACCTCTGTAATGAATTTGAGGTATATCAGTCTTTGGACACACTAGTTGGGAACATTGTCCTCCCTCCTTCACTCTCTCGCTCCCTCCCTCCCTTCCTTCCTCCCTCCAAATAAATATTCATTGAGCATTGTCTATGAACCAGGTATTATTCTGGGTGCTGGGTGAGGTCTCTGCTCCCAGAGAGCTAACATTCCAGGTTAAGTAGAAGAGACAGACTATAAACAGAAAACAAAGGAAAAAAAAGATAGCTTGCAAATGTGATAGGTGCTGAAGGAAAGACACACTGAGATTGATATGAGAGAGGAAAACGGATGGAGGTGGTGACTGTTCCAAATGGTCATAGAACCTTCTCTATCTAAGAAGGCTGTTTTGATTTGAGACTCAGCTGAGAAGGAACCAGTTGTGAGAAGGGCATTCCAAGCTGAGGAAATGGCCAGTACAAAGGCCCTGAGGCAGTAAGGAGTTTGGTACCTTCTTGGAATGGGTTGAAGTGGGGCCAGATCAGATAGGGCTTTGTAGGGCTTGGCTTTTATTTTAAAGTACAATGAGATGCCTTGGAGAGTTTTATGCAGACAAATAAAACTATTTGATTTATGTTTTAAAAGAAGGAGGGAATAGTCAACTGTGTCAAACACTGCTGAGATGAATGAGATGAGGGCCAAGAGAATCTCTCAGTGGATCTGGCTACATGGAGGTCAATGTGACCTCTGTGGAGAAGTAGAGAGCAGCTGTTCTCTTTGCCTTTTTGTTTTAGAACATATGGTTTCACCAAGCAATAGGCACTTGCATTTGAAGGGATCAATAATTCAAAAACATTTCTTAATACTGCTTTGGTCAGTTTTCAGGGAATTACTTGGTTTTATTCTTTCTTCAGTAAGACTTACTGTAATGGTCACAATGATGTTTGCAGTGGTGATGTCATCCTTGGTATCTAAGACATCACTACCTGCCCACCATCAACCCCCTTGATGATTTCCCAGTATGGGACAGTACCAGCCCAGCTACACATGCACAGCCCCTGGAACTCTGACATTCATGACCCATGTTCATTGCAGAATGGCTGGCTGAGGCCAAGGGCTGCCTGTGACTCAGGAGAACTATCTAGGCCCTTTATAAATGGGCCAGGCAGGGCACAGAGGGTTGACCTCAGCCTTCTCAGTGCCATGTTCTCATGGTTGTCCCCTATGTGGCTTTTCACTTCCAAAGTCCATCCAGCCCCTTAACCTTGCCTGAACCTTTAAGCCCAAGAATGGCAGAAAATCCCTCAGAATAAATCCTTAAAGAGGCATTTGACAGAGCATATAGAAACTTACACTTGGTAAAAAGTGACTGTAGAAAAAATCTGTTTAGCACAAGCTTAAATATTACTGTGCTTTTTATGTGGTCTCCTGCAGCATTTTGGAACTGGGACATTTTTCCTGAGTGATCGTTTCCTTTGATTTTTTCCCCCCACTGCTTTGATTTTGTAACACAAGAATAATATTTTTTCTGGACCAAATTTCTTATAAGTGGTCTTGCCCAGGGAATGATGATTCTATTTTCTCTTAAGTACCAAGAAGTACATACAAGCACATTTAATAGCTTCAGATGGGATGGTTTGACTTTCAAAGGCATATTTGCAAAATTCTGTTCCTGTTGATTCCAGCCCCTGATTCAAAGCCCCACCATTATAATGCTGTTGCAGACACAGTGGAGAAAGCCCTTCATCACCTGCACGGTAGATGCAGGCTGTTCTTCCTGTCTTGAGGAGCAAGCCCTGGGTCTTGATGAATGGATTCCCTCTAATGTGTAATGCCTTCAAGATGGACTCAAAGGTAAATCCATCCCATTTGCAGAAAGGGAAGGTTCCTAACTTCCCCAAGTTAATAACCATCTGCAGTGTTGGACAAGGCTTCAAATTGCTGACACCTTCGTTCATACCAGCTGGCAAGATTGGGTCACATCATTAACCACACAGGGGCACATTTTGCAGTTAACTCATCCTGGGGGGCTGCTCTGCTTAAAATCAGACATTGGACTTTGCCTTACTGTGATTTTTTTAAAGGCCTAACTGACTGGCTGGCAGGACTTTCCAATCAGCTTTCTCCTACCTAGAAGAGTCTCTTTCATGCTTAGGCCACTGAATTCTGGAGTCTGCACTGAGTTCTTAACTGAAAGTCTGTGCAAATCCCAAATCCTAATGAAAGAAAAAAGTATGGTCCTTGTCTGAGGGTGCCCCTCTCTCGCCTCCCTGTGGAAATGGGATTGCAAGAGCACCATTGCCCTAGAGTGTCTACTCTTCACTTCTATAGCCCTTGGATCTCCCTTTAATCAGCACTGCAGGCACTTGGGAGAAAATCCAGCCAGGGCCTGCATTTCCTTGAGGTGATTCCAAAAAGTAGATTTTCTAGGTCAGTGGATATGAATGATTTTAAATTGCCCTCCAGAAAGTTATTAACCAATTTACTTCCTTATTTGCAGACATTTGCTATGCAGCTGTATTCGTTTGTTCGTTCATTCATTCATTCATTCATCTATTTATTCATCTATTCATTCAGTTATTGATTCAGCACCAAGACTGTATACCAGGCACTGTGGACCTGTAAACAAATATTAATTGATTCCTGCCCTGGGTGGGACTTGGTGGGTTTTCTCTTTGTCTCTTTGAAGAGAATTGAGATTGTGTCTGGGCCTCCTGAAGACTGGCCAGGATAAGCCATCCATTTACGTAGTGGTGAAAGGGGATCCAGACTTGGGAGGAGGGTTGTTCCCCCCTGGCTGCACATCAGAACCACCTGGGGAGCTCTAAACAAATCCCGATGCCCAGGCCCGACCATGGATGATTTTGATTTCACTGGCCTTGGGTGTGGCCTGGTAATCTGGGTCGTTCAAACGAGATTTGGTGGGTTCAGGGTGGTATGGCTGTAGACTTATCTGGGTCTTTCAAAGCTACCTGATCAAAGTCTCTTGTGCAGCCAGAGTTGATTGTTCCTCTCCACCCTTTATCCTAGAGAGTCTAGCCTGATGAAAATCCTGCATCAGGTCCCCACCACCTCTGCTCTTGACCTTACACTTGTCACTTTAGACTTGATGATAGTTACTGTCCCACCACACATCTTGCCTACTGTGGGCCATGGGAGGCCAGCACCATGCCAGGCTTATGTTTGAATAGACTGACCATTGCCATGGAAAAGCTGCTGAGAAGAAAAATCATCCCTCTTTTCATCTTATTTATTGTTTATTTATAGTTTCAAATATAATCCTCGCCTTATTTATTTAGGATTCCACAGTGAAGGTCACTTGGCTCCCTATCTTTTGTTATAATAACAATAGCTAACCCCTACTGAGTATTTACCATGTGCCAGGAACTGTTTCAAGCATCTTGCACATGTGAACTCACCTACCCTTCTTAACAACCCTGTGGCATATACACTGTCATCACTCCCACTTTACAGATGAGGAAACTGAGGCATAGAGAGTCTAAAGGAGTTGCCAGTGTTCACACAGCCAGTCAGTGGCTGAGTTGGGCATCTACATCTCATTTCATTTAAGTGAGGCCTCTTCTAAGTCAGAAGGACTTCTCTTGGATTTATTATGCCTTTGCATTGTATTTTCTTTCTCAAAACAGAACTTCAGGGGACGAGTGAGTGTACACCTATGAGATCTATCAGCATCCCTATGCCCTCACAGTGGCAGAGTGGCTTAGGACAGAGAGCTTAGGAAGAGAATCATTCAACAGCTTGAGTCACTTTCATTGCATCCACTGGACCAAGTTGTCTTGATCTCGTGGAGACATAACTTAAGTAACTAAAAGTAGACGGTTCTTACCTGTGCCAAGGGCAGGCAGAACCCTCTGCAGTTAGCACTCTCCCATCTGCATACTTTTAGAATTGTCCTCATAAGAAAAAAGAGAGACTGAGAAAAGCCTGGGCATGATTCAAAACAGCCTGAATTCATCTGTCTTTGAAAATACCTAGAACTTCTCCTCTGCTCATTCTTCTAGGAGAAATCAGAGGCTCTCGGAAGTCAGTAATTGTGATCTCTTGAGTCATAATTTCTGCAGTTGTATCAGAGCCTAATGTGGGGATGCAAGATGGAAACAGCACATGGGGCTGTTGCCATAGACGAGGCAGAGAGTGGAGGGGCTGAAATCTCCTCCTGGAAGGAAAGGATTAGCTGCCCAAAGAAGAAAACAGATTTGAGAAATCCATTTACCCTGAAGGTTTAATAGGGAATGCAGGTAAGACTTACTCAAATGTCTTTAGTCACGGGTCTCTCTCCTGTTTTTATCTTGTACCCAGCTCAGAGTTTCAAAAGAGAGGGGGTAAGTGAACTTTTAAAACCCTGACGTTAATATTTACATCCACAATATTAGGAATAAGAATTCTTGTCATCTATTGAACTGAAGGAATTGTATTAAAATAAATGTAAAATTATTAATTGTATATTTCTCAGTTATTAAGACAAACTCTTGCTTGTGCTTATATGATAACACCCAACTCAGATTTCTAAGAATGTCACTAGCATGTGTTTGGTTTTTCTCTTGAGAATTAATATTGCCTATGATAAGAAAATAATTTGGGAATATTCACATGGATTTTTGACATGGCCCTAAGGAATTAGCCATTAAATAATTTCAGAATCCTAATTAGTCTTCAAATAATCTTTTGCATGGTAAAGAACTTCTGCTTGGAAGAACACTATTTCAGTATACTGTTTGTCACTTCATTACCTGAAAGCTGCTTGGAGGCATTGTGTGGAATGAAAATCATTTGAGGGCCCAGAGGGTCAACACAAAGGTGCACAGAGCCTTGAATTCTAACCATAACCCTGTCCCTACCTAGTTGTGTGGCCTAGGCCAAGTCACCTTTTCTGAGCCTTTGTTTCCCCAGCTATACAATGAGTTGTACTAAATAGTCTTTGTAAAAATGGAAATTAGAAAGCCATATGTTATCTATCCCCTGCCTTTCTTTCCTACCACTCTGAAATTTGTTAGCTCCTCTCCTTCTCCCCTTCTCCCACCTCTCTGTCTCTCTCGCTGTCTCTCTCTCTCTTTCATACACACACACACACACACACACACACACACACACACACCCCTCCTTAGAGTGCTGGAATGTCATTATGCCATGATGCCATGGTGTCTCCTTTTCCTTTTTCAGATCTTTGCTCAACAAGAGGCCTTCCCTGATCACCCTCTCCAAAGCAGGCCCTTCCCCACACCCTGCTCCCCATCACTCTCAATCCACTTACTCTGATTGACTTTCTTCTTAGTGCCTAGCACCATCAGAAAGTATAAGAAGACAACATGGTGCTGGCACAGGGGTGGACAAAGGGACTGATGAAATAGACTGGAAAGTCCAGTGACAGACCTACATGTTGTTGAGTCGGGGGACGGTTCACACATTTATTTTATTATTTTAAATTGGATAATATTAAAAACAATTTTTAGAATAAAACCAAAAAAGTGGACCATGCATGGAACATTGTTATGATCCAAGGATAATGATTATGCAAATTCGGTATACTTCAGATCCAAAAATTAAAAAGAAAAAAAGAATGCTAATTTAAGGTTGGGCACAGTGGCTCACACCTATAGTCCCAGCTACTTGGGAGGCTAAGGTGGGAGGATTTCTTGAGCCTAGGAGTTGGAGGCTACAGTGAGCTATGATTGTCCCACTGCACTCTAGCCTGGGTGACAGAGTGAGACCCTGTCTCTAAATGTCTGTATTTTTTTTTTTTCTTTTTACAAAAGAATGCTGATTTGGCTGGAGAGGATTCCTTCTTCAGCTGAGAGGTTGGCATAGACAATCTGGAAAGACCCTTGGAGCTCAAATATGATTCTGTGTTCAGCATTCACTAGGCTTCAGGCAGTTTCTACTTTGCCAGTAGTAGGTGCCATTTTCCCCATTTCGCAGGCAAGGAAACTGCAGCTCAGAGAGGCCGAGTCACTTTCCCAAGGCCACACAGTTCTTAAGAGGTCAGAACCAGGATATGTGTGCAGGCTTGACTCAGAAGCTCATTCCTGTGCCATAGATCACAAGCTTCCGCTAGCTATTTGAAGGTATATGGGTGTGACTTTGGCCAGCCTCTTACTAGGGAAATAGAATATTCCTCTCCAGCATGCAAAATAGGAGGCCTTTGCCTTTAAGGAAGTTCTGACTTTCCACTCCAGTCGGTGCTTTTATGGGTGCCGCATCCCAGAGACCCACAGAGGAGGTCTCAGTAGCAGCACTTTGAAGTCTCTCCCACAGGGCCCCCTCAGTTGAGCACAATTGTTGTCCAAAGACCAACACATTTTGGCTCTTGCTTGCCTTAATACTCCCTCTCCGTTCCCAAATACAAAAACATTGGCATTTCTTGGAAAGTGGTTTTGGCTCAAAGCCTGCTATCTATCCCACACTCTCAAGCCAGCTTCCTCAGGGCCCCTGTTGCTTTATTTCATTGAGTGTTTGTGTTTGGGGGCTGACATTGCTGCCTCCTTTGTAAGGGTCCTCCTGGCAGGTGCCCAGGGAAGTGTCCTCACCCGTTGGCTAACCAACAGTCTTCACTCCAGCTCCCCTCTCCACACTGGGCTCAGGAGTGGTGAAAACCCACAATGCACACATGCAGAACCACTGAGGGTTTTTCTCCTTTCTGTGGTTATTCAATAGTATTTTTAATGTCTCTTTTCTTGAATCAAGGGATAATTAACCTAAATTCGTAAGTGGTCAGATGGATACATTTTGACAATTGTACATACCTTTGTAACCACCTGAAAGAGGCTATAAAACAGTCTTGTCACCCCAGAAAGGCCCTTCAGGCTGCTTTCCAATTCATTCCCTCTCCTCCTTCCCTGGAGCAGCCACTTTCTGATTTCTAGCATTGTAAGTATTTTTGCCTGTTTTTCGACTTTGTGTCAATGAACTCTTACAGCATGTGCACTTGCACTTTTGTATCTGGCTTCCTTCCTTCAACATGGTGGTTTTGAGATGCAATTGTGCCATTACCTGTAGCAGCAGTGCATTGCTTTTTATTGCTGAGTAGTATTCCACGGTTTGGGTGTGGCATTTACCTTTTGACCAACATTTAGGTTGCTTCCAGTTTGTGGTTCTCATGAATAGGACTGCAATGAGCATCTGAGTACAAGTCTTTTATGAATATAGGTTTTCATTTCTTTTGGGAGAATACCCAGGAGTGGAATGGCTGACAACAGGGCAGGTAGTTACTGAACTTTTCTAGAAGGTTCGAGACAGTTCTCCCAAGTAGTGGTGCCATTGACCAGTGGTGGACAGTTATTTCACTTGCACCATAGCCTCACCAACTTTTGGTGTTTCTAGTCTTTTAAATGTTTAGCTATTGTAATGGATGAGATATGGTTGCTTAGTTGTTTTTTAAGGACATTTTAAAGAATTTTCCAGCATGTCAGTCAATGCCAGCTCAGACACTGAAAAGGTCCCATAGGAGGGAAACCAGGTGTTAAATGTTTACGGACAGGAGGTTTCTACTAATCATCCCTGTCCCTAAAGCAGAGTCTTTCCAGCCCTGAGGGCTGTCTATGGGCTGCCTCAGGGCAAGCTCAAGGCCGAAGCCCTAGAGCGGGGAACTAGGGAAGGGGAAGGAGGCTGGCAAGAGAGTCAGAGTGGAGAAGAGGAGGGCCCCTGCGCAGGGAACACTCTGAATCACACTGTGACAGCCACAGGACAAAATAGGAGAAGTGGAGCCAAGCATCAGAAACTGGCCATAAACAGCAGGAGGGCCCAAGGTCTTCCCAGGGAGAGGAGGTAAGGTCATGCCCTGAGGTATCATAAAACTTATTTATGTTTGTTTTATCATCTAATCTTTTTAATTCCTGTTTTTTATTTTATAGTGTATGTAATAAATATAGGAAGGCATATAAATCTAATTATATGTGTGTGTGCGTGTGTGTGTGTGTGTTAAGGGGAATGTTCAAAATTTGTTTTTTCTAATAGGAGTGTGAGAATGAAAATGTCGCAACTCAGCAGGAGAAATGAAGCTCTCAGGGCCCACTATCTTCAACAGGGCGCTTCTAAAAGTTCCTTTTGCATCAAGCTGAGGGGAAGGGGAAAAGGGTTGGAGCATCACATATGGAAGGAAGCTTTGTAGGATCCAGGCCTGAAAGTGGTGCCCCTCACTTTCAACTCACGTTCCCCTTGCTAGAACTCAGGCCCATGGCCACACCCAACTGCAAGGGAGGCTGGGAAATGTAGTCCAGGAAGAAGATGAGATGGGTTTGGTGAACAGCTGACCAGTCAGCCACAGATGAAATATTTCTGGGAGGCACGGGAATGAACCCCTGCCTGGGATGCAAGCTGGACCAGAGGCATGGGAAGTGAGAATTGAGCTCCAAAAAGAAAAGGGAGCACCTATTTCAAGCTGTGTCCTTCACGGGCCAATATTCGCTAGCTGCAGTGGTAATGGTGGAGAGGGAAGTCCAAGCAGGGCTGGGCCAAGACAGCAAAGCTAGGCAGACCTGCCTGAGGTGCAGATGCAGGCTGAGAAATCCTAGGTTCTGGTCAGAGACCGAAGACATCTCTACTTCTTCCTTCCTGCCTTTCTCTACTCTCACCTGCTGTCTGCACACAACCAGGAACCTTTGCTCCTTTGCTCTCTCTCTCCTCCATCTCCTCCAGAAGTGCCTTCCCTGCAGTGAATGTCGTGCATGTTCTGGAAAGCTCTGACCCTCCCTCCCATCAAAACAACCATTCCCGGGGGATTCACAGCTCAGTTCCTGGGGGTGGGGAGTTGGCGGGGTGGGAAGCAACAATCCAACAAACCCAGTCACACCAAGGTGGTACCAGTCTGCTGGGGATGCTTAGAAACTGAGATGAGAAAATAAATGTGAAATACCTAGTGGGGTGCATGGTAAATGCTTAGTAAATGGTTTATTATCAACTTGTCAGTGTGTGTGTGAGAGAGAGTAAGTGGGGGTGGGGGGAATAGAGAGAGAAAGAAAAAGAAAGAAAGAAAGAGAGGGAGAGAAAGAAAGAAAGAAGAGCAAGAAGGAGGAGGAGGAGGAGGAGGAGGACGAGGAGGAGGAGGAGGAGGAGGAGGAGCTAGCAAAGCCCTGCAAATTAAACGGTTTTATCTTTTCCTCCCAACCTAATGGCTCACTAGTGAATTGATGGCTTCCTGCTCATCAGGGCCTGGGAGAGCATCAAGATTGTGTCGGTTGAGTTGTCAGTCCTTTAGGGCACAAGGTTAATTGATGGGTGATTCTGAACACCCTTTAAAAGAGCTACTAGGTTGGTGCAAAAGTAATTGCAGTTTTTACCATTGAAAGGAATGGCAAAAACCGCAATTACTTTTGCACCAACCTAATAGATAACCCCTCTACTGTTTGAAGCACTCTTGATTCTCCCCTAAGCCCTCACCAGCCCTGGGCTTCAGGCACCTAACCTACTAGCCTGCCCCAGACACAGCTGTCCTCTTCTGCCTTTCCTTCTGTCCTGCACTTTTGGAAAACCCTCCTCCATTCTACCATCTCCTGCGCCAAAATCCTACTCATGTGGCAAGGTCCAGTTCACAGGTCACCTGCAACAATAAAGATTTGATAACTGGAATTCAGAGGGAAAAATTCCTGAGGTGGAACAGGTGAGGAGGGAGAATCCTGATTTAAGGATCCCCCTTGACTATTAGAGGAACAACAGGTGGCTTCACTCCTACTTGGCCACTGTGTGTGTGTGTGTGTGTGTGTGCGTGCACGTGCGCACATGCATGCGTGCAAACACATGCATTCTAGAACTCTTCCCCCAAATAAAATAGGAAATAATACCAAAATGGTTATTGCTAACTAGCCAGATGTTATACAGCCGATCTTTTTCCTTCCCCCACCCCGACTTTGTATTGTTTATGCTATATTAGCTCCAACCATGATACTTGCTTTAGGATACATACAGTGAGTTTTTAGGGACTTCAAAAGCCTCACCAACCCTAAGATTCTGCAGAGGATGTTGTTCTGCTCTTTGCGCCTCTAGGCAGAAGGGTGCTTTTGACAAAACAGAATTCCGGAAAGAAGCTTCCCTGTCTAAAAGATGAGTACTCTCCACCCTCTCCTTCCTGCATTGTCTGTACTTCTCGGGTCGAGGTTATTATTATTATTATTATTAGGCAGCATGCAGCTGATGAAGTGAAGTAGTGTTTGTTTATTTATTGATTTTTGGTCCCCGAGTTGGAACACAAGATCACCAGAAAAGAAACTCCCTCTGTGACTCATCCCAGGAACATCTTGCATTCCAGCCAGCACAAATATGATTCAAAGAACTTTCTGGAGGGCCCCAGTTACATTTTAGCAAAGGAACACATTAGCTATGCTGACCATCTCTTGAACGTTTTGCTTTTGGAAAGATAGTCATCTCTGGCCCCCTCGTGTGTCTTGTTTTTTTATAAGATCTTCAGTCACACCCCTTTTGAGCTGATTCCCCTGTGGTGTGAATACTGTTATTATAAAGGAGTGTCTTCTTCACAGGGGTTACACAAGGTACCACCAACTGGGGAAATATTTGGTCATGGTGGCCTAAATTAATGACATTTAGATATTCACATAAGCATTGAGACTTTCCAGGCCATGGCTGGTGTAGCAGACACTTGTCGGTGTCCTGCCATTTCCTGCCCAGACTGGCCTTTTATACACCAAATGCTACTTACTGCAAACATCCATGATGCTCGCTAAAGGTGTGAGTTTTTGGTTTTTGGTTTTTGTCCCAGGAGCACACTAGATCTGCATGCTGGGCTAGCTGGAAGTGCCAAGGAATGACTACATCCTCCAGGAGCAGCCCTTGGCCAGTGATGGATGGCGGCGGGTGAATAAACACCCCAACTTCCTAGCCTCTCAGTTGAGATGACTCTGAGGTCTCCCCAGTGGAATTGAGCTTCAGTTGCCCACAGTGGTAACTTGTTTGATAAATTGGCTTCCTTGCTTTCCCTGTCTCACCACTTCACTCCTATACTGGTGTTATCTGGGATCTTCTCCCAAATAAATTACTTTCAGTTAATCCTTGCCTTAGGGCCTGTTTGTGGGGGAGCCCAAGCTAAGACAACTAGCTAGTTGGGTTCACCAAAACCCAACAGCCTCCTCTCTTCACTCGCCTTGCCCTGTTCATCACCATCGTTAGTAATGATTCAAAGCACATGATTGGTGATGGTCATGAAGTTCCATTGTGGCTGTAGCGCTGCAGTAGTGTGTTGTGCATGGGGGTACAGTCCTTTGAGAGCCCTAACTTCTGCATGGAAACCTGGTAAGACAGAAACCAGCGTTTCAGGAGGTAGCCAGTTCAGTAACAGGGCCCTGGACAACTTTGGATGCTGCTAAAATCTCTGCACCAGGGAGGCACATACTCAGGAGGTTCGTGTTGGGTGAGCAATAAGTGTTTGCTGATTGTGTCTATAAAGGAATGAATAATTGACTCACATTCATGTCCTTCCTTAGTTCTGAGTGCTTAAGGGTCAAGGTCATGCCCCTGCCCCCTTTATTTGATCTCAGATGCCTTCCAATGGGCCCAGCAAACTTAATGATAGTTGTAGGTTCTTGTCTCTATAGAGAGATTTCAAGACAGTTAGGAAGGTTCCTCCCCATGACCAGTATCTGAAATGACTCAATTATAGTTTAATTTCTTTGCCCATAGCTTTATTACTGGCTGGATTATCTTTATTGTACCAATAAAGGAACATAATACTTCAGCCTTATCAGTCATGCACCTCATTGAGAATGAGTTTATCAGCTTCTTTCTGGAAAACCCAATTTTGATGGGAGAAACCTAGTTCTGACTATCCAAGGAGGGATTGGGGGAGCTGGGGGGTAGGCAAAAATAAATATTAGACACAGAAAGAAGGTAAATTTAGATTTTTTTCCTGGGACTGATAACTCAGCCAAGTCACAAGGGTACGTGCTTGATGATTTTAGAGGCATAGGAGAAGTTCTGCCCAAATTTGGAGCACCTTCCCTAAGTACTTGCAGTACTCAAACTTGTGAACAATGCTATATTTTATTTTTTTTACCATGTCTTCACTGTGCTAAGAAGTTCCAGTCCTGTCTCTCCCTCCACCCTGCTGTCCTGCAACCAAGCTATTGTGGGTTACAGCATCCCCTTGTGGCCAGCTGAGTAACTCTCATTCAGTGTTTTCCTCACAGCTTTCCTCAGTTTCTCTGTGTTCTTTCACTCTTCTGTTACAGCTAACCAATCTTTCCTTTGGACCTACATGAACTTTTGAATCTTCTCTCCTTCAACTCTTGCCTAGTTACCTCAAAAAGGCTCTTTGCTTTCTCTCTCCCTCTTATCCTTACCCTCGTCCTCTCCGCTTCCACTTCTTCCATGTTTTTGTGAGTAAATGAGCTTCATGACCACTGAAAAGTAGGAGAGGAGAGCTACTTAAGCTCTTGTGCAAAGGAGAAGGAAACTGAAGAATATGAAGTGAAATTATGTGCGGTCAATCAACAGTAACTTCAGAACCCTTGAAAGTGCTCATGAGTCCATATTCAAGATACAAAAGGTTCTGGCCACCTTTTCTTTCTCCCCCAGCCTTTCAGTCTGAATAAGAAACAGATGTGTGTATTTATTTGTCTTCCCACTATATTTTAATTTGTAACATTGGGAGAGCATTGTTTTCTGTTTTCACTTCAAATGCTCATTTCAGCTATGTTGGGTGTTAGGTGGGTTTTTGTGGGCTGGCCTGGAAACCTTCCCATCAGGTGTAACACCAATCCTATGGTAAGTGCCTTCTTAGTTCCTAGTAGCTGATTTTTAAATGAATCTTTGAACAAACAGGGTTGCGAATGTATAAACCCATTCAGGTGCAAAGGGAGCATGGGTGATACTACTCAAGATGCTCACAAGAAATATGGCCGGTGGATCTGATGATGCCAGTGATGCCAATGGCACAATGATGATGATAGCACTATGAGAATGATGGTGAAGATGAAGACTGTATCGACAGTGGTGACAACAATAATGCTAATGACATTGATGATGGTACCAATGATGATGATGACAATGATAATTGCCATGATTTACTGAGCACTTTCTGTGTGTCAGGCACTGTGCCAAGTACTTTACTTAGCTTATCTCCTTTAATCATTACAACCACCCAATGTGACAGGTTTGTTTTTAATCCTCATTTTACACAGAGAGAAACTGAGGCTGAGAACTTAGTTGCCCCAGGTCACACAGCTAGCAAAATTAGGCAGAGCTGAAGTTTGAACCTAGGCCTGTCTAAGTTCAAAGCTTATACTCCTAACCACTCTCATACGGGGCGCAGTGCCCAGGGTGAGGCTGACACTGTCTCCATGCCAAAGGGTGGCAAGGGATTCACATGCGTTAGAAGAAGGGGAAAATCTGAACTCCAGTTCTTTGTACTTCAGAAATCTGCACCCCTTCCTTCCAGTGACCCCTCAGAGGGTCTATTTCTGGCACACTGGTCTCTGGAAAATGTCCTGCTAATGACACAGGATTATAAACAGTCTTTTTCCCAGAACAAAAATTTAACCTTTGTATCTCAATCTAATTAGAAGTATTTTCTCTTCCAGAGGCAGGTTTTTTCCTCCTCTTTGTTCCAAATTTAAGAGGTTTCTTTGTTGCCAGAAAAATGTCCAAAAACCATAGCTCTTTAAGATGATAGACCTTGGCCCAAGACCTTAAACGTGACCTGAGCTCTTGCATGAGATGGCTGCTCCAGCAGCAGCACCTGAGGGTGCTTGGGGTTCTGGGTGTCCAACCGAACTGTAGGGCATTGGCCCAATGCAGGGATGGGCACTTGCTGACTCTCACAGTCCCCTGTCCAGGTGAGTGTCCCCTACCACCACCAGCAGCTCTTTATGATTTTCTTCTGTGATGCTGAGGTTCGCCAAGACCTGAGGAAGGCGGTTCATTCCTGTTAGTATCAGCAGCAGCCATCTCTGGAAAATATACATTTGTTCTTTTCCTTAGAGAGATCCTTGCATGAACATCACCCCTTCCAGCTGTCTAGGGACTGGCATTCTTCCCTTACAGACTTACTCCTTTACCTCTGCAGGAAATGGGAGCCTTAAAGAAGCCCTGTTAAAAGCAGATAATCATGGGATAATATGGATTTGGTTAATATCTTGAGAATGGAGCCAAGAGAGATGGCAACCTGCCTACAAAGAAAGTGGTATCAGGTTGGAGGAATAAGAGATGCATGCCTGGCACACAGTAGGTGCCCACATCATTTTTGAAAGAATGAATAAAAATGAATGGACACAAATCTAGTTCCATACTCCAGCCCTGCAGTCAGGCCCATGTGGGCCCCCAAACCCAGCATAGATCCTTTGTGGGCAGGTTGAAGGTAGTAGAGGCTTGGAAAACCAGGCCTGGGAGCTGGTGGCGTCCTCCCTCCAATTCCTCCTTGGTGCTCCCACTTGCCCATCCTTTGGGGCCCACAGCAATTCCTCCTCCGGCAGCTCCTGGGAGGCTAGGTTTGACTCCTCCCCAGCAGGCACCACTGGCTCCAAGGAGGCCTGAGTGAGAGTAGGGCAGTCCCCCCATGTTACAAAAGAGGAAACTGAGTCCCAGATGTATAAAACAACATTCCAACAGTCATGAAAAGTTCATGTGAGTCCTGAATTTCTTCATTTCAATGACTTATCTATTAGATATCACTGAGTCAAGGCATGGGGGCGTTCTTCTTTTTATGAGCAAGCTCCTCACCTGTCAAACTTTTTGACATTTTGTTGGTTGAATAAAGCCATCCCACATACTTTGGCATTAGATGCTGGTTCCAATAGAGATGTTCTAAACTTGGGTGACTGACTGTGCTGACTCTATAGCTCGTGTGTTAAACTCAAGTGCTCCTCAACATCCTTTGAAATGTGAAACAGAGGCAACAGGTGGGGTAATGTGCCTTTAAGGAAGGAGAACGGGTCTGGGAGTCAGTGTACTCCATGCTGTGTGAACTTGAGCAAGTCACTTCTCCTCTGAGCCTCAGGTTCCTGTTCTTCAAAACAAGAGGGGTGGGGTCGGGCACGGTGGCTCATGCCTGTAATCCCAGCACTTTGGGAAGTCGAGGTGGGAGGATTACTTGAGGCCAGGAGTTCAAGACCAGCCTGGGTACCATAGTGAGATTCCAGTCTCAACAAAAATAAAAGTAAAAATCAGGTGGGCATTGTGGCACACACCTGTAGTCCCAGCTACTCAGGTGGCTGAGGCAGGAGGGTTGCTTGAGCCTCAGAGGTTGAGGGTGCACTAAGTAATGATTGTACACTGTACTCCAGCCTGGGCAACAGAGTGAGACTATCCCCCAAAAAACACAAAAAACCCAGAAGGGGTGGGCTGGGCCAGTAACACTAAGACTTGTTCAGGCAGGGACACCCTGGAAGTCTCCCTGGGCCCTGAGAGCTTCATTTCTCCTGCTGAGTTGCGACATTTTCATTCTCACACTCCTATTAGAAAAAAAAAATTTTTGAACACTCCCCTTAACACACACACACATGCACACACACATATAATTAGATTTATATGCCTTCCTATATTTATTACATACACTATAAAATAAAAAACAGGAATTAAAAAGATTAGATGATAAAACAAACATAAATAAGTTTTATGATACCTCAGGGCATGACCTTACCGCCTCTCCCTGGGAAGACCTTGGGCCCTCCTGCTGTTTATGGCCAGTTTCTGATGCTTGGCTCCACTTCTCCTATTTTTCACAAATATCAGATCAGAGATAATATTTGTACTCTGTCCTCCCTAACAGATCTTCCCCGTAGCCACTGTCCGTCCTCATGAAATTTAGTCCCAGTTGCAATGTTTGTGGTCTCTACTGTTTTCATAAATGAATTAGCGTGTCAGGGAACTCATCTCTAAAGCTAATCTGGGCATTCATATTCCCTTCAGAGGGCCGTGTAGACCTCTGGATGTAAAAGGCAATCGACCATAAGGCAGGTGACTATTTTGTGTATTCCTCATAATTTAACCAATTTGAGACTACATTCATGTGGTAATTATGTTCACAGCTTTGGTAAAAAGGCCCTGTGCTGATGTTTAAAGCTTAGAAAATTTAATCACTGGGGCAAGTAATTGACAATTATTATACCCTATGGGGAGAGAAAAACCAGTTGTTACCCAGTTGGAATTACTTCTTAGATATTTAGTGCATCTCAAGTCCCGAATGGTAAAACCATGTACATATAGAATTAAATGATGAAAATTATGCTTTTCTTACTTGGCTCATAGAGAGTGGCTGGTGATTTTTATGCTGAATTAGGTTAGTCATTGAAGGTTTGGTTTAAGTACCGAATGGAAAGCACAGAATAGACTCAGAATAGGGCATTGATGGAGGGGGCAAGATTCTTAGCAGATGTCTCTGGGAAGTCAGCCTTGCAAGAGGGAGAGCCATCTCACGTCTTCCTGGGGGTGGGGGCACACGGGAAGACACTGCGGGGGCCGGGGGGAAAGAGGAGGGAGTTTGGTGTGTTGATAGCCTCAGTCTTTTCTGGGAAGTAAGAAGGAAGATGGGCCATTGGGAAGGTCAGCAGACCAGCAGTTGTGTGCTCTGGCCTTTAGATTAAGGGTCCGCAACCTCACTGTACATTAGAATCACCGGCTGCATCCTAGAATAATTAAATCAGAGTCTTAGGGGTAGGACCTAGGCATATTTTTTTTTTTTTTTAAGTTCCAGATTACTCCAATGAATAGCAAAATCTGAGAACCAGTGGTAGACCAGCGCTTCTCAGACTTTAATGTGCATACACATCTCCTGGGGCTCTGTTTGGAAGGCAGATTCTGATTCAGTGGGTCTGGGCTGTGGCCTGAGATTTGTATTTCTAGCAAGATCCTGGGTGCTGCTGCTGCTGCTCCAAGGACCCCACTTTGAGCAACAAGGGCATCCAGGGGTATTCAATCTTTTGGCTTCCCTGGGCCACACTGGAAGAAGAATTGTCTTGGACCACACATAAAATACACTAATGATAGCTGATGAGCTAAAAAAAGAATTGCAAAAAAAATCTCACAATGTCTTAAGAAAGTTTACAAATTTGTGTTGGGCCGCATTCAAAGCCATCTGGGCTGCATGCGACCCTTGGGCCGCAAGTTGGACAAGCTTGGGTAGACAGTCCTACTTTGACTAGAAATAATTGATAGCTGTCTCCACATAGAAACCAAAGCTGTTGATATTTTACAATTGGAAAACACCTATCTTGAGAAAATTTTCAGCATATGTTTTAAGATGTGATTGTTGTAGGGGAAGAAACTTATCTTGATAGATGGCTTAATTTAAAAAGCAAAATACTTGACCTCTAATTTAGGCTGTTCTCCAAGTCCTAAAATCCACCCATTTGTTGGTTGCGGGCATTTAACACTGACCCATCGGAGTCTCCCATGGCTCGTGAAGGTGAGTGGCTGCCATGTTCTCCCACCATGGCACCTGCGGGTCTGACCCTCTGCTCTTCCCGAAACAAGAGCCTGGTGACCTCTGTAAGAAGTGGCCTTGTGTAAGTTTTAGTCAGCCTTTGTGAGTTGCAACTTACTCATCAATAAAAAGGGTCAGCAAGAGGCTTGAAGAGATGTCAGCTTTAACGTCCCTGCCCACCTTGACACTCCATGAGTGTATAAATGGTGTGCCTGCGACAAGAGGGTGAGGATGAGAACACCAGGCTCAGGAAGGCTTAGGTGTTCATTCGTGCACCAATTCATCCAGAAGATACTTCCTAAGCACCTACTAGTGCCAGATATGAGGTGGGAGACTATCCCCTGCTCTTGGAGAAAGAAGTAAATAAGAAATCCCAGTAGGGGCTGGGCAGAGTCAGGACTAGACAAAATCAAGTTGGGGTCCTTTGGGAGCCCAATGAGGGTGGGGGGTGATCTCAGAAGAAGCAACTTTACAGCTGAACCCCTTAAGTCGGACAGATGAGCAGGAGTTGGCTGGGTGAAGGCTGAGGTGGGAGAGAGCTCCAGGCTAATGGTCAGACCCTAGGGAGACCGGCCTCTGGTATAATTAGATCTTTGCAATAATTAGATGAGGGGTTCAGATAACAGTTCTGTGACCCCATGATATGGTTTGGCTTTGTATCCCCCCCCAAATCTCATGGCAAATTGTAATCTCCAGTGTTGGAGGTAGGGGCCTAGTGGGAAGTGATTGGACCATAGGACTTCCCCCTTGCTGTTCTTATGATAGAGTTCTCAACAAAATCTGCTTGTTTAAAAGTGTGTGGCACCTCCCCCCACCTCTTGTCGGCCACGTGAAGATGTGCTTCTTTCCCCTTCACCTTCTGCCATGATTGTAAGTTTCCTGATCCCCAGAAGCAGAAGCCTGTATGGCCCACAGAACCGTGAGCCAATTAAACCTCTTTTCTTAATAATAAATTACCTAGTCTCAGGTATGTCTTTATAGGAGTGTGAGAACAGATTAATACACCCCAAAAGTCTGCAGGCAGAGCTACTCTCCCAGTCCCTCCGTACCTCCTCATCTGTCCTGGGCCCTGAGTCTTTTCCCCACTGTCTCCATACAGGGGACATATGGGCTACATGGGGTTGAGGCCCTAGCAACTGGCTGCAAACCAAGACAACGAGGTCTCCACGGTCTCCAGCAACTTGCAGATCCAGGTTGCCTGCTTCCTACCCAGCCACACTGTCACTGTTTACTGACCTCCACTCCCACACCCCCAGGGATAATGGGGGCAGGCAGAATGGATGGGTGCCCTGATTTAAACCCATTTGAAAATGTTTTGCGAAACGCAAATGAAATGTTCCCTGTCACCTCTGAAGAAATTCATGCCCCCTGGGCTTGAGCATCAGCCGGGTCCTGTGATGCTCCTTGATTTGAAGAGGTCCCCCACCCACCCCAGGCCTGAGCTAATCAGCAGCTTGGCTGAGTGGAGAGATGGGCCTCCACCTTCTCTCCAGTCATTATCTGGCTACTTGGCTTGTCCTCAGGGACACAGACTTACCCTTTGAACCCACGATTCATGAGCTAGTTTTGTATTCTTACGGCATCTCTGAGGCTTCCAGTATTAGCCCCTGCAGCAGCAACACCCACTATGCTCCCACTGGATGCACCCAGACCACCTCAGCTGCTGACTCAGAGTCAGAGCGGGGTGCTTGCTGGCAGGTTAAACAGCAAGAGGAGGAGATGTCGCGAGAAAGACGGAACGAGGCTTTCTGGGAGGTGGGAGGGTGCATGATGAAGGCCAAGTTCATGTTCCTTTGCCTGGGTGTCCTAGGGCAAGCGCCATACTTGGTGGGGACTAGGTGGAGGCAGGCAAGCCTGTCTCAGGGCCAGCAGCTCTCTAGGGAAAAGCCCAGGGCTACTCTCAGACCTGCTTTGGCTGAGTAGTCAGGCAGATCTGGAGCTGTCCTGTTGAAGGAGGTGGAAGTGAGGTTTGGGCCAGGCAGAGGTTTTTCCCCTCTGCCCTGAGATCCTGCATACTGCTCCCCTCCACCCACACCTTGGCCTGTCCTCTGTCCTTCAGCCCACTGGGCCTCAGCCTTTTTCCCAGAGACTTGAGTCACAGCAGGGGATGCAAGGGCCTCTCTGTAGCTTGTTGGTGCTGAGATGCCCTCCAACCCATGTGACATCTGTCTCTGGAAGGCAGGCTGGGGACAAGTGAGTAACCAGAAGTAGGCTGAGAGGATGGAGGCCCATCAAGCCCTCCAGTAACAGAACAGTAGCCACTTCGGGCTGCAGTCCCCAAGGACAGGAGGAACTCCAGTGACCAGAGGGACAGGCGAGTCCCCTTGTGGGGGAAAAAAGAACAACAGTTCAATGACTTTACTGGGAAGGACCTGGCCTCCACTTTGAAGAAATGTGATGCTCACGTACAGTTTCCTGCATGCCTCTGCAGGCACATGCACTCGGTGTTGAAGGACAGGCTGTGGGGACTGCTTTTGCCAGGAAACAAAATGCATGGAGGGGCGTGGCCTTCACAGCTCTCACAGTCGAAGGGAAGCCTGGGAAGCCCAGCCTTTATGTACCTTTAGGCTAGTTATTTAATCTCCCTGTGGAATCAGTTTTTCCACCAACAAGATGGGCATAATTGTAAGACCCCTCTGGCTGGGTTGTTCTCAACAGAAGGCCTGGCAAATGGCAGATGCTCAATGAGTTGTAGCTCTTGCCATCCATGGGAGGAACAGGGGCCTGAGGGAGGCCGCCTGCCCTGGAAAAGTCCTCTTTTCACTTTCTGAGCAGGACTGTTCTGGGAATGTTAGCAGGCCTAGACCAAAGCCAGGCAGGGAAGGGATTGAGGTTTCACAGGAAATGATGAGAGCTGGTACCTAAGCTGAAGGTGTGTGCAAGGAGCAGGTGGAGGAGGCATCCAGAAGTTTGTCTTCTTTCCTTTGGGAGGGGATTGAGAGGAGCAGACAGGGAGGGAGAGAAGCTGCCATTTCTGCAAGGGTGGACAGATGCAGCTGTTATGAGAAAGCTGTCTCACAGCTGGATAATCCTAACCCCACAGGAAGACCAAATGTGGCACAGAACATGTCTTGACTTCTATAGCTGCCCTTGTCCTCACCAGTCCTACTGCAGCTTCCCTTCAGCCTTTTCTTACCCTTCCCCAAGGGTTCTGGCCACTGTGAGGAACAAGGATCTGGCCTTAGGTTCTCAGGGCCTTCATGGGGCTTTGTGCAAGTGGCCAACAAATATTTGTCCTGCTGATGTGGATGCCTCTCCTGGCATAACGTTGATGCCTTTGCATGCCAGCAAATCTCTGGTCAAAGACGTGTTGCCTCCACTAGACTATAATGTCCATGAAAACAAGAACCTCGTCTGTTTCACTCAGGATGAGTGAATGAATGAATTCATGCATGCATGCATGAATGAATAGTGTATTAGAGGCCAGGTGCAGTGGCTCACACTTGTAATCCCAGCACTTGGGAGGCCGAAGCGGGAGGATCACTTGAGGCCAGGAGTTCGAGATGACCCTGGACAACATGGTGAAACCCCATCTCTACTAAAAATACAAAAATTGGCTAGGCATGGTGGTGTGCACCTGTAGTCCCAGCTACTCACACTGAATAGGACGGAGTTGCATGACCAAATCACACCACTGTCTGTCCGGTCTGCAGACAAACCTCTCAAAAAAAAAAAAAAGAAAAAAAGAGAAAAAAAGACATATTAGGGGCATCCTTCTGGCTGAACCAGACCCTTCAGCTAGGGCAAGCCCCCTCAGCCTCCCTGGGCCAGGTGCCTCCCAACTCTGTCCCAAGGGGGTTACTGGCCAGCATGCTGGGTCACTTCATGGCTTCCAGAGGGAGACACGCTCTGGATCCTGCCAAAGGTGTGGCCTACCTGTCATTCTCCACAAAGTTGTTTGCACAGCATCCTTTCCCTCCCCGCCTCTCCTCCTGCCTCAGAGAAACTCCTTGTTCTGTGCATATGACACATTCTGATTGCCTGGAAATACCACAGAGTTGTTCATTTGTTAAAGCTGCCTTACTGTAGTGAGACATCATTTGTTTATTTCTTATCTTTTTTTTTTTTTTTAAAGGAGTCTCACTCTGACACCCAGGCTGGAGTGCAGTGATGCGATCTCGGCTCACTGCAACCTCCACCTCCTGAGTTCAAGCCATTCTCCTGCCTCAGCCTCCCGAGTAGAGTAGCTGGGACTACAGGCATGCGACATCATGCCCAGCTAATTTTTGTATTTTTAGTAGAGATGGGGTTTCATCATGTTGGCCAGGCTGGTCTCGAACTCCTGACCTCAAATGATCTGCCCACCTCAGCCTCCCAAAGTGCTGGGATTACAGGCATGAGCCACTGCACCCGGCCTTGTTTGTTTATTTCTAGCCCCATGGTGTGCTGGGCCGCCTCTTTCTTGTTTTGGAGGTTGTGTTGGTAATTTCAGGGTGAGGAGAGGAGGACGAGCTGACCACAGGACTAAAGTCTAGGCAGTTGGGATAGATGAGGTAAAAAATCTCAGTTGCCCAAGGCCTGCCCAGTGAAACTGAGGATTATTGAATTATTTTTGAGCCCAACCAGACTCCAAGGCTGCTCAGATCCCTGAGTTAGACATGGTGCCTGCCTTCTCCATGGTAACGAGGCCAAATATGGACAGGTTTCCATGGAGAGCCCTACCGCATCTGCAGCCCTGCTTCCACCAGGAAGCACATGCGCTAGGTGCCTTTGGCCTCTCAGGAGGTGGCCAGAGGTCTATGGGAGGTGCCAAGGACATGGAGAAAGTGTGCCTGACCTTTGAGGATTTTCGTTTCCAACAAGTGTTCCATCTCCCCAGCCCTCGGCTCACCAATGCCCTCTTCCCCTTGGCAGCTAGATATTAGGAGAGGCCACAGATCAGATAGATGAGCTGATTGGGGACGTGCCAGTGGACCCAATGACCATTCATGCAAGTCATCATCCCATCTTCACCTTGCCCTGGGGAATGGATTTTGCTGTTACTGGAAGAAATGGGAATGTCATTGGTCAGAGGGAGACAGAGAGACAACTGCAATGACCCTTGTGTAAATGGACTGCTCTTCCTTATCAAACCTCTTTTGGAAGAATGATTGCTACAGAGTATTTAAAATGCCATTTTCCATAGTCATAGCATATTCGTATGTGACAAGGCATTATTTTTTTCCTTAAAGGAAAGTAAGTCTTCACTGCTTATTTGAATTTGAACAAGTCAAATTTCTGCATATCTTAACTGTCTGACATAGCAACTTGGACTGAAACTTCGTTTTTGTTGAAGGCTAAACATATTAAGCTGAGAATTAGGCTTAAAAAATGCCCGGTTTAACTTCACTTGGCTATTTACTGATTACATCATCTGTATTTATAGCTTAATCATCTGTTAAATTGGGGTTCTCCACGCACACATGATCATGTGGTTGTGTTTGTATATATTAGGAGATATCTACAACTTGAACATATACATAGAGATATGGGTTATGCTCCCAGGTTAACTAAAATGTGGAAACTTTCTAAAGATGTGAGAGAGCTCTTAAGGCAATTATAAATAGTCTTTTAAGGAAGATTCATATTGTGTGTTCTGTGTTGCAGGCCAAGTGGCATCAGAGCTGAGTCATGGACGACCTGCAGTCCCAGAACCTCTCCATGGACATGACTGACTCCCCTCCTGCCTTGGCTAATAACAGACTGGAGAATGGCATGGCTCAGCTGATCACCACCGAGGCCTGGAACATCAACTCCACTGACCTGGTAAAGAAGGCCCTGGTGACCGTGCCAGCCCCATCCATTCTGAACCCCCCTGCCGAGTCTCAGAGTGGCATGGCTCTGAAGGTGGCGGCCACTGTGTTGCAGCCCCTGTGCCTCGGGGAGAGCCCAGTGGTGATGCCCATTCACATGCAGGTGGAGGGAAGCTCCGCACCAGAGCTCAATCCCAATGGCAATGCCACCTACGTCATGACCACCCAGGGCCCCGTGCAACTGCCCGTGGTGCTGGAGCAGCACGTCTTTCAGCACCTCAACTCCCCTCTGGTCCTGCCGCAGGAGGCCCCATGCTCCTCCAATACCATCCACAACAACCTCTTCCAGGGAGCGGAGGACCCCGAGGCCCAGCCCCAGCTCCTGGACCTGAGGATCCCCAGCCAGCCGCAGGAGCCCACTTTGCCATTTGAAGCTGTGCTCCAGAATTTGTTTCCCTCCCAGGGCACTCTCGGGCCCCCACCCTGTCAGCCTCCTCCTGGCTATGCCCCTGTGCCCCCCCAGCCTTTTAGCTCCCCCTTGTCTCCCCTGGTCCCACCAGCCACCCTCTTGGTGCCGTATCCTGTAATCGTCCCCTTGCCTGTGCCAGTCCCTATTCCCATCCCCATCCCGGTGCCTCAGAGTTCTGAATCCAAGTTCAGCTCCAGTTTCCCCAAGCCACCATCTTCCTTTGGCCTGCACCCCTTTAAAGGCACCCAGACCCCCGTGGAAAAAGATGAACTGAAGCCCTTTGACATCCTCCAGCCTAAGGAGTACTTCCAGCTCAGCCGCCACACGGTCATTAAGATGGGAAGTGAGAACGAGGCCCTGGATCTCTCCATGAAGTCAGTGCCCTG
Organism: Hylobates moloch; assembly: GCF_009828535.3. Classification (NCBI taxonomy): domain Eukaryota; kingdom Metazoa; phylum Chordata; class Mammalia; order Primates; family Hylobatidae; genus Hylobates; species Hylobates moloch. The sequence continues at coordinate 14,517,812 of NW_026652282.1, read as the reverse complement.
GCTCAAGGCTGGCGAAGTCAGTCCCCCAATCTTCCAGGAAGATGCAGCCCTAGACCTGTCAGTGGCAGCCCACCGGAAATCCAAGCCTCCCCCTGAGACACTGTATGACAGTGGTGCATCAGTGGACAGCTCAGGTCACACAGTGATGGAGAAACTTCCCAGTGGCATGGAAATTTCTTTTGCCCCTGCCACGTCCTGTGAGGCCCCAGCCATGATGGATAGTCACATCAGCAGCAGTGATGCCGCTACCGAGATGCTCAGCCAGCCCAACCACCCCAGCAGCGAGGTCAAGGCTGAAAATAACATTGAGATGGTAGGCGAGTCCCAGGCGGCCAAGGTCATTGTCTCTGTCGAAGATGCTGTGCCTACCATATTCTGTGGCAAGATCAAAGGCCTCTCGGGGGTGTCCACCAAAAACTTCTCCTTCAAAAGAGAAGACTCCGTGCTTCAGGGCTATGACATCAACAGCCAAGGGGAAGAGTCCATGGGAAATGCAGAGCCCCTTAGGAAACCCATCAAAAACCGGAGCATAAAGTTAAAGAAAGTGAACTCCCAGGAAATACACATGCTCCCAATCAAAAAACAACGGCTGGCCACCTTTTTTCCAAGAAAGTAAATAATGGCTTTTTAAAATTTGTATGATTATAATATGGGGAAAGGTGCATTGGTTTTATAAAAAGGCATTTAAAACAAATTATCTTTGTTAATTATTTTGGGGAGTAGTTGGGAAATGGAAAGGTGAATTGGCTCTAGAGGCCCTGTATGCTAGTATCATTTTCTTTTTTAATTTTTGACTTTTCACAAATGAGTAAATAAGAGCAACCTATTTTTCAAGCAGATTGCACATTTTTTGCAGCTTTAATGGAATATTGGGTGAATTAGAGGGGTAAAAAAAAAGCTATTTTCATTGCCACAAAGTGCTTTGATGATGTAATACCTAATAAAGGGTAGGATGAATATTTCACAATAAATGTTTGTTTGCACTAATTGGTTGCAGTATTCCATCATTTATAAAATTTACATTCCTTAACTGGCATAATTTGGCCAAAACTCTTGCTTGTAAAAAGCTGTAAGTTATCTGTGATTAGAGACCTAAGCTTTTCAGGCATATTGGAAAATATTGCCCTATGCCCCAGTAAAAGAAGGGTTAGGAATATGGATGACCTTGAGCAAGTCATTTCCCACTTTGGCCTTGGGTTGTTTTTTTTTTATTTCATTTGTAAAATAAATAAATAAATAAGTGGCAAAGAAAAGGGACAGGGAGGTGAGTTTCAAGTGCCCGAGGCTCCTTCCGGTTCATATAGTTCTTGGGTGTGTAGAATTCTGTGCCTGGACCTTCCATAGTGTAAGACAAGACAAATGTCTCACAACAAAAAAGTAACCTGCTTCCTTCCCACCAACCAAAAGTTTAGTTGGAAATGCCCTTCTTTTCAAGGGTAGTAAGAGCATTGTTCTCAATGATTGAAAATCTTGCAAGTCAGAAGTAGTGGCGCAGGCTAGTGGATCAAGAGATGGCTCATACTTTTTCCCAGCCTTGGATAGAGATCTTTGAGGGTGGAGCCAGGGAGAGAAGACAAAGTCATTCTTTTCTAGTTTAGCCTGGTGATTATCAAATGGGGTGATTGTAACCCCCGGGGGATATCTGGCAAAGCCTGGAGACACTTTTGGTTGTCGCAGCTCCAGGAGAGATTACTACTGGCATCTAGTGGGTAGGGGTCAGGGATGTTGCTAGACATTCTATAACACACAGGACAGCCCCTAGACCCCAACAAAGAATGATCTGACTTGAGATGTCAGTTGTGCTGAGGCTGAGAATTCCTGGTTAAGCCATTTCTTGATGGACAGAAACGATGCGCGTGGAAGGAGACTGCAGCTCTACCCTGACAGCAAAGGCCACCCACACAAATGAGGAACTGGAGGAACTGTGAATCTGCATTTAAAATAGACCTGCTAGGTGGCACAGCACACTTGTGTCTGAAATTGTGCTGGCAAGAGCCTGATGATTGCACGCCTGCTTTTAAACTTAGAGCTCTTTTTTTTTTTTTTTCACTTCTTGCAATTAGTACGTATCCAGCTGTTACAGGGAGCATGAACAGGAGGAAAAGCAGTTGTGAGACTGTTCTTTTATTGCCAGGCCCTCCGTGTACAGGGTTACAGCTTTAGCTGGCCCTGTATCATACACCCAGAGTGAATTTTCTTTCTCCTGCTCTTTTCCTGTGTTGTTAATTTTTTTTCCAAAATGTGACCAAGTAGCTGTTTCTTGTCAGGCTGACTAGTCCCAGGCTATAGCATCAGCCACACGCCATCCTTTCAGCATCTACATGGCACAGTCTTTTTTTCCATTTTTATTCCTAGTGTGGGTTTCTGGCCATGTTTCCCGAGCATAGCACATGTCTTCTGGTTTCAAATGGAACACAAAGGTGCATGGGCACCAGCGTTTCCCATTCGTCAGCTGTCATTTCTCCCCATGCTTATGGTTATTTCCTCCTGCCACTGCAGTGGTGGGTGGCCTTCCTACACCAGCTGATGGGGCCCGTGTCTTTGCAATACGCTGGGAACAGCTGCCAAGTCTCTGGCTTTCAGGGGACAAAATTCACCATTTGCCCTTTAGAAGCAAGTGCTTAAAGCCGAGTGACATACAAGAGAAAAGGAAGGCAATGGTAGCCTGTAATTACCTTATAAACCTCAAGCCACGTGTTTCTCTTTGTTGTATCTGGGAAGCGCTTTTCCTGTTCTTTTCCTGTGTTGTTAAAATTTCTTTTTCAAAATGTGACCAAATAGCTGTTTCTTGTCAGGCTGACTAGTCCCAGTCTATAGCATCAGCCAGACGCCATCCTTTCAGCTTCTACAAATGGCAAATTTTATCCCCTCAAAGCCAGAGACTCAGCAGCTCTTCCCAATGTATTGTAAAGACATGGGCCCCATCAGCTGGTGCAGGAAGGCTGCCCACCCAACTTGAGACGGCAGCACTGGCTGGATGAGAAAGGCTGGCTACACAGCCAACCCTGGGTTTTGAGCCAGTGTGGAAAAACTCCCATCCCTGGGATAAATTCCTGGGGCAGGCCTCCCTACCCGCCCCAGCCAAACCCATTTATGATCCTTCCCATTCAACACTGGGAGCCTTTGGGGATGAGGCTATTGTAATGGGGACTGGCTGTGGCATTGGGAGGCTTGCCCATTGAGCCCTGTGAAGGCTGCACACCGAGTGTTGTGTTGGGATCAGGGTTGTGCCACTTGGGCAGCAACACCCTCTGCCTGCCCCTCATCCAGGCGTTTGATGGAAACTGGGATCCAGTCAGCTTGGCTATAAGCCGGCCAGGAATTAAGAGAAGGGAAAGCACCCATTGTTGTGGCCCCAGTGAGCCTAGGGTTCCCTGGTGGTTCAACTCCATGCCCCTTCTCCAGTCAGGAGTATGCAGCCTTTCACACAAACCTTTGAGTAAGAGCCATTAGCTCAGAATCATGGTTCCTGGACAGAGATATGTGATCCCCACAGGGCTCACAAAGAGGGCCACCAGCACACTCTCAGGCCCTGTGGTTTTTCTGCTTGATTCGGCCAGCTGTGATCACTCTTATCTCCCACTCCTCACAACTATGTCCAGTTCACCTACTCTCAGGTCTCGGCCATACAGGATTTCCAGCAGGCTTTTCCTCAAGACTTGATTTGTCATCTCTTTCAAAAATGCTTTGGGCCAACCAGCATAAAGATCAGCCTTTCAGGAAATAGGATTAGTCACCAGGAATGTTCAAATTTGCTCAGACGTGTCAAGATGGCTTCAGCTGGCTTCAGTTCAGAAATTATAAGAAATTGGAGCAAGTTGTGAAGATCTGTGTTTGTGGGTAGTGATCATCCTGGCAGAGGAAAAACGAGTAGCTCTAAAGAGGGGAAAAAAAGAAAGTTTTAAAGAAGGAACAAGTACTGTCCTAACCACGGAAGTCCTTGACAGTGAGTAGAATATTCTGAAGTGAGGTCAAAGATTTGTTTAGATTGAAAGGCAAAAGTCTCACACTTTTAGCATGAAAAAATAGGCCTACAACAGTAAAAACTCCAAACCAAAAGAGAGAAGGAAGGAAGGAGGGAGAGAAGGAAGGAAGGAGAGAGACAGGGAGAGAGGGAGAAGCCAATTACTGAGAGAATATGTCAATTTACTCATTATCTTCATAAGGAACATAATTAATACAACAGGACAGGAAAGGATTTAGATTCATTTTACAAGTGAGGAAATTGAGGCTCAGAAGAGCTTTCAGGTTTTAAGCATCAACAACTCAAAAATATGTACTTTGTCGTAGTCTTAAATATTGGGTCTGAAGCCCAATGAACCCACAGGAATTTGGACTCTTTAGGGGCAAAAGCCAGGATGAATTAGCAGAGAGTCTGAATTACAGATTTTTCTTCAATTATTTTCAAGACCATTCCAGTTAGCTGGAATGCCCAGAGCACTTGGCACAATGGTGAGGAGGTGATTTCAAGCTGAAGGGTGGGGAAGCCAAGCCTCTAAAAGCCACACTCGAAAGCTGCTAAGCCGAAAACTTTAACAGCAGGGAAAAAAAGTGTAAGAGGTCATTTTAGCAGACTTTACTCCTCATTAAATAAAACAAAGCAGTTTTCCACAACTCACTACCACCAGGTCAAATAACTCACCTCCCACATCAGCAAGACAAAATAGGGTATAGTTGAGGTCCTTAGGGTGCTATTTTAACAAACTGATCATTTAATTTAATTAACCCATATTGGTTGACACTATTATAAGTAGTATATATAAGTGCTTGAAAGAAGTAGTTCCAAAATATTGCAAATAATCCACCTGCAACTGTTATTAGACCAAGGGATTTCTAAGTAAAGTGAGATTTTAGTTATGCCCTGCTGAGGTTAGAAACAAGTCCGAGTTAAAGGTGATGAACTCTTGAGGTTTACTATAATTAATTCCACTTGTAGGTTATTTTCCATCCAAATGTATTCTCTGTATACACTCAGATAAAACTGTAGGCACCTGCTGGGCACAGTGGCTCACACCTGTAATCCCAGCACTTTGGGAGGCCAAGGTGAGAGGATCACTTCAGCCCAAGAGTTCCAGACCAGCCTGGGCAACATTGCAAAACCTTGTCCCTACAAAGAAATATATATACACACACACACAAAATTAGCCAGCCATGGTGGCACCTATAGTCCCAGCTACTCGGGAGGCTGAGGTAGGAGGATCACTTGAGCTGGGAAGTCCAGGCTGGAGTGAGATGGCACCACTGCACTCCAGCCTGGGCAACAGAGCAAGATGACCCTTCCAAAAAAAAAGAAAAAACACCTGTAGGTTCACTCTGCTAAAAAAAGATGATAAAGGCCACCAGGAAACAGTCCTCCCCCTGCTTAATAATGTTGTAAATCTAAAGTTTGGTAAGCCAGGCAATTCGTAAGGATGTAATAAACACTTATTACATCACAGCTCCATGTGATCAGTCCAGAATGGTATTGGGAAGGTGGTTTTTCCCAATTTATGGTCTCTTCAAGTAAGGAACTTGAAGATTTTTTTTTCAGTGCAGAAATTGTTATTAGGACTCATTTCAAATCACATTTAGAAACACTGCAATGAACAGGGGCTGAATTCTTTGACAGCAGGAACTGAATCTTATTTCTTTATCTCAAGGTTTGTCAATCTTGGCACTATTGACATTTGAGGCTAGATGATTGATTCTCTTTGTGGGGGGCGAGGACTGTCCTATGCATTGCAGGATATTCAGCAACATCCTTGACCTCTTCCTGCAAGATAACAAAAATGTCTGCAGACATTGCCAAGTGTTCCCTGAGTGGTAGCGTCATCTTTGATCCAGAACCACTGCTTTATCTCTAGGGCCTGACACCTGGCCCACAGCAGGGGCTCAAAAAGTCCTTGATGAATGAATGCAATCAAGAAACAATGAGGAAGAGGAATCTGTAGCTGTAGCTGTGGTTTCTGATGCCTCACTCACATTTTCTGATTTACTACCATGAGGCTGATCTGATCAGGAAACTTACTTGGTACCATTGTTCACCCATCCATAGGGCTGTCATTCATTCGACATGCTATGGGCACTTTAGAAGCTTCTCTCCAGTAAACAGGGGTCAGCAAGACTACCCCCATCTCACAGAAAAGGTAGGCACTCTGCCAGTCCTAACAGGTTCCTCATTATTTTACAAACACAAAACTGGAAGGACTTACTCATTATTCAAATCTCACTCCATAAATTGGTCTTATTTCCAAGGACAGCATAACCCCATCCACCAGGAGTTTACAAACATTGCCAGGAAGTTTTTTTTTCCTCTCATGTTTTACCTAAATCCTTTTTGCTGTAAGTGAGCCCAGTGTTTTGTTTGTCTTTAATGGAAACAAAAGTCAAACCTCCTTCTTTTAGTAGTTCCCAATTTAAGCACTAGACCTTTTTGCAGCCTCCTATCCTCAAGACTCAAGGATCCTGTCTCTTCTCACTTTCTCCCACTTCCTATCTTACAACCTTTTGTCATCTTGGTTGCTCTTTCCCCAATTTCTTCATCTACTTTGTAGAATCAAGAACTCCAGGTAGGTGATGAAAAGTTTCTAAAATTCCTTGTGGCAATGGTTGTACAACTCTGTGAATATACTTTTAAAACTTTGAACTGTACACTTTAAAATGGGTGAATTGTTATGATATGTGAATTATATCTCAACAAAGTTACTTTTTAAGAAATAATAAAAGAATCCCAGATAGAAATTGGGAACTGATTACGGGTTCCAGCAAATCCTCCTGGAACTGAATAGTTACTGCCCATCTTTGATAGTTATATCTGTTACTATGTCCCCATTTTCCATTGCCCCCCCATCTTTGATTGATTATATGCCCATTAATACCTCCTCATTTCCCAGGTTTTCTTGGCTGTCACAACTTTGCTTGGAATGTCATCCTCCATGGCTCATTTCTTGGAATCTGGAATCCCCTCCCCTAAGTGGTTTCCCCTGAACAGACCTTCCCAGGCCCTCATTTTGGTCCTCACTATTTCTCTGTCAGGGTTCCAACTCTGTTAGGCCATAGGCTTCTTAACTTAAACAAACTCTCTTGAAGCAGACTAGGGTGTAAAAAGAAAAATCACAAAACAACAGCCACTCTGGTCTGGAGTCCCACCTGTCTGGTGCCTCACCCTGTAGGGCCTTGAAGCATTGCAGCTTTATGCCATCTCCCCCTCCCTCCCCCAGCACCTCCCTGTCAGGGCTCTGGACAGCAGGGCAATGTGCCTTCCACTATTTTGCTTTACATCTTATCCAGGAGCAAAGAGGACACTTAGGGCATATATGATCTAATGACCTGTAGGCTCAGAATGAGGAGACCAGACTCCTGACCATCCTTCCCTTCCACTGAAGGGACAGCGAGGCCCAGAGTAACAGTCAAGCATTCAAGCACTGTCCCCACAAAACAAAGACTTGGTCTCTGATTACAGGATGTCAGCAGGTGTCAGTCCCCAAGGTGGCCACCATAGCAATGGAGACCACTGGAACGACAAGTGCGCTCAGGAATTCAGTCTTCAGGGTGGCAGGACCAGTATACAGAGTTAATCATTTTTTGTTAACAACTGATGGTGTTTTAATGAGGCTTTGTGATTTCAGGCACAGATGGAAAGCAACTAACAAGGTCTTGCCTGGTAGAAGTCCTTGGGGAAATCGTGTTAACACACTGATAACATTATTGGTAAAGAGGATCTCAACTATTGTGAGTGAATGGGTGCTCCTAAGGTACTTGAGCGTGGAGGAGAATAGCCTGTTTTCTTTGTGTGTCTGGGGAATACCACTCAACAGGCAGTGTGAGAGCCAGATAATGGAAGGCCAATTCTTCAAGCTCGGAATCCTTTTATTGGAAATGTTTTCAATGGGAAACTTTTCAAAATGCATTAAGCATCTTGGCAAAGGAAACCTTTCCTTGACTCGGTCATTGTTATGAGCAGGGGTGACTGGCCAGGGCTGAGATGACACGACGCCCTCCAGGCTGTCCAGGGAAGGGGCTGTTTGTCTCTAGCTGGTATTGACTCTCCTGTCCCCAGTGCCAACTCCACATGAGTGCCTTCCTTCTTTGCCTTTTTATTGGTTTGTTTTTAAAATCTCTTCCAATCCTGTCCCTTCTCAGCTTCCACGACAACAAGGCGTGATTTGATCACCATCACTGGCCAACTGGCTCTCATCCAGAAACTGACCCATGAAATTGTCCCCTGTTCCCTGGCAAGTGCCTCTTCCCTCCCCACGCTGCAAGGCCCAACCCCAGTATCTCCGCTAGGGAGACCATCCCCAGTTCCTCTCCTCCCCGTGCTTCCCTGAGACTCCCTACAGGGGAGGAACAGGCCAGGAAAGCCTCTCCCGTTTTATTGAGCCAGTCTCTGTCCCTTGGGTGGGAAGCTCCCTGAGAGCAGGCACAGCTTTCGGTCCACAGCCCATAGTATCTGGCAAAGCCTCAATAGTTGCTTATTGAATTGAAACCTGGAGCACCTTCTCTGCTTTCATACGTATCATTTCTTTGACATATTGGCTCCATCCCAAGCTTGGCCACTGTCAGGCCTTTCTGGTTTGGCCCTATTTTGGATCCTAGTCAAAGGTGACTTGTACAAGCACCAGATGAATGGAACACCATGATTTAGACATTTGGAGTAAGGTCCCGTGTCCTATTTATTTACTCTTTAGACCCTTCCTTTGTTGTGACCATCAAGGTTAAAATCCAGCAGAGCCCATTTGAGCAATCACAGATTTTCAAATAATTAAAATTTTAATTTATGTTTTACTGAAGTTTTCCTTCCTTCCTCCCTCCCTCCTACCCTCCTTTCTTCCCTCTTTCTTCCCTTTTTCTTTTTTCTTTTTTAACCAAACTCCCCAAAGTGCTGCTTCTGCTTAATTTTATAAACGGCAAGAACTCCCCAGGGAGCCCTGGTTGTTTCCCAGGCCTCATCTCCCTGACCTCTGGGAGGTACAGGTGTGAAGGCATGGAGGTATGAGGCACTTTCATCCCCCTCCTCCTCCTTAGCTTTCTTGACACACCTCTCTCCCCATGCTCTGGTCTCTGTGATTGTCTCTTCATTTTGACCACTGCAGATAACGATGCTGATGCTCCACCTCTTCCCTCTCTTTCAGGCCTACAGTTCTCATTCCCTGTGCTTTCCTAGGATGACATTCTCATAGTTGTCTCCAACATTTTTATTTTGTTTACTTATCTCTATCTTCAGCCCTGACTTCTCTTTCCCCCTCTCTCTTTCTCTCCTTCTTTCGTTCTCTCCCTCCCTTCCTCTCTCTTTCTCTCTGCCGTTTTCTCTTTCTCTCCCCCTCATCAACCTGCCATATTAATAGGCTGGTGTCTCATACTCATCATCCTAGAACTAGACAGCATCGCCCATCCTCAGCCCCTCCTCAGATCCAATGTACACCCTCTGCATCTGCTGCTGCCTGCTTCCTGGTTCTCCAAGCAAGAAACGTGGAGCTGTTCTTCATGACTTCTCCCTCACTTTCACCTCCCAGATACCTGTCTTCCTGACTTTGACTCCCCAATCTTCCTTAAATCCATCATTCCTTTCCTCCATACTACTGTTCTTGAGCCTGCCCACATCATCCTCTGCCTAGACTCTTACAGTGGTGTCAGAACTGGATGGGCACCATGCACCCATCTTTAGCTTGCCTGATTCTCTCCTCTATACTGCCACCAGGATCGTTTTGGTAATAGGCAAGGCTCACCATCGTTCTGCTGCATAAAAGCCTATGGTGTTGGATACCTCCCCGCACCCTGTGGCCTCACATGTCAGCAGGCCTCCTGAGGTCACGGCCAGCCCAGCACTGTGGCTAGAACTCCCTGCTTCACCCTATGTGTAAGCTCCAGGGATACAGGAAGGTTAGCAGTTCCCAGCCCTGCCTGTGAGGTTCCACCCCTGAGTGCCCTCCTATTGACACTCCCTCTTCATCTTCTTGGTTTTATCTGTTTTTGTTTTTTGTTTGGAGACGGGGTCTCTCTTTGTTGTCTCGAACTTCTGGCCCCAAGTGATCCTCCCACCTCACCCTCCCAAAGAGCTGGAATTATAGGCACCAACCACTGCACTTGACCTTCGCCATCTTCTTACTCTGACTAATCCTTCAAGATTCAGCTCAAAACAACACCTCCTCCAGAAAGCTTTCCATGACTGCTCTGGCATAAGCTAAGAGTCCCTCTTGCCCTCCCATAGCAACATGTGCACACGTCTGTATATCAATCTGTATATCATCTCATCCATCTCATTCAATTGAAAGTATGACTCTGTCTATCCCACTATGTCACACACTCCTCTAGGGCCAAGGTCATTGTCATTGTATCTCATACACCTAACACAGTGCTTGACATGTAGGGGACCCTCAATAAATGTGTGTGGACTGCACTGAACCTATGTGGAAAGTGCAAGTGTGCCCTTCTTAGCCAAACCAGTACAATATATGGAAACCCAAACATACGAAACAAATATCTGGAATCTATAATGGACTTTGCAAAAGAAAATGAACTACTTGATTCCTTTAAACCGTATGGCTTACTATGTTTTCAAAACAAGAAGGATTCTTCAAAAGTGGTTTCTACACTCTTATAAAAATACACATAAAACATAAAGCAAGCAATAGTCAACATCTCATCACTGGTATACAAAGAAAATGTTTGAGCATTCACCTCCCCAGAGTTTGTGGATTTCTTTATAAATGACATGCATGGACTACCAAACAAATATGTACATTATAAAATAAGTGCAAAAATAGAGATGTTGGAAAAAATGAAACAAACATAAATAGGTTCAATATTTTCTTTCTACGCCCCAGTTCATTATCTTATGTATCCCACCGGGTCATAATGAAATGAGACTATTATACATCTTTCAACTGGCTGAACACAACCTTTAAATTCTCTTAGAGATCCAAGCATTCTTCTTTCTTGAAATATGAAAAATAACCAAGCACAAGAGGTTTCTGCATCAGAAGTAGAACAAGTGCCCGTCACTACACCTAAGCAGGGGGATGGCTGGAGACCCTGAGTAAGAGTGCCAGTGTTAGAGCCACAGAGTCTGGATTGAATTCCCAGCTTTGCTCCTTTCTAGCTGTATGACTTTGGGCAGGTCACTTAACTTCTCTGCTTCCATTTTCTCAACTGTGAAATGGAAATAATAAAATATCTTCAAGTATCTGAGTTTGTGCATTGGGGTACCAAGGACAGGGTACTCAATAAATGAGCACACAGTAAGCATGAGCAAGGGATATAAATGATATAAATAATGATAAATAAATGTATTTGTATTATATCTTGTTTACGGATAATAATAGGGAGCAAGGTCACCACACTTCTAGATTTTAAAAAGCCTTTAATTCCAGTAAGCAGAGTTTTAGATTCCACTTTGTTCCATAAAGGTGGGTTTCCAGCCAGGCACTTTCATGCCTGCTTCCAGACTACTGACTAATATTTGAACTAATGTAAATGTCATTTTGATTTCCTTCCCATTGGCCTGAGAAAAGGGTTGATCGCTTGCTTTTCAGCAAGAAAACGAACTCGTTAGAATAGGAGAAAAAGTGACACAGGCTGGGAGAAAGAAGCCTGAAGGCAAAATTGGGCCTGGAATCAAAGTGGCATGTGCTCTTAGACCTCACCCTGCTTTGGATTCCTCATCAGTAAAACCACACAACTCAGTTGCCTTTCTCGTGGGGATTGATGAGATAATGCAAGCGCCCAGGGCCCATGAGTAGGAGGTGCACACGGGCCAGGGTTCCCTTCCTTGCTTGCAGTGAATAGACACTAGATGAGGATGAGACTTTCAGGTGCCCCCACCCAGGGACAGTCCCTTATCCAGAAGCCACCGTCCAATCACAGGGCCCATGGAAAGCCATGCCCTGGGGGCAGCTCTGTAGTGACACCAAGAGGCTATGCAGCCTTAGAAGTCTGCAACCTGGTGAGCAGGGGGGTTGAGGCTTCCTCAAAAGTAAATTATACAGCTGAACCCCCTTTATCAAACTCTTCTTACGAGAATCTGATGCCTTAGAGTGGATGAATTGTTATTTGAATTAGAAATCTGAAGTTTGCTTTACAAGAGATAACATCAGTTTCTTTTTTGAATGAGGGAGGTTTCTTGAGTGCACTTGAGACATGATCTAGCATGTGGGCAACTTCTGAAGAACACATCTGCTATATAAATTGGGAGCAAGTGTATTTGAAATAACTACAGAAAAGGGTTTGTGAGGTGAGCACAGAAAAGGAATCTCTTGCTCATGCCATTTAAGAGCTGCTGACCTCTCCACCACGGGAAGAGGATTTTTTTGCAGCAAAGGAATTCAAAAAGTCAGAACAGACCTGCTTCTCCACCCACCTGCTGGGAAGAAACCACCCTCTTACCCACTTCATCTGCGCTGGGATACAGCGCCCTCTGCTGGCAGACTACAGCAACAACCTCAGGGATCTTCCCTCCAGAGTGGTCCTGGCACGGGCACCTGCCTAGCATACACCCCTCCTCTGTGAGTCTCTTGAGACGTCCCTGGGGAGGGCCCAGACTGAAAATCCTGAAGGGTCCAGATTTTCAGAAAAGAACCACCTCACCCTTCATTAATGGGAAACTGTGGCCCAGCAAAGCCAGGGAGAGAGAAGATCGCTGGCCTGGGACTTGGTAGCCTTGGTGACAGGCTAAAATGAAAGTTGGGGACACAGCACACTGCAGGGTCCAGAGCTGAAGCAGTGACCTCGACATTTCTGGGGACGATAGGAACAGAGCAGGGGAATGTTGGGGATCTTGGAATGCGACTCAGGGGAGCTGGGGGACGGAAGGAGTGGTGGGAGCACAGGCCTAGCCTGGCAGCCACTGCCCTCGAGCAAGCAGGGAGGGTGGGCCAGGGGCACTCCCACGACACAGCCAGTATTGGTCACTCTGCCAGACACCGGGTTCCCTACCCAGGCGGCACCCCAGGATCACTAAGGGAACTGTCAGGACGCCTGATGCCCAGCCTGAGCCCAGAGATGTCCATGTGCCTGGTGGTTACCTACAAAAGGGTGGCCTTGGTAGAGTAAAATTTGCCTGAGAACTTCAGCCTGTCTCCCAGGTTGAGTCTAGCACTGAGACCCCGGGAGGAGGTCCGGGAAGTGGGGCCTCAAGTGTGCCACAGGAGTGGTAGAAGGCAGCAGCACCTCCAGCTGGAGGAAGCCTCCTAGTGAGGCACAACCTGGGCTGTAGCCTCCTCTGACACCGTCAGCCCACGCTGATCTCTGCGAGGTGCACGACTCCGGGCCCACCTCTCACTCACCTTGCTCCTGGTGGTGAAGCAAATCCCATGTATCATCATGATGGATGTCCTCCTCCCACACCTGCATTTGGGTGAGGGGACCAGTACACACCATCCCACCCTTTCAGGGCTCCAGGAAGGTGGGCTCTGGTGCCCGCTCTGCCCTCCTGCCCAGCCCAGTTCAACAGCAAGTCTGCAGCCTTGAGTCCAGTTTGCAGAGGGTCAGGCTCTGGTGACCCTTCTGGATTCCGTATCTTGATGTTTCAATGCCGAGAAAGGAAACAGGAAAGGCACCCTTCGAATGCTCCAGTCAAAGGTTCCACTGAGACCACTGCAGAAAGCTCAGCTTCTCAGACCTCAGGCAAGCTTGAAAGTACTTTCCTCTACCATTTTAAAGAGAGACAGTCATGCTTCACTCGAGGTCATTAACCCAACAACTTGGGCTACTCTCAGAGGGACACTTGCTCTTCTGAGCACAGCCCAGAAAAAGGCAGGAAGAAATCCCTCGAGTGGACCCCAAGGAACATACGTGGATGGGATGTGCATCTCAGGTAGGGCACAGAACAGATGGTCAGCTCCTGTTGGCTGAAAGCTCCCATCTCCACCCCAAGAGCTCCCAGAATGACCTGTCTAGAATGCGGATCTGATCATGTTGCCTCCCCACATTGATCACCACCTTCAATTTATCCTCGTGGCTCTTAGGATCCCCTTCAAAACCTACCCAAGTTCCTTCCTGCTCCAGGCCATGCTTAGCTCTCCAAGTTCATAACAATTCCCCAATATCCATTCCGTGTTCCAATCATGGTCCAATATCTGTGGTTTACCAAATGTTTCTAGATTGCACAGCCTGGCAATGACCTGTAATGCAGGGAATATGTGTTGAACTTTAAGTATGGCCCCAAGTGCTCCAACAGTCAGTTGAATATGGAATAATGTGAGGATGAACAACTTGAACCTGAACTGAGAGAATGCTCACAGGCAGAGCCAAGATACTTCTGAGGAATTCAAGGTTTGTTCTACCCCACAGATAAATAGAGGGCCATTCAAGATCCCAAGTTCCTAGGACAAAGAGCTACAATCTTACGTTGGTAGCACATAGGTCAAATTAGTCCTGCAAGCACATTTTGTTTGGCTTTTTTTTCCTATATTTAAGACTACATTTTAAGATTGGGGGATTTTACACGAAGATCTGCATTTCCATTTTCCTTTTAAACATTGGCAAATCTGTAACATAAGGCACAAAACCTTGCACACAAGAACTGGAAGGATCACTACCCTCCTTAGGAGCAACAGGTGGGTTCCAGCCAGACACCACTCCCTCCAATCACCTTTGCACACCTATGCACTACACCCCACAAGTGTCACTCAAAACACCAAACTGGCCCATCTCAAAAGCATGTTTGCAATTACTTTAGTGTGAAAAACGTTTAAAGCTTTGTGGTAGAAACAATGTTATTTGTATCAACAAATCATTCATTTCCCTTTTCCTCTTCTCGGGAAAACTACTCTTCCCAGCTCTCTTGTACTTAAGCAAGGTCATATGACTAGTTCTCCCAGTGGGATCTGAGTAGCAGCGCCATGACATGTCACCTCTGGACTGAAGCAACAAAAAGACCCTGAACTACCTTCCGGCTTTTCTCTTCCCTTGATGTGATGGTCCTAGAGGCCATGTGTTAAAATAGCACAGCTCTCGCTCCCCCTCCCCAAAAAAAAATAGAACAGAGCCACCCAAAGAAGCAGCACCTACAGAGAACTAGACTGCCTGAGAGAACAAGCAAAGCTACTGGGATTTCAGGCTTTGTTTGTTACTGCAGCATAGCATGACTTATCCTGACCAATATGAGCATATTGATTCAAACCACATCTGAATGAGGCAGTTCACTTATTATGACATAATAATAAGGCTTAAAATCCTTTGCACTATCGTTATAAGTATATCCATTTAGCAGGTAATGCACACTTTTGACCATATCTGGAGTGGAACTTAATGCTGATGGCCACCATTCCTTACCCTGGCCAGGGCCTCCTGACAGTCTCCTGATAGAGGGATGCTCATGTGTCACTGACTGCCCTAGGTAGCTCAGGAAAGGGTATAACAGGGCACTCCTTTCTCACCAGAGTCATTTCCTGTGTACCTGCACTTTTTCTACCAGAAGCACTGCTATTGATTTAACAAGCAGCCATGCTCTCTTCTGAAATATGTTGATACATAAATTAATAAAGCAAGATGCAACATTAGAAAACAGTAATCTTCACTCAATATTTCTCAATGGTGACACTAATGCTGATTATATATGTTATAGTAAACTTCACATACCGGAATAAGATGTACACTCATGTATAGAAAAAGTAAACAGCAAAAACCAATTTTTTAAGAACAAAAGGGGGGAAAAAGAAATAAATCTACATATCCATAACTGCCCCCAAAGCATATTCAGCAACTCCTTATTCTTCCTTGGAATTGACCTCATTCAGTCATACACAAACACCAAAAGACAAGTGAAAACAAGACCCAGGCACTCCACAACAGAGAAGATCTAAAAATAACTACCAGAGCAGGTTGTGCATATCAAACGTTTCACACACCAAGAAGGAACTTTGCATCTTTTCACTTTCAGGAAAGTGCATTCACTCCTTCCAAATCTCACTGGGACTTTCTGCAAAGATTTCCAGATTTCAGATTTAACAGATTAGGACTTTAATCAAAAACCAGCCATCAAGAATTTCCTGTGCACTTATAAGCAACAGACAGCTTTCCATCAAATTCTGTGGTTATTACCAGGGGAGAGAGGAAATCAAGGAGAGGACAACTTGGCAGTGAGGTTTGGGGAAAAGAGATTAGTAATAAAAACACACTTTTTGTCTTTAGAAACAAGGCAGAAGGCCAGGTGTAGTGGCTCTTTCTCATAATCACAGCACTTTGGGAGGCCAAGGCGGGAGGATCACTTGAGCCTAAGAGTTCAAGACCAGCCTGGGGAACCCAGGCTAGACCCTATCTCTACAAAAAGTACAAAAATTAGCCAGGCATGGTGGCACGTGCTTGTAGTCTCAGCAACTTGGGAGGCTGAGGTGGGAGGATCACCTGATCCCAGGGAGGAGGAGGCTGCAGTGAGCTGTGATTGTGCCACTGCAGATCACATTTCTGACCAGAGTCATTTCTTGTGTACCTGCACTTTGTCTAACGGAAGCGTTGCTATTGATTTCACAAGTAGCAAGGCTCACTTATGAAATATGTTGAGACATAAATTAATAAAAGAAGATGCAACACTAAAAAACAGTAATCATCAGTCAATAAATAACTTTTCAATGATGACACCCATGTGGTACTACAGCCTGTGTGACAGAGCAAAACCCTGAAAAAAAAAAGACAGAAAAAGCAGGAAGCCATTGTTTTAGTTATGTATTGCTGCAGAATAACATTGATTATCTCCCGGTTTCTATGGGTCAGGAGCCCAACCCCAACTTAGCCAGGTGGTTCTGGCTCAGGATCTCTCCTGAGTTTTCAGTCAAGCTTGTTGAGATCTCATCTGAAAGTTCAGTGGGTGATGGGGTAGAAATCCACTTCCAAGCTCACCTGCAAAGTTGTAGGCCAACCTTGGACCTTGCATGTGCAACCCTTGGGATGCCACATGACATGGTAGCTGACTTCCTCTAGAGCAAGATATTTGAAAAAATGTCTAAGACGGAGCCCATAGCATTTAAAATCTAATTGCAGAATTGACATCTCATCGCGTCTGTCCTTAAGGGGATTCAGTATGTCCAAGTTACACTGAATGGGAGAGGATTGCACAAGGGTACAGATACCAGGGAGCAGGGATCATTGGAGGTATCTTTAGTAGACAAGAGAAAAGAGCTGCTTTATCTATTTCAAATGGTTTTGAGGTGAGAGGAAGGTCTGTGTTCGGAAAATCGAAACAGTATAAAGATAAGTTGGCTGGCACAAAGTGTGTGGGTCAGAATATAGTAGGAAATGAGTTTAGCCAGGTAGGAAAGAGTCATATTAGAGATCTGAGGGCCACTATTATGATTATGTATTCAGGTTACATAAAAGTTATTTTAGATTCATGGCGCATAACAACCTGGAGAAGACAACCATTATTGACCCTAAATGTGGGCAGCTAACGTCTGTAAAATGATGCAGCAAGAGATGAAGACAAAAGGGATGGACAGAATCAGCTGTGTTTTGGAGAAGGAGGCAACGGAATCTGATGACTGACTCTGTGTGTGTGTGTGTCTGTGTGTGTGTGTGTGTGTGTGTGTGTGTGAGAGAGAGAGAGAGAGAGCGAGAGAGATTAGACACCTACTTTCCAAGGAGGCTCCAATATATATCATCCCTCTTTTCTTTGCCTGCAGGTCCTGAAAAGTTGAGAAATAAAAGAGTAAAGACGGAGGCTAAAATATCATCTTTCTCCTACTAGAGGATGCAGTTGAACATGAGAGTGCAAGAGGTCTGCAAGAGGATTCCAGTATTAGCCAGGCTCACCCACTCAGAAACCCCAGAAGCAGAAGAAGATGGACCTGGATAGATTATTGCCTAATCTACTGTTCCCAAATTTACTGATCAGAAAAAAATCCCATCCATTTCCCCAGGAATGGAGTGAGCAAAATGGAGAAAGAGTCCAGTAATTCAGCTGCTTTCACAGTCAGTAAAAAGTAATACTCTAACCCAGGACACTATGTGAACATAGTCCATACCAATGTATGAGATCCTCCCAGCCTCACTTTATAGATAGAGAAACAGACACCCAGAACCCATAGCTAGTGACTTCAACACCCAAGCTCAAAAGAATTTGAAGAAAGAATTCAAAGTCTTCCTTAATAGTAAGGCTTCTTGGGGCTGCAGTTTCACTGTGTGTGTTGGGGTGAGCTGTGGCCAAGCTGTAGAAAAGGAAGCAGCTGGGCCTGGGGGTGGCAAAGGCAAGAAGGCAGGCAGGGACAGGGTGGGCACCCTTTGGGACAAGATGCTTTCCCATCTTGATCGCTCTGAACTGTCACAACCCTTGGCGGGGCGGGGGGTCGGGGGGAGCGGTGGTGGTCCTCATTGGACCAAGGAGAAAACAGACTCGGATTGCCTGAGCCCTGTGACAAAGCCACACAGGCAGAGGTGGCAGAGGAGGGGGGCCCAGCCCTGAGTGCCTTGGGCAGGTCTTTCCCTCTCCAACCCCTTTCTTAAAGGCTCTGAGGCTCTTGGAGAGAGGAGGGGCCCCGAAAGGAGAGGCATGGAAAGCGCCATGGAGGGGCCTCCGTGGACAGGGCCAAGCCAGCGGGAGCCGGCCCTGAGAACGGGCGGCTCCCATAAGCCCTCCGCAGGCCCCCAGCAGGAACTGGTAGGCCGTCTGCGTGCACTAGAATTTCTGACTTGGTGTGGGTTTGGTGACCGGCGCACGTGTTGGTACGGGAGTTCGTGTGTTGCCTTCACCCAAGGGGCACCCTGTCCTGCACTCCCGCCTCCCTGGCTTCCAGTGCTGGGCCTCTGCTCTCTGTGGCCGCCTGACCCTGGCACCCCCCATGGATGGCTTGAGAAGCCTCTGCACCTCCCCTCCAGGCTCCACGACTCCTCCCCCTGCAGAATGACGCCAACTGCTGTTGGACCCCGGCCCCGTGGCCCAAGGGCTGTCTCTGATGGTCTCCATTTTCACTGCCCTCTCCAGCCCTGCCGCTGCACCAGGAGGTCAAGCTCCCCAGCCCTCTCACTGAGCCCCCGGTCCTCACCAGCGAATCCCACCTGAGCAGTCCTCCTGCCTCTCAACCTGCCTCGGGGCACGGTGTCCTCTAAACACCTCCCTTCCAACCTGAGCTCTTCGCGCCCGTCTTATGTGTAGACAGCGGCTCCTGGTGCCTGAAGCCAAGCCCTGTCTACAGGCCAGGAGCCCCAGCTCCCTCCCCCGACGGCAACACGACAGCAGGACCAGCCCACCGCGAAGCACAGCCAAGCCCCTGGCCCTAGGCTTGCCTCACACGCTTTCGGCCGCGTGCTTTCTTCTCCAGCCACTCAAATTCTCACGTTTCTTTTCCTCCCTGAACCCATCCCCCAGTCCCTCCTTCCACCACCTTCCGCCTCTAGACGATTGTGTGACCAAGGGTGTGGATGGCCACACGCACCTCATCCAGACCATGAGCAAGGCAAGGAAGGTGTCTCTCTTATTCACTGGGAAATAAAAGTCTTTTCCAGTGGCCATGGGGCTAAGTGCAAAAATATAGTCTTAAAAGGAATGGGAACTTTAATCTTTTAAGCCAAGTTCATGAATGAAGAAATTAAGGATGGCACCAAGTGTAAGGCATATGCCACTTGCCTCTGGAAACTGGCTCAATCCTAAAAAGTGAAATGGAAAAAAACGGTGCTGAAATTTGTGTCAGAGATATTACAGGAAAATATTTTCAAGTCGATATTTTCTGTGGCCAGGGCTTGTCCTGGCAGTAGGGAATCTCCCTTGTCACAAGTCAGAGCCCTCTGCAGGACCAAATTCTTCTTCCTCCACAGGGCCCACCAGGCTGGTAGGGCAGATTCGGTGGAGTTTGAGGAGAGCTGTTTCTGTTCGTTGCCAACCTCCTGTTTCCCAGAAGCATCACCACACCGTTTTCCAGAAGCTGGGCAACAAAATCCATGAGGTCACTAACTTGGAAGAGGAAAAGAGTTTTCAGGGTCTTTGTTTCCTTGGTTTTTAAAATTATTTACTCAAGGGCATAAAGTTGATTTTAAGATGTGGAATTGGGAGGGAGAGTAGTTTAGTCTGAAAGGTTCCTTGTAGATACCCTCTTCTGGTCATCAAGGTGTGGATGTGCACTTCTTAAAATTCTTACACACTGCATCTTTCAGCCTGGGGACCACATAAAAACATGAGCAGTGACATCATACTAATTATGGGAAACAGAGCTTCCCTCTTATTGGCCGATGGGCCCTGAGGCTGTCTGCTGAAGAATGACAGGACAATCTTCCCCTCGCATTTTCCCCTGGAAAAAAAGGAGGTTTTGGTTGTGATCTATACCAGTATCCAGGAATGTGCAGGAAAGAAGGAGTTGCTGGCTACTTGGTTGATTATAAGAGAGTTGTGAAGTAGTGGATTTGGAAAAACCTGGTTTTCATAGAACAGAATGCAATGAAAGCCTAAATCCAGCATTGCTTACATAGCCCCTGAATGAACAGAGCCCAGTTGAGACAAACCCCTGACCACAGGAAGTTCAAGGAAGAGAAAGTAAGCAACTTGGGCTAAGATAAGCTGTGGCAAAGGAGGGGCAGTCCCCCATTACCAAAGACCATTTTTGCCTGGGGCCTTTGCGACACACAGTGTTCATGCCCTAGCATGGCACCTGATTGTTTTGATAGCAACTTCATTGCAGTTTTACCAGGTTATTTCTTGAAATGATAATATAGCCTGTCTGTTCACTGTTTCCAGGCAGTGATATATTTTCGTAGTTGTTTGGTTTTTAAAATAAATAAGGTTTAATTTCTCCCCTCCCCCACAAAAAAGAAATGAGCAGATAAAACAATGTGTGGGTATGGATGACAGGAAGACAAAAACTGATGAGCACAGGCAGATCATGTGTGGATATGAATATCAGGAAGACAAAGAGATAGGCAGAGATAGATCATGTGTGGGTATAGAGGACAGGAAAACAGTAACTGATAGGAAATGACAGATCGTGTGTGGGTATCCCACACAGAAAGACAGTAAGAGATGTGCAGAGGCAGATCATGTGTGGGTATAGATCATAGGAAGACAGTAAGAGATGAACACAGCCAGATCATATGTAGCTGTGAATCTCAGGAATACAGAAGGAGATGAGCAGAGTGAGATCATGTGTGGCATGAGTCACAGGAAAACAAAAAGGGATGGACAGAGTCATATCATGTGCCGGTATGGATCTCAGGAAGACAGCAATAGTTGGAATGGACAGAGCACATGTGGGTGTGGATCTCAGCAAAAAAAAAAGAAAGAGATGAGCAGAGCCAGATCATGTTTTTGCATGAATATCACAAAGACAGAAAGAGATGGGCAGTGCCAGATCATGTGTGTATGGATCAGGGGGACAATGAGTGAAGGGCAATGACAGATCATGTATCACAGGAAAACAGTACATGACAAGCAACGACAGATCATGCATGTGTATAGAACACAGAAAGAAAGAGTTGGGAAGAACCAAATCATTTCTGGGTATGTATCCAGTCACATAGAAAAAGACAGGCAGGGACACATAGTGGGTTTGTCTGAATCACAGGAAGACAAAAAGGGATGGGCAGAGCCAGATCATGTGTGCATGTGGATCTCAGGGAGACAGCGAGAGATGGCCAGAGCCACATCATTCGTGGGTGTGAATCTTAGAAAGACAAAGAGGTGGCCAGAGCCAGATCCTATGTGGGTGTGATCCTCAGGAATACAGTAAGACATGGGCAGCACGAAACCATGTGTGGGTGTTCATCTCAGGAAGACAGAGGGAAGGATGGAGCCAGATTATATGTGGGTATAGTTCTCAGGAGCACAGAAAGAGATGGGCACAGCCAGATCATGTGTGGTTTTGGAGCACAGGATGACAGTAACGGAGAGGAGATGACAGATCGTGTGTAGATATAGAATACAGAAAGACAGAAAGAAAGAGATGGGTAAAGCCAGATCATGTCTTGCTATGAATCTCAGGAAGACAGTAGGAGATGGACAGAGCCAGGTCCTGTATGGGTACGGGGAACAGGAAGACAGAAAGTGAAGGGCAATAACAGATCCTGTGTGGGTATACAACACAGAAAGAAAGAAAGATCTGCATGTCCAGATCACTTGCAGGTACGGATTACAGGAAGCCAGAAACAGAGCTGAGCAGGGCTATGTGTTGATGTGGATCACATTTAGAAGGGGAACAGTAGGAACAGACCTTATGTGGGTACAGAAAACAGGAAGCAAGAGAGAAAGTAGCAGAGATCAGATCATGTGTGGGAAAGAGGGAAATAGAAGAGCAGAGACACAGTAGTGCCTGGGTATGGATCATATTAAGAAAAAAAGAGATGGGCAATGATTAGACCATGTGTTGGTGTGGACCACAGGAAGACTGAAATGCATGTGTAAGCTGAGACCAAATCATATGCATGGATGGATCACATTTAGACCAAAAGAGATGGGTAAGGATAAATTCACAATTGGGTGTGGATTGCACTAAGACAAAAATTGTGGTCAGAGATAATATATAGATTTGTATCACAGGAAAACAGAAAGAGATGGGCAGAGCCAGATCATATGTGAGTAGGAATCATGGTTAGACAGAAATAGATGGGCAGGGCCAGATTATGTGTGGGTATGGTTCGCTGGAAAAAGAAAGAAATGGGTAGGGATAGACCAGACTGTGTGTGCGGATGGATCACAGCAGGAAAGAAAAGTGTGGGGCAAGGCCCAGGTCACATGTGGGATGATAGATAGAAAAACAGGAAGTGCCAGGCAGGGAGCAGTACATGGGTGGGCATATATTAGTATAAGAGAGTAAGATGGGCTGGGATTATGCCATATGTAGGTGTGGATCACAGAAAGATGGAAAGAGATGAGCAGATCGAGACCATGTGTGGATATGGAACACAGCAAGGCAGAAGGAGTGTAGGCCAGATCATGTGTGGGTATGGAACACAATAAGAAAGAAAGGAATAGGTAGGGATAGATCAGATCATGGGTGTGTATGGATCACTCTTAGACAGAAAGAGATGGGAAAGTATGATATCGTGTGAGGCATGGGCACAGGAAGGCATAAGGACTGGGCTGGGCATGTGGCCATGTTGGGACAAGACTTTCCAGAGGCCAGGAGTGGCCAAGTGGGGATGTGGATGTGACAGCAGGAGTTATGGCAACCATGTCAGCCCAAGAGATGGAAGCCACATGCTGAGGAAAAGAAAACAACAAGATGGGAGGGGCATGGATCCCTGATGTGGGAGCACCTTCAGACCACCAGTGTGAAGAGAAACGAGAAATCAGTTTCTACCATTGGGAAGCTCTGGGGGCTCAGGCTGTCTCTGTTGAAGTACCCAAATGCCATCCTAACTGCTGCAATAAGAACTAAAGGACGCAGGAGGTGGACATTTCACCACTCCTTGCTTTCTATTCCTCCCCACCCCTGCTCCTCCAGGGGAGTTTTAGTGCCCAAGGACATTGAGGAAGTGGGAGGGCCATTACAGATGGCTGGGGCTCAGGCAGGTGTCCCTAGGAATGATTTGGGGGTGCACAGGCAGCAGCAGATGCCAAACCCACACTCATGACTCCTCCCTGAGGGTGCTATTGACACAGGCAGGACTGGAGAGGGGTAGAGTGGTAAAAAGAGGAGGGGAAAAGACTCAGGGATGATGAAAAGGAGATGGCTGTGGCTTAGAGGTGGAGACATTAGCTGACGGTTGGATACACGGGCCAGGAACACAAGAAGAAAGTTCAGGAAAGAAGCTTTGCCTAGAAAGGCGGTGGTGGTGATTGTTGATTTTGTTGTTAGTGCCTCAGAGGGTCTCATTAACTTCCAACTTTCTGCCCCAGACCATAGCCTGTACTGTGCTTTCTGACATTCAGAGGGTCCTTGGTAACCTAGTAGGTATTCAATTTCTTGAACATTCTATGGAATCTTGAAAAGGCAGTGTTCCCTTTTTGAATTTGATGTCTATTGATAATGCCTTTACAATGATATCAATATCTGCCATTTAATTTTGTGTACATCTGTCAAAGGCTGAGAACAAAGTCTTTCATTCCTGTTGCCTTTCTATTAAATTATCCGTGAGGTCCATCTGGGTCTGCTTTCTACTTTTGATTACATGTAATTGATCATACACACGTTCATGATCTGTACTTGAACCTCTTACCAGGTAGCCAGTCCTGATGCATTGACTGTTTTTGCCTCTAATTCTCCCTCACCTGGATCAGCATTATTACGGTGACACTTTCTGTTTGCTTGCTGATCAGTTTCTGTCCAGTCCTTTATGTATAGGTCTCTCTATGTCGCCCAGGCTGGTCTTGAACTCTTGGGCTTAAGCAACCCTCCCGCCTCAGCCTGCCTGGTAATTGGGACAACAGCAAGCACCACCATGCCCAGCTCGACCCTTTATTCTAATGTTTAAGGTAAATGACAAGTTAGGCAAAAGCATTTGATTGTTTCAATCCTGGAATCTTTTTAACGTGGACTTTTAATCTATTTCTATATGATGTCATTACATTAAGTTGGTCTTCTGACATACGTTATGTTTTTTCCTTATGTTTTGACTGTTTCTGCTGCCTGCTAAATGGCAATGTTTTATTGCCTTTTGTCTTCCACAGTGATTTGGACATGATATAGCCTGTGTTCTTGAAACTGAACAATTACTATAACAGCAATGCACTGCAGAGAAATCAGAGAGTGAAGATAAGCAAAACAAAGAGAACATGGCCAGAATCCCACCTGCCCTTCCACACCCACTATAAACGGGTTTATGTGTATCTTCCAAATGTCTTCTAGACATGTAAAGATATCTGGGCATAAACACACAATGGGATCCCCTGGAGAAGGAATGCTACAAATCCGCCTGTGACCTGCTTTGATCAACATATCGTGTATCTTTCCATGTGAATAAATAACTTTCCCCTGTATAACTTTTCATGACTGCAAATGTGTACATTGAATGGGTGTAACATAATTTCAACAGTTCCCCTATTATGAACTCGTTTATGAGCCCTTTGTCATTGCCAACAATATTGTGATGAACAGGCTTGCTAATACCGTACTCTTTGAGCACGTGGTTACTTCTGCAGGATACATTGGAAGTAGAGAGATTACTAAATCAATAGGTGTGTGCCTTTTTCAGGCTTTTTCTGTGTGCTGCCTAACTGCCTTCTGGACATGTTACACCAAATTCATGTACCGTTAGCATGGGTATTTGACATTGCTTTGACCTTTGCTAAATTTTGTTTCAACTTTTACTTTAGATTCAGGGAGTGCATGCGCAGGTTTGTTACCTGGGTATATTGTGTGACGCTGAGGCTTGGGGTACAAATGATCCCGTCACCCAGGTAGTGAGCATAGCACCCAACAGTGAGTGTTCCAGCCTTTGCTCTCTTCCCTCCCTCCCCCATCTAGTAGTCCCCACTTTTTTATTGCTGCGGTCTTTATGTCCATCAGTACCCAATGTTTAGCTCCCACTTACAAGTGAGAACACGTAGTATTTGGTTTTCTGTTCCTACACTAATTCTCTTAGGATTATGGCCTCCATGACTTTGCTAAATTTATAAAAGGCGAAGAATCACACACACCCTGTTTTACTTCGTGTTTCTTTAGTCACTGGCGAAGCTCAACATTTTTCATGTGTGGTATCAGCCCACAAGTTGACCTGCAGTGATCCCCCCCCCCGGTAGTCCCACTCCTGTGTAATCCATCCCACAGTGAATCAGGGATGGTCTGCAGGCCAACAGAACACTGCAGAAGTCGTCACTTCTGATCCTAGGCTACAAAAGACAGTATTTGTTTCCTGTAATTCACATGTTCCTTGTTGCTGAACCTGTGCTCAATTTTGTGAAAGGTCTTCGGGTGCCTCTGCCTCTCTCCTGAATCGCTTCTGCCTCCCATCCACTGCAGTCCTGGGAGCCTTGTACCAGAGGGAATAGGTGGCTGAGGTGGCAGCCCCATGAGAATGGAGGCCTTCTGCCAAAAGCCACAGTGGAGTCAAGGGCTCCAGTCAACGTGTGTGGGTGACCAACCATCCCGGGACTGTGGGGTGAGTCAGGGCCCAAGCCTCTCAGCGCTAACTCCGGGGATGAGGTGGAATCATCCTACATGTGAGTGAGCCATCTGGGAAGCAGAGCCCCATCCTAGTCAAGCCTTGAGATGACTGCAGTTCCAGGCGACAGCGTGTGTATGACCTGTAAGACCCTGGGGCAGAACCACGCGGCTGAGCAGCGCCCGAATTTCTGATCATCAGACTCTGCATGAGATCATGAGTGTTTGTTGTTTTAAGCTGCTAAGTTTGGGGGTAATTTTGTTCCACACAAATAATACATTATGTTTTTAAAACATTTTATAAGGATTTAATATGTGATAAAGGTGATGAATTTACTCGTTGGTAAAAGTGTAGGAACAATTGGTTTATCCTGGGGAAAAGATAAAGGTTTTCAATCAAATGATCACCAGATGTACTGACATCTTGAAAAGAAAGCCACAGACCTACTGGAAGAGGGTGTGTCTTGACAGAAGCTCGCTCCTGCTCAGGGTCTCTGGCCTTCAACACACACCTCCCTTGACCCCTGCCCATCATCCTTGGTGGAAACGACGCTTTCTCTACAAGCCCTGTACAATCTTCTCACCCAGGTAGAGGCTGCCTGGTGGATCTCTCATGGCTACGCCACCTGCCGCATTTTGCACACTCATGAGTTAGGTAGGTGTTTGTATGTTTCATGCTGTCTTCCCAGATAGACTGTGAGCATCCTGAGGCCGGGGATGGTGCCTGTGCTGTGCACTGTCTCATGCCCAGCTGCCTGCCAGTCTGCAGTGCCTTATGGGGCATTTTCCTCCCTGACTTCCTGGTTCTTTGACACGGGGTTTGAAAACTCCACTTGGCAGTGTGTGCT
Source organism: Hylobates moloch (assembly GCF_009828535.3). Taxonomy (NCBI): domain Eukaryota; kingdom Metazoa; phylum Chordata; class Mammalia; order Primates; family Hylobatidae; genus Hylobates; species Hylobates moloch. Next base: position 14,491,030 of record NW_026652282.1, on the reverse strand, counting down.
CCCATCAGGGCTCTTCTGTTTCAGCTTCCACCTGCAGTGCTGTGCCTGTGGGGTCCACATGTGCTACCCATGCCCCAGCTCCAGGAGTTGCAGCCGCCTCCTTGGCTAGGGTTTGCTGGGTGTTTTGGAATTGACATAACCTGAAGGAACAACGCAAGGGGTACAGCATGGCCACGCCCCAAATGACCATACTACATGGCATCTGAAGACGCCGTGGATTGTAAAACCCATCCAGATGTCAGACATGTTCATGCCTGAGAAAAAAAGAACATCTTAGAATTGATGATGTACGTATTTTCTCAATCCAGCTTCAAGGGCCTGAGAGTTGTAGAAATATTTCTCAGATGGGCAAAAGCTTGCCTGCCCTTCTAATTTTCAGGGGTACCCTGTGTTCTGGTCATTTTCATTTTCTGAAAAGTATTTAGTGAGAAAGCGAGAGTGAGTGACTCAATGGCTGTTAGTAAGATGTCATGTTAAACCAGTTTTTAATTCTCTTCAGAGCCACACTGTCCTCCAATAATTCCCTCTTTCTTCCTATAGTTTCAGTGCTTCACTGGCTGTATGTAAAATACAGAAGTAAAACCAACCAGAAAATAATCCAAAGGCCAAATGGCACCTTATGTCAGTCATTCACTGACACTTGTGGAATGGCTCAGTATGTGTTTGCTACTTAAAAATAGCCTCAATCTGATTCCCAGGATTACGAGTCTATCAACAAGTAATTGATTCCTGATGGCAAGAGTCAAAGCTGGTGAAACTTACTGCCCTCATGAAGCGTTCATTCTAGTGGGGAAAGACATCCAATATGCAAATAAATAAACAAGTGAATGAATGAATGAATCGTGGCAGGAAATGTATCAGTTGCATCTCACAGTATTTTTGAGCTATGGTAATGAATCCCCAAATCCCAGTAAGTTACAACTGTAGACACTACTTCTTGCTCACATAATATGAAGGAGGCCACAAGATGACCTTGGCCCAGCCCCAGCAGGCCTTCTTGCTTGCTCCAGAACCCAGTCTGAAGGGGCAGCCCTGTCTGGCCAATGCTGTGCTCTCAGCTGAGGGAGAAGCATGTGACAGATGATCTCTCCCATGGGAAAGCTTCTGCTTGATGTGGTGCTCTTCAGTTCACTTGCGTACCTCCCAAAGGCCAAAGTAGGGTTCAGGGCCAAGTGCAGCAATGGGCTGGGCAACAGAGTTTGCCTTCGGGGATGAACTGCAAATCCCATGGCAATGGATGGGAAGAAATATTCTTTGCAGGGAAGAGTTGATTGCTGGGAACAATAATCTAAGCAGCCATAAGTTTAAGTGACATAAAGATAATATATCAGGGAAGGAGACTAAGGGGAGCCAGGTGTGTGAGTGTCCTGGGGTTAGAGGGGTGCCACAGAGAAACTGACAAACTTACAAGAGGGATGAACAGGTGATGTTCTGATGTTAGGATCGTGATGTGTAGTGGAGACTGCTGGCTAGTTACCAAAGACCCATTTCCTCATCTTCCTGGATACACAGACTTTTCCTGGCCACTGTTACAGTGAGCTGTGGCCATGTGACTGAGGTCCAGCCCATGGAATGGGAACAGAAGTGATGTGTGCCCCGCCACCAGGAGTCCAAGGACCCCAAGGCCCTAGGGATGGTGAAGCCACAGACAGAAGGAGCCTGGGTCCCCAAATCACCATCCGGCAGAAGGACATCTACTTCGGATCGTGAGCAAGTAAGCTGGAGCGCAATGGCGCGATCTCGGCTCACTACAACCTCCACCTCCCGGGTTCAAGTGATTCTCCTGCCTCAGCCTCCCAAGTAGCTGGGACTAGAGGCGTGCACCACCACGCCTGGCTAATTTTTGTATTTTTAGTAGACGAAGTTTCACCATGTTGGCCAGGCTGGTCTCGAACTCCTGACCTCAAGTGATCTGTCCATCTCGGCCTCCCAAAGTGCTGGGATCACAGGAATGAGCCACCGCGCCTGGCCAAAAACAGGGATTTTATGGACTTCGGAAACCCACTGGTAGTGACTTTGTAGTGATGTTGTTTATGGTGATGTTGACCTAGGTGGACTCTCCTGGGAGAGAGACTTCCCAACATGGAGAACGGCGTATATTGGCAAATATGAGTCATGAGGGTCTTCTTCAAGTGTATGGAAGAGGACGGTATATGGGGAAAAAGAATGAAAAAGGAACTGAATCCCTTTGTCTGAAAAGCAAACACAATTAGAGAGGTAATAACTGGAATAACCGAGAGAGTGCTAACAACTTTGAAACCACCAGGCCTTGTACTTGGAGGAATTCCCCAGAATACCCTAGAGGTGGAGGCCCCTTTGGAGAGGGCAGAGTGTGGAGGAGCATGGGTGAAAAGATGACAGTCTTCCCTTTCTGAGCATCGCTTCCTCCAGGAAAGCAGCATCAGATTCCACCAGACACTGATGAGTTTCAGAAACACCTGTCATTTCATTCAACAGAATGGCAGACCTGCCACCCTGCCATTTATCTGGATTTGTGTCTTCAAGTCTTCCTGTTTTCTACACGCCTCCCAATTATTTACTGACAAAGGAATGAGTTGATCCTTTGCCCTGTATTGTTTTTCATCTATTACTTCAAACTTGTTTCCTTTTCAACCACGACAGGAAGAACAGGTGCTTCTCAGTTGTAGGTGGCTTAGCTGTCTTTGGCTAATATTAAGAAACCTCAAGCAAGAAGTCTAAATATTGATCATTAATTTACTGAAATCCTCTGTGTATTGAATGTTGCTTGACTTCAGACATCTCTGAAAAGTATAGAGAAATTTGTCTTCATATTCTGCATACTTAAACTTTTTATTATGGAAAATTTCAAACATACATGATAGTAGAGAGATTTGTATAATGGATTCCCATGTATGTATCACTGGCCGCAACAAATACCAACATAAGGCCAAGCCTCTTTCATCTGCATCTCCTTCCCTGTTGGATTATTTCAAAGTAATCCCAGATAGCATCTCATTTAATCTGTAAAGTTTTAATAAGACTTATTTCCAAGAGATAGGGGCACCATCTTTTCAAAATATAATTATAATACCAATTAGCACCATTGTTAGAAATTAATGTCAACTCTTCAGTATTATCTAATATCTACTGGGTATTCACCTTCTCCTAGATTGTCTCATGTATGCGTTTTTCCTGTTGTTTTCTTTTAATCAGCATCTAAACGAGGTCTGTGCATTGCATTTGGGTGACATGACTCTTAAGACTCTCTTAATCTATAATCATTCCAAGTTCCCCTTTTTTTCCTTGGCTGGATGCAAGGAAATTGTTAAATGCCTTGCTAAATATGATGGCTTCATCCTAGTACTAGTTAATACTTAAAGACAAAATACACATTTGTGGTAAGGCTTTTTACTTAAGACAATGGATATAATTTCACATTTCAAAGTCTCCTTGGTAATTGTGAATTTGGGGCAGATCTGATTAGATTGCTTTTGTTTTAATTTGTATTAGTCTTCAATTAGTGCAATTTCTTTGCATTAAGCTTTTAAAACCACCTGTTCAGCTTCTGAGAGCTAACATTTTATATGTCGTAAGCCACCCATCTTTTCATGTGTTAACATCTATGAAATCAGTTTGCATTTTATAATCAATGGTGAGTGATAGTTTAATAGGTAGCATTTCCCTTTACTATTAAACAGTGGTGCATCTTACAATCAAAGAGGTCTTAGATTTGATGAAATATACTAGTTTACTTAAACTAGATAATATAAAGGGCCCTTTCTATGGAAGTTTTACTCTTCTTTCTGAACAGTGGGCCTGTACAAGACAGATATGCCAAAGAAGGTAGACAAGTCCAGGTTTGGTCAGGAACATACGAGCCATTCTGAATCTTCAGAATGGAAGTGGTTTAATATAGAATCAGAAGCTTATATGGCTCCTGGAGGGCAGGGGCTAAGGTGAGGAAGTTTCTAGAAATCCAGGACTGCAAGAGTCACAGGGAAGCTCCCCTGCCCCCAGTGGTCTCGGCTGCCTGCACGACTGAAGTGGGTGAGTCTCAAGGTGATATCCAGAGGCTGCTGGCAAACCCCACATCTGCCTCCTGCTGATGCTCAAAAGCCTGTCCTGCGCAGCCACCAGAAGGAAGCGGCTTCTCCTCACCTCCCTCCTCCCCAAATCAGGGCACAGGGTCTCTTGGGGCAGAATCTAAGAATCCATGTCTACTGGCAAAGGAGTGTGGCAAGTGTCGCGTCCAGGCTTTATGCCTCTAAGGACAGGGAGGAACCGAGAAGGGCTGGGATGGTGGCAAATACCAACAATGTTCAGCACTTTAGAACACATCAGTGACTCCGTACATTAGCTGCAGAAAAACTTCATCTTTTTCGTCTTACATGAATGTAAAAGGAAGTTGTAAGATATGTGTCCTGCTCCCAATGGACTGATTTCTGCCCCTGTGGAATATGTGCACCCACCCCGCCCCTGACATCAGTGGACTTGAGCCTCCGAGGCTAGCCAAAGCCAGGTGGAGGAGTGAGGCCAAAGGAGGAGCAGGGCTTGGCAAGGCCAAAACCCTGCCCTGGCCGCCCCGTTGTTCCTGAGGGATTATTTCCACAAATGCATGTGCTTAAGTGCTTCAGTTCTATGGCAGGAGAACAGGACACATCACTACTGATACATAAGGACACGTCACTTATGGGCACTTGGCACTGACTCATATGCTCTGTCGTAAGTGCCCTGACGTTCTCCTTTTCATGAACGCTGGTTTGTCTGTTATGTTCTAGGCAGCTCGAGGGGAGGAGCTAGGTCCCTTATTTCTTAAAGCTCTCCCCTCAATGCTGATAGTATCCCTTAAAGGCAGAAAGGTGATCCCATAACACTAGAGTTGCCTCTGTTAGAGGAGGGGGAGTGGCCAAGCTTAATTTGAGCACGTGCTAACTATGGAGTGTCACTCTTAAGGTTTAGTGGCATCAACCTGCTGACAAAATAGGGCAAACAGCCAGAAGAGAGGAAGGACTGTCCGCCACGTATTCCAAAGGTGGGCTTTTGCTTGCACGTCCTCTCAAACCTAAAGCTCTCCCACATTGCCTGGATCAGCCTCAGGAGACTTTGTGAGCAAGCCCCAGCATCCAGCTATAACCCCAGAAATTTTAACCTACTTCATGTACTCAGCCAACTGCGAGGACAATCCCTTCTTTTTTCTTTTTTTTTTTTTTTTTGAGACGGAGTCTCACTCTGTCGCCGAGGCTGGAGTGCAGTGGCGCAATCTCGGCTCACTGCAAGCTCCGCCTCCCGGGTTCAAGCCATTCTCCTGCCTCAGCCTCTCCGAGTAGCCGGGACTACAGGCGCCCGCCACCACGCCCGGCTAATTTTTTTTTTTTTTTTGTATTTTTAGTAGAGACGGGGTTTCACCGTGGTCTCGATATCCTGACCTCGTGATCCGCCCGCCTCGGCCTCCCAAAGTGCTGTGATTACAAGCGTGAGCCACCGCGCCCGGCGACAATCCCTTCTGCGGCTTGAAAAAGCTGTGCTTTTCCTCCCAATTACACTGCCACTACTCACAGTATTTACTTTTTACTTTTGAATATTACAGAAGGGCATGGTGTTTCTATGCCTACAGAGGGAGGCCTTGGCTTAAAAGTTTAGGAGATCCCACTCTAAAATATGTACTGTAAGACATTTCAACAATAAGAAATCACACAGACAAAAGACCAACGCAAATGCTAGGTGTGCCTGGAAGGTCTTAGAGCTCAAGATGCAGAATTCTGCAGGCTACAAAGCATCAAAGGATGGAATGAGAGGCAAAGCTAGAGGAAGATAATTTCAAGTCTGGAAAATTCACAGGAAGGGTAATATGGCATGATAGTCTATGGACTAAAAATTTATAAGCCAGATAGGAGAAAAAAAGGAGCCACAAATTACTCAAGTCTCAGATCACTCAAATTGACACCCCCGTTCCAGTCGCTGAGCATCACCCATGGAGCCTCGGGCAGGGCCCTATTGTCTCCAGTGAATCATAGGACACGCTGCTGGGGAGCAAGAGTAGTGAGGGTTTCTGGGTTCCTCGGCTGGAGCCGCAGCTCCTGGGGTGGGGGTAGGGGTTGGATAAGTGAGGCTATGCAACTGTAACCCCAGTCCTCCAAGGGCATCCCGCCGGGGCAGCTGGGCCATCTGAAGGAAGAGGGCCAAGAGGAGGTGCATCCAGGAGGCGGCCTCTGGCCCCCAGTGGTAAAAGAGCAGCCGGAGTTGCCAGCCAGGCGTACAGGCTCAGATGGGATGAGATATCTCGGGGCATGGGCATTTTCTAGCACTCTCGCATCACGGATGATATCATAAATAACAAAGGCTCTGAGTACAGATACAGCTCATCAACTGAACTTCTTACAGCCCCCCTGGGGTCTCATTGAAGACCCCTGTAAGAAATCAGCCCTTGGCTGTTAGGCATCTGTTTAGCAGTAGAATCTGGGCAGGTTTTAAAACTCAAATATTTGGACATGGAAAGCCACAAGCTTACTAGAGTGGCTCTGTTTCAGTTCACACATTACAACAAATACACACATTAATGTAATACAGTGATGATAAATGAAATCACATCTGAGGCTTTCAATGAACTGTTGTGATTTAACTTTATTTATATTTTAAAATATGAAAACTAAAACATAGTATTTATGTAAACACCTGAGGACTGTTCAAGTGGGTACAGCATCTTCATACAATTTGAAAGAAGACCAAGTTTAAGTAAGAATCTTATGACATATAAGGAATAACATAGATGAAGCTATTCTTTAAATAGTTGCATTCATGTCTAAAGTACATTTGGCTTTCTAAAAAGAAAATGTACATTCTTGCATCTGGTGAACATTTTCTTGACATTTACAGCAAATAGCCAATGGTGATAGCACCAATTCTCATAGCTTATAAACCTTATATATTTGTTATACAATGTAATAACAAAGTTATAAATTTATAACAAAATAATAGTGTTGAACATGTTTCCCTTGAAAGCTCTAACTTACAAAATAAAGCCCCCAAAGATTAGTCTGAATTAATGTATCATTCAAAGTGTAGCAGGATTAATGGCTCAGAATTAAGCAAATTAATTAGAAACATTGCATAGGACAGAGAACTTCCCTGTATGGAAACCAATGTACAGATTGTTTCTTGTCCTCTAAAAAGTAAGTTGAGAGGTACTAGTGATGGCAAAGAATCCATTTACATTTTACAAAATAAAACATTTCACTAATACATGGCTCATCCTACCTCTGTGGCAATACAAAATACCATTTTGAATTTTTTTAAAAAAGATTGTGTGTATACTTCGGGTGAGAATAAAATATAAAATACTATCTATATAAAGAATAAACACATAAAATAAAGTTATGCCTTTTAAAAGTTTGGACAGAGGTATCTTCATAGAGAGATGCAAACAATGAAAGTGTAGTTATATGTCCAAACTTAGCCAAAATATGAAAGTTTTAATATAATTGTTTGGAAAAAAGTAGTCAGACTTCATCCAAACCACTCTTGCGGTACGATATTTCTTGCATAAAATAACCATTCTATCTATCCTATAGTTTATCTTAAAACCGTTAAGAGCACTTAATAAAAGTTTATATGCTTATTTTTTCTCTAAATCTGAATAAATAAAACATATAGAAACAATAGCAGGCAGGAAAATAATTTATATGGCTATTCTCTTTCTGGAAACTTGTAGAATACTGCAACATCAGACAGATAAAATACTCCAGAAAGAGATATCTATGGGTACACCTTTAAATTCTCTTCTGAGGAATAATTCCCATAGATTCAATCATAGGAGTTGTCAACCCTGATAATACCTCTCTTAGCTGTTTTGGTTCTCTGTTATCGAGATGAACCAGAATCAAAGGGTTTTTTTTTTCTGTTTCTTGCATGAAATATATTTGTAAACAATATAATAAAAGTAATTTTTAAAGACCTATAAAGAATGAATTTCCTATTGGACTATTCTAATACTATCTAGCAGTTAAATGGTTTTTAAAGAAGTAGACTAGACTATAACATAGCTCTACAATTCTAGCTATAATATATTTTGAGAGATACTTTCTACAAAACAAAAACGACTAGAGGGCAGAAAAATGATTCTACACTAAGAAGGCATTGGTGCCTCTAGAAGTTGGCCCAATCTAAATTCGCACAAGGATTTTTTCAATTTTCAAAGCATTTTCCTTGTTTAAGTCGGTCAATGTAGTAGCATAGCTTCACAGCCGTTCCCAGCTTCACCCCCAAGTGCTTCAACAACACGTCACTCGTGAGTAGGAGCAGAGCCTTCCCGTCAATTTCCTATGGAGAGAAGAAACTTAAAGATAATTAATAATGCTTCCATATTTTCATCAGAATGGTTAGTTCTTTATGGGAACATGTAAAGCAAACTAGAGAGCAGCTCACTGCAGATGTATATTCTCTGAATATGCATCTACTTTATGAAAGCTATTAAAAATATAACTTGTACAGTGAAGCACCATTTGGTAATGTATAAACTCACTTCAAGTTCTAAGAAAAAGGAAATTTAACATAATATCTTAAAAAATAAACTGTGTCAAACTTAACTTTAAATATATACTGTACGTTGAATAAAATACTACACATCCATGACAAAACAGTAAAGACTATGAATAGTAAAAATGAATTTCAGATGTTCATTAACTTTCTGAGAAGGGCTGGGAAGATGAGTATGTCAACATCAGTGCAAACTGTAAATGTCTATACAATGTTGTCTTTATGATGAATGCCAATTAGTTGTCTGAAGCTAATTAGATGCTAAAACTAATTACCAATTTTCTTACTATATTAAAAATCAGATATGTGGCTACTAATTTTGTTAGGACACACTGTGAAAATATCTGAATAAATAAAACATAGTCACAAAGCATCCTCCTAAAATTCCTTATCTTAATTGATAAACTTATGCTGCTGAAGCATATGATTTGGTTTTATATGTTCCAGTTTAAAAATAAAATTTTATTTACTCATTTAACACTATCTGAAAAGATCTGAAATCCCTTATAGCACAACCTTTGTTTGGCACCTTCTATACTTTTTCTACTACGTAAAACTCGAAATTAAAGAAACTAGAACTTATAAAACTTCGGCCTAGGATATTACTTTGTAAATGGTCTGATAATAGCAAGAGGGTATTAGCATTACAAATCATCAATAATCGAGGCAAATGGAATCAGTTGTTGAATCACTGGTTATATAAAAAGAAGGCCACCCTGTTATAGCTTGTGGTTACCCCCTCCTCCTCATGGTCCTGGTGCCCAGCTGGGAGCAGATAGGGGGAGGATCTTTGTATCTGTCATTACAAAGGGGAGGTACACCTGAGTGGCCATGCTGAATCATCATGTTTTAAGAAGCTGAGGCAGTTTGTATTTTAGGCACTTCTATACCCGTTTAAAGAACAGACTATTAGCCTACCATTTAAGGCTAACCTTGGGCAAAATAAGCTTTCTCATATATGGAAAAATCAGCTAATAGGGTTCTCCCACCATTCACACAGTATCCAACTGAAAGACCTGCACAGAGGTCATTCAAAGGCATTACAGCAGGAAAACAGGATCAAAAAATACATTACATGGCTTCTGAAGAGGTCGATAAGAGGGCATAATGCAAGAGGATCTGTTTGTTTTAGAAACAGGACCACTGCTTCCACCGACCAGGTTGAAGGGTGCTTAGTGATGCTTCCTTCCTCTATGTAACGGTCATTTTCAAATGGTGACCTTGCAACTTCAATGGAGAGGGGGAAAAAAAAAGACAAATCACACTCGATCTGATCATTATCCTGAAAGAAGAGATGTTAGGTAGGGAGGAATGCTCTCTTTGTTGGAACCTTCTGCGACGTTCCTAGCAAGGAGTCAAGACTCCAACTGTAAAATCTAGTGAAAGCCTATATAAAGACGATGTGGGGCTGCCTACACAAGAGTGTCCCATCTGACCTCCCCTAAATAGCAAAAGCTGGTTCAGAAGTTACATTGAAGTTTCAAAGATCACAAAACAGACTAAGTAAACCAAGTCTTCTTTGGCCACAGGCAAATATGGCAAAAGATCTGTCACTTGGGTAAAATTAGGTTAATCTAACCTAACCTATGACTCTCTTCAAGTATTTCAAGGAATTTCTCTCTTAATCTCTCTATCTAGATTAGGTTAATTTTACTAGCAAAATATAATGGAAATTCTCCAAATTTAGTTTTATAATTGCTTAAATTTGTTCCTTTTAATCAATGAATCTCAATAACAACCCCATTATCTTTAAGAACCAAATTAGTACTTTTATCAAATCTTCCCCATGTATTCAATAAGGTTATTTTTAGTATCACTTTACTTTTTAGATTCCTGTCTCTCGTGGCTTAAGTGCTAATGTGCATTTTGAAGAAAACAAGATTATTTTCTGCTGAACTAGGTCAGAAGTAACTAACATTTTATTTAATTCCTCTTTCATGTTTAATTGCATAGTAATAGAGATTTTGGTCAAAGGTTTATATATTTAAAAAAATAACTGAGATATGAGACAGTTTAACTGCTCATACTTCAGAAAGTTTTAGCTATGCTCTACACTAAGTTGTGTTGAAATTTCTTTGTGTACTGACAAGTATCCTTTTACTCACCCAGAGTGCTAGACTCCCTACAATTAGTGTGTGATGACTAAAGTGGGTTTTGTAATTAGTTAGGAAAATTTGTTTCTCCAACCAGGACCATCAACACAATTTGATCTTTCTATGTGTGTGAATTAACCAAAAACATACCCTTTCTTCCCTACCATCTGGGCTCTTGCCATATCAGGAGTGTTTTTTATTTGTCTAGGGAAAGGGTAAATAAAAACAGAAGATTTGAAAAAGCACAATGGGGCAGAGTTCTAGAAGTGCTACTCACCAGCTCTGTGACCTTGGGGATGGCGTAATAAATGTGCCAAAACCATGGGGTCATTATGAGTATAAGTGGAGAAGAGGCATGTCAGTTGATTGGCACAGTGCCTTGCACATAATATGCATTCAATAAATGTTAGTCAAGGCCGGGCACGGTGGCTCACGCTTGTAATCCCAGCACTTTGGGAGGCCGAGGCGGGCGGATCACGTGGTCAGGAGATCGAGACCACGGTGAAACCCCGTCTCTACTAAAAAATACAAAAAATTAGCCAGGCGTGGTGGCGGGCGCCTGTAGTCCCAGCTACTCGGAGAGGCTGAGGCAGGAGAATGGCGTGAACCCGGGAGGCGGAGCTTGCAGTGAGCCGAGATTGCGCCACTGCACTCCAGCCTGGGCGACTCCGTCTCAAAAATAAAATAAAATAAAATAAATGTTAGTCATCATTCTGAATATCACCTAAAACCAGCCCTCAAAATAGGAAACGAACAGCTTCCACTACTTTGCATCAAGGATGTTGATAAATATAGGTCAAATAGTGCTACTTGTAAATATGGCATTTCAAACTCACCAACACCAGAAGGGAGGAAGAGAGATGATCCAGTGTACCTATTCTCCATCAAAGCTGAGTAACTCACCATCTCAGGGACATGTACTAAATTGGGCGCTCCCTGGGCCAGCATACCTGAAGGTGGTGCTGCAGAAGCATGGTCAGTTGAGTAAGTGTTGTGGATGCTGTCAGCCCGAGGGTTGCCACGGCAGGGCCCTGAAGAAGAACCATACGTTGCACCATCAGATGCATAATATGGCTGATAATTATGCTCAGAGAAATCTGAGGGATGCACTGGACTCGGAGTGCGGCTGAGGATCGGGTCCTCCTCTGGCTCAGCTCCCCGGTATTCTTCCATGCAAAAGGATGGCCTTGGAAAGTTGCTCGGGGAATTATTCTCACGCCTTGACACTGGTAAAGTGGGGCTGTAACTTTCAGGGTAGGAGAATGACTCGTAAACCTCATTTTTCTTCATTTTCTTGAGTTTAAGCTTTTTAGCAAGCCGGTAAGAATACTTTTTGTATCCATATTGCTTCTGAAATCACACAAACACAGCATAAACCAACAGTGAGTAAAAAAGTAAATAAAATGAGTAGTAAATACATTAATAGTTATTTTCCATGCAACATTCCTTTATATTATTAAAAATAAATGGTCCCTTTTGATTATATAATTCTTCAATCCTACATTTTAATTGTATTTTACACATTATAATTACAAACATAAAAATAGGCAGCATCATAAATTATTAAACCTAAACTTCAGCGTTCTCCCAACAGAGTTTAGTCTCCATCTACTGCTACAAGTATAGATATGCCTTGCTAATCTCACACAGATACTGGTACTCTCTCACTTCTAGCTTATTGGCATCTTTACAAACCAGAGGTTTATCACAGTTGTAAAAATGTTTTTTATAACACTTACACGATTTGTCCACAGGGATTTCACACAGAAACGTTGGATTTTTGAAACCTTTCTACGAATCACATCAATCTTCTTATCCAGGTTTTGCATAGCATCATATATAACCTATTATAACACAATGTAGTCATATAATTGGTACACAATGTAAAATATAATTTTTATTTCAAAGAAAAATAATGTGAAAATACCATTAAGTCAAATGTTAACTGCTAGACACAACAAAAGTTCTCAAGCCATCAGAAATGTCTTGCTCCTATTCAAGGCCTGGCTGTAGGTGACACAGAGCCAACAGGCTGAGCTCAGGAGCCCCAGCGTCCCCTCCCCTGCTCTACTCCATGTAGGAATTGAGGAAGCTGTAATGCTGGTGAATGAATGTCCCACAATGCCTCTATGCTAGCACATTGATGATGAAGACACTGCACATCAAGGAAGGTGCTATTTTAGGAAAGAAATCTGCTAAAACAACAAAGACTCACTTTATGATATACATATGTAACATATATGTTCATATATGTACAAATATGAAGTCTATATTATATACAGACAGTGAATGTTCCACTCCAGAAAGAACAGTGAACCAAATATAACAGATGTGACTTTTGGCTTCAAAGTATTTTTAAATCATGCAGTCAGCAATTAACCTTACAAAACCGTTAAGTACACATCTCTTATGTGCCAATCGAACATGCAGGAGACTGATAAAAATCTGAGAATTCTTCTTGAAATACACAGAGACTTTGGTCAAAGAAAAATACACTTAAGCAAAGGGCCAGAAACATTGCAATCAAGCACATAGGAGACTGATAAAAATCTGAGAATTCTTCTTGAAATACACAGAAACTTTGGGCAAAGAAAAATACACTTAAACAAAGGGCCAGAAACATTTCCTCATTCATTCATTCATTCATTCACTCATTCAACTAAACCTTTATTGACGGCCTACCACCTGGCAGAACTACTTTGCTAGGTATTGAGAACATGGACCGAAGAAAAAAGCTCCTGGCCGGGTGCGGTGGCTCATGCCTGTAATCCCAGCACTTTGGGAGGCTAAGGCAGGTGAATCGCTTGAGCTCAGGAGTTGGAGACAAGCCTAGGCAACATGGTGAAACCCCCGTCTCTACCAAAAATACAAAAAATTAGCCAAGCATGGTGGTGCATGCCTGTAGTCCATGCTACTAGGAAGGCTGAGGTGGAAGAATCACCTGAGCCTGGGAAGTTGCGACTGCAGTGAGCCATGACTGCGCCACTGCACTCCAGCCTGTCCTAGAGGAACTACCATCTCAGCTGGGAGAAAGACAAGTAAAAAGAGGATTCCAGTAGACAAAGTGATAAACAGCCTGGAACAGTGGTTTGCAAAGTGTGGTCCACCGACCAGTAGCATCAACATCACCTATAAGCTCATTAGAAATGCCAAATGCCAGGCTGCACCCCAGACCTATGGAACCTGGAACTCTGAGAGTGGGGGCAGTGGTCTATGTTTTCGCAAGCCCCCCAGGTGATTCTGATGCCGCTAGTGAGAACCACAGGGCTGCCACACTGAGGTAAACAGTGCAGGCTCTCGGGGAACATGGTTGGGGTCAAATACTAGAGTCCAGCCACTTATTGGCTGTGTGACCCTGGGCAAGTTACTTAACCTCTCTGTGCTTCAGTGTCCTCATGTAGGGAATCAGGATGAAAAGCTCTCTCAGGGTTCTCTCAAGGACGAGAAGCTTGCTATAGTATTAGGTTAATACTAACAGTAACAGCACCACACCATGCCTGGTCCAACAGTGCTCAGTGGTCTCTTCATGTTACTATTGTTATTACCAGTGGCGTGACACAGGCGGGAACAGGAGGCTAAGCGTGCACAGAAAAGCAGTCCTAACCCAGGCTGCAGTCATAGAGACCTTTTCAGAGGAGGTGAGGTCTGAAGTCAGAATTAAAACATGAGAAGGCCCTTGCCAGGTGAGGATGCATGGAAGGGCTTACAGCATAGAAGGAACAGCAGGTTCATAAATACCCAGAGAGAAAAACAGGAAGCCAGGTGTGGAGAGAGCAAGTATGAATGACATTCCAGGAGTGGGGCTGTCACAGGAAGAAGAGGGTGACGATGACAGGAAAGGAGGGATGGGAAGCAAGAGCAGTGGCTTCTCCAAGATGTGGGAGAACTCGTAGAGGGGAAGGAGGGACAGGGACTGGAGCCAGAGGAGGGAGAGGGGGATGCCTGATGGGGGGCAGCTCTGAGTTCAGGGAGGGGACTAGATGCAGAAAGCAGCAAGGGTGTCAGCCCTGGTCACTAGAACGGTTGGGAAGGGGTCAGAAGAAGGGCAGGGATGAGGGCAGTTGGTTGGCTGTGGGGACAGTTTTGAGGACTCAGAGGAGAGGACTGCCCCAGGTGCTCCACTATCTCCAGGAGTGAAGAGGCAGGACTAGGGAGCTGAGGTAGGCAGGGGATGGCCAGGTCTTCCTCTGCTCCCAGCCTAAGCAGGATGGAGATGGACTCAAGAGGGAACTGGGATGAAAGAACAAGGCAGGCTGCAGCGCCACCTCTGTGATCTAGAACGGGTAGGGGAAGAAAGAGCCAGCCCCTTGGCAGCAATGGAGAGGCGCCCTTGGGGCCATTTCAGGCTGACCATGGCCCTGGGCACCTCCCCCCACAGATGCTACCTCCCACCTCAGCGTGCAAGCTGACCTAGACCATGACCTAGCAGTGCATAGGGAGGCAGGCTGGGGAGAACCTGCTCCCTCCCTTCTCAGCTCGCCTCTGCACCCACTTCCCCCCAAGACTGCATGTGTCCCTTGGAAGCACTCCACTTCTGTTCTCCCCCATGATCATGATAAACACCCAAACAATTTCACTTTCCAAAGTATGTTAGCTCATTCCATTCAAGAAACCTTATATATGGTAAGAAACATTATATATATATATAAACCTTCATTACCTCTGGGGTATGCAACTCACAAAATTCCCAGTAATCACATCTCTACCAACATGGTGATTCTTAAAACAACCCCTCAAAACTACCTTAGGTATGTTTCTTTACAAAACCTTGATGGGCTGCCACTTTGTTTCCATTGAGATATCTTGATGTGCATTTAGGCACATACCAAATTTCATCCAAATCAGTCAATTTCCTTTAAGGATTTTGTAGGGGAAACTAATTCAATACTGAGCAATGTAGATGAAAGAGACGTAACTACATTTGGTTGGTAATGGGCCTTTTAAAAAGCTATAAAATCTACATGTTGCTATTCAGGAGATGTGGTTCTAACTATAAATTGTTTTTAAAGAAATCATCACAATGGGATGATAATCATAAATAAATTGATAAGCAAAATTTCAATTAATTGTACACTTTCCCTTTATGTGAGATAAAGAGAATTTTTGCTTAACATTTTAGAAAACTACATTGAAGAGACAGAACTTCCATACCTGGCAATGGATAAGGACATCATTAACTGTCTTCTGTTGCTCTTCAGTATTACAGGATGCATCAGATACAATATTCGGTTCCTGCTAATATTTTAAAAGTAATTAATGATCTATTTCTGTAGCAGCCAAACTGAACACTGGGGGCAGGGGGGGAACTATATTTATTTATTTAAATTGTTTTTATTAATCACCAACTTTTCAAGGGGTTTCAGAAGACTTAAATTAAGCAGAGATTTTTAAAATTCACATTAATATGAGAATGAAAACTGACAATTGAGGAAGGGGGCAAGAAAAGAATTTATTATATCAGAAGAATCTAGGTTTAGAGTCTTATACTGAAAGTGAGTACAAAACTGCTCTTGATTTTCTACTATATAAGAAAAAGGGGAAAGTAAATTGGTTAAGTGCTCATTCTCTGATGAAAGCAAGCATACAAATTCAGGGGAGAGATATTTTCTTGAGTGTGAGTTTACGGGAACTCCATAGTATATGAGGAATTTACATCTTTTCCTTTAAAACAGCAAATGTTAATATATTTGGCAATTAGCAATTAACATACTTTATTGACAAATTCAGGTTTTGTTTCATACGCATAAAGAACAGTGTTGTCATCTTCATCATAAGTAGGTATTCTTGTTTTTACCTGAGGAAGATTTATCAACAAATTACAAGGGAAGATGAAAGACAGAACTAAAAGAAAAGTTGAGGGCTTAATTTCACTTTCAAGAGGCTGTTACAAAGGCCTATTTGTGATATCAAAGGACCTTTGCTCATTGTAAATACTATGACTACATGAAAAGATGTATTTGCAGAACTGTGTTCTCATTAACCCAACTACACTTAAGACAACAGTTTTCACTGAGCTTAACCCTTTATATGCTTCATGGTAGAAAGACTAGTCCTTTAGCACCAGAAATACTTTAAAAGCAAGTATTTCTAACCATGAACAAAGAAATAAATGTTACATGTTTTTTGATTCCTAAATAATCCAACAGTGCCCCTCTGTGGACAAGATAGAAAACATTTGAGCACCTATTTTTCTTGATAAATTAATCTCTAAAGTACCTTAAAACTTTAAAAAATAAGACAGAGTATAAATAAGTAAGGAGTAAATAACCATTACACTTCAGTATAATAACTCTTCATTCTAAGAATGAATTATGAACTATGGGAATAATTTTATAATAAACATACTTGGTAGCTATGTATGTTTTTGTTTCAAAATACATGATAGAAATCACAAAAACATATGGAATTGGGTTACAGTTCAGTACTTTTAAAAATATACTATCTTACCCTTGTATAGTGCCTTATGCTTTTCAAAGTGCTTTTACATAGTTATATCAGAGAAAAATGACTCTTGGTAGGCAGTTATCTCCAAAGATTTTTGAAAAACATTTGGACTGATAGTAGTTAAGAGAATTGCCTAGACTACTTAGGTAGCATTAATATCTATGTCCTTATGTGACTAAAAAAAAGGTGTTTTCTGTTAAGCCAAATTATTTATAGTTTAATAATCTACATACTGATTCAACCTGAAGGATTAAGAAATAGAGAAGAATATAAGAGAAATGTAAAAACAGCACAACCACTTTGAAAAACTGTATGGCAGATTCTCACAGAGTTAAATTCACATGAACTCCATGACCTACTAATTCAACTTCTGTCTGTTCACCCAAAAGAAATTTAAGTGTGTGTTCACAAAGAAACTTGTACACAAATTGTCACAGGAGCTTCATATATTACTGTTAAAATACATAACAAAAATTTACTTATGGTCTATGCATTTCAGTGTATAAAATTAAACTAAATTTAGAATAGAAGTATAGCACAATAAAAAAAAACAAAGACAGATTTTCAATTTGAATACAAACCACATCGATTTCACTGGAGCTGCTAGACATCATTTTTGTGCAACAGGAGAAACTCCACTTCCTCTGAGTTGGACCTAATTATTTTTAAACTTGCTGGAGGGTTTATTTGTGATACTGCTTAGTCACCTAAGAGTGGTAAACCTCTACTCCTGAAAAGCAACGCATAAAAAAGTTACTTCATACACTTACTACCTTAATAATATGGATATACTCTCAGAATGCTAACTCAAATAGAATTGGACTTTGGGTTGAATTTTAGAGAGTGACAAAACCAGAATTCTTCCATGGCCAATTTAAAATAAATCTTTCAAAACTGAAGGGCCATATTGCCCATGACTAGAAATAAGAATCAAATCAAACACAATTACAAACTGTGAAGTGACTGCTTAGTAACTTAAAGCCTACAGAGTAAATGCTGAAAACAAATGAACAAGAGAACGCAAGGGCTAACTGCTTTTGTAAAGGAGCTCCAAAAGGCTCTTGACTAAGGAGAAAGCATTGCCTCCAAAATGTAAGCCAGGAGTCTATTCTGGATTGGGTCCCCCCCGACTATGTGGGCTGGGCAGACCACAAGAGACACCACCTCCTCATCCACCAGGTTTCGAACACCAGTTGAGATGATCTCCAAGGTCCATTTCAACTTTCAAGTTAGGATTGCCTTATTAAATTTTATATTAAACCTAAATAATTGGATGTGAAAGGTAAGCCAAACAATCTAAAATTAGGAAGGTTTGGTTATGGCTCTGAGTCACTTAACTATGGAGGTAGAAAACTGGCTGCAACAGTATCGGATTATATCTTGTACTAGAGATTTGCTTTGAATGTCTGCATCACAGTTACTGGGAAGGGTACGTTAATGAAAGAGCTACCCCACTTTATCCTTCCTGAACCACAGCAGTAATGAGAGGCCCAATTAAGAGATTCAGGTTTCATCTCTTTCCTGTTTCCCTTTCATTCTATAGTGGAGATACTAATGACCATGAACCCAAAAGAGAGAAATCAAAAGGGGATAAAGAAGATGGGAGAAATAACTCGAGTTAGATAAATGCAGACTAATGTTGCATAGAAGTATCAAGTTATAAAATACCTCTAATTGGAGCTGTAACTTCAATCAAATTTCACTTTTTAAACTAGTTGAGTTTTCTGACCATAAAACTTATACAAGCTATCAGTAATTAAATTGTGGTATATTCATACAAAGGAACTTCGCAGCAATAAGAATAAACCAACTACTGCTGTACACAGCAAGGCTGAATCTCACAACCATAACCTTGAGTTCAAAAACAGCCAGACACAAAAGAGTACAGTATATGACTCAATTGATATTAAACTCAAAAACAGGCAAAACTAACTGTGGTGGAAAGAGTCTTTCCAAACCAGTACTTTTAGGTCTACTGTAGTTACTGTAACGACTTCTTAGTGTTCTATCTTGTAAATATGCCATGATTTATTAAACACAGCCGCCAATTCATAAATATTCAAGTTACTTCTAAAGTTTTGCTCTTACAAAGAACACTGCAGAACAGTCTTGCACCTGTGCAAGTAGTTCTATGGGATGATTTCCTAGAGGTAGAAACAATGGATAGGTCTCCACATTTGAAAATTCTCCTCTACTTCTTCCCACTAAGGAAGGCTGTTGGGGTCAGCCAGATGTTCCAAAATAAACTAAGGTAGTATCCTGCTGGTCCTGCATGTAGTTTTAAAACCAGGACAGATAATACATAGTACCAAATAGCTTCTCAGCATCAGATGACTAAGTGACTTTTCTCTTTTGATCTACTGATGCAACATATTAATATATTTCTTAATGTTCTTGGGGTGAGGGGTCCAGCTGATTATAAACAACAACATTCAATTTGTTGGTGTTTTATTTAGAAATTGTTTGCATCTCTATTTCTAAGATCTTACATTAGTGAGATGGTATATTTCTCACAATTAATGAATCAGTATTGTATTGCTACATTATTAACACTTGGTATCAAAATTGCTCTGCAAAATTAGCTGGGAAGCCTTTCATCTCTTTCTATACTCTAAAAAAGTTTACATCGCACGAGAATTTTTGTGCTCTAAAGGGTTGAATTTATAAAAAAAACTCTCTGGGTCCAGTTTTTATAACATTTTCTAAGTTCCTCCATGATTGATGATCTAGTCAAATTATCCTACTTTTTCTTGAGTTGTTTTGACAAATTATTTTTATCCAGAAGGATAATCACTTCATCATAATTACGGAATTTTTAGCAAAACCACAGTTTAAAATTATTATTTCTAATTTAATTTGTACTTTCTTTTGATTCTTTGATTAGGTATTCTATCTTGCTAAATTACTGACAACCCTGTGGGATAGGTTCTATTACTGTCCTCATTTTCCTTATGAGGAAACTGAAGCAAAGAACGTTTATTAGGGGTGTCCAAGGGAGGGAATATAGTCATGGGTTCTTAGTTTGTTTCTGGTTGGGCCAGTAAAGCCCCTTCCTCATCCCTCTTTTCCACTTATCCCTAGAGACAGAAACTAAAAAGCATAGCTTCAGGCTGCCGAAAGCCTAAAACAAAACAAAACAGAACAACAACAATGACAACAACAACAAAATAAGGCGGGTTGGACAAGCTTGATTTAAGTAATTTACCCAGGTCCCATGGCTAATAAATGGTGCAGTCTACCATCACACTCTATGCACTTTACTTCATTATTAAAATCACCTGGTATACCTTTGCTACCAATAACACAGTAAAATCCAAACTCCTACCATGGCCTGCAAGGTCCTTCCATAATCAGGACCCCGCCCACTGCGCAGCGGTCACTTCTTACCACTTGCCCCTTTACTCTAAGCCAGGGGTCCCCAACCCCTAGGCAACCGCCTGGTACTGGTCCTTGGCCTGTTAGGAGCACAGAAGGAGCTAGCAAGGATTATCGCCTGAGCTCCGCCTCCTGTCAGATGAGCTGCAGTATTAGATTCTCACAGGAGCACAAACCCTATTGTGAACTGCACATGCGAGGGATCTAGGTTGCACTCTCCTTATGAAAGAGTTTCATTAGGAAACCATACCCCACTAGCACTCCCCCATCCCTGCATCTGTGGAAAAATTGTCTTCCACAAAACCAAAACCGGTTCCTGGTGCCAAAAAGGCTGGGGACAGCAGTTCTAAGCCTAAAATATTTACTATGTAGCCTGTTTCAGGCAAGTTTGCAGACAATGCTTACAAGCTCTTACATCCAGAGAACAGAGAACTCCCTATTTGGATTAATTACAATGTTGTCAAAATTTGGCTGTAGTTAGACACAGGAGCACTGTGCAGTGAGTCCACCACTGGACTCCCAACATGTTTACATCTCTGGTACATATACAAATCAACACTAATCTTTCACTCTTTGAGCTTCTCGCTCCTGTTATGCCCTCCGTCCATAATACCCTGTTGTGTCTCTGCCTAGGAGAATCTATTCAACTTCAAGGCTTACTTCAAGTTTCACCTCCAAAAAGCAAGGGCACCATGCCAATGATCATCCCGTATGGATGTGACACGGCTTTCCCTGAACTACAAGAACACTCTACTTGTTCTACGGCAACTGTCACACATATCTGGTTACATGAGAGGCAGCATCAAACAGCATTAAGACCTTAGGCTTGTGGTCAGAATACCTGGGTTTGGGTCCCACCTCCCCCACATACTAGCTGCGTAAGTAAGTTGAACAACTTACTTAAATCCTTTTTTTTTTTTTTTGTCTGTAAAATGGGAATGATAATAGCACATACCTCATGGAATTGTGAGGATTAAATGAATTAATACACGTCAAGTGCTTAGAGTAATGCATGGCAAAGATAGCAAGGGCTTTTGAGTATTGACCACATCTATCCAACAGAACTATTTCTCAAGGAGCACATAGACAACAAGTCTGGGTCATAACATGTAATTTTCATTCACATTGCACCTGAAATGAATTGTTATGTCTTTCAGATACCAGGGTATGATGCAAGGAGCTGGGCTTTAGTTATAAACACTTGAATCCAAGTCCAAATTGCCAAATTTGCCGTTTCACTTTAGGCAAATATTTCGCCTCTGTGCCTCAAATTTTCTAACCTGTAAAGTTGGAATAATATCTACTTCACAGGGCTATTTAGGCCAAAAATTACACAGTTAAACTCTCAGCATCATGCCTGGTTCATAGTAGACACACCATAAATTTTAATTCCTTTTCACTTCTTCCCATAAGGTAAATAATTACAGCTTTACAACATTTTCTTAGAGCCCAACCATGACTAGAATGTGCAAAATTAATTTCATTTTTAAATCTCAAATCCCACAAAATGAGTTTACTTAAAATGAAATTCATTTATATTTATATATTTACCACAGAAATCTAAATTTTTTTTTTTTTTTTTGAGACAGAGTCTTACTCTGTCACCCAGGCTGGAGTGCAGTGGCATGATCTCGGCTTACTGCAACCTCTGCCTCCCGGGTTAAAGCAATTCTCCTCCCTCAGCCTCCCGAGTAGTTAGCGTAACAGGCGTGAACCACCATGCCCAGTTAATTTTTGCACTTTCAGTAAAGACTGGGCTTCACCATGTTGGCCAGGCTGGTCCCGAACTTCTGACCTCAAGTGATCTGCCCGCCTCGGCCTCCCAAAGTGCTAGGATTACAGGTGTGAGCCACCGCGCCTGGCCAACTCTTGACAACACCATAAATTTAAGTTCCTTTTCACTTTTTTCCCACAAGATAAATTACAGCTTTACAACATTTTCTCAGAGCCCAACCATGACTAGATTCTGCAAAATTAATTTCACTTTTAAACCTCAAATTCCACAAAAATGAGTTTAGTTAAAAGGAAACTCATTTATATTTATCCCAGAAATCTAAACTCTTGATAATACCACACATTTTAGTTTCTTCTCACTTCTTCCCACAAGATAAATAATTTCAGCTTTACAACATTTTCTCAGAGCCCAACCATGACTACATTGTGCAAAATGAATTAATTTCACTTTTAAATCTCAAATCCCGTAAAAATGAGTTTACTTAAAATGAAACTCACTTGCATTTACCACAGAAATTTAAACTCTTGATTACACCATATACCTTAATTCCTTTTCACTTCTTTCCATAAGATAAATCATAACTTTACAACATTTTCTCAGAGTCCAACCATGACTAATTGCTCAAAATTAATTAATTTCACTTTTAAATCTCAAATCCCATAAAAATGAGTTTACTTAAAATGAAACTCACTTGTATTTACCACAGAAATTTAAACTATTCATTACACCATACACTTTAGTTCCTTTTCACTTCGTCCCACAAGATTAATTACAGCTTTACAACATTTTCTCAGAGCCCAAGGCTAGATTGTGCAAAATTAATTAATTTCACTTTCAAATCTCAAATCTCGCAAAATGAGTTTACTTAAAATGAAACTCACTTATATTTACCACAGAAATCTAAACTCTTGATAACATAAGAACAAGAGGCCGTCTGGTTTTCTAAGAGACTTTTTTTAGACATTAAAGACATTTTCAAAAGTTGTAAATATTCGCTCCGGAGGCGCAAGGCTTTCACCTGCCATTAATTCATCAGATAAGGCACAGCTCACAATGAGGCACCACTCACACCCGGACCACTTCGAGGAACACACAGCAAAACGGGGCCAATTACAACAGCCAGACCGCTGTTTAAGAACAATCACTTTCTAAATCTTCCTGCCGGACTCTCAAAGGCAGCCCCTTCCATTGCCGCCAGAACCGCATCCCATCGCCCAGCACTTGCCGCAGGCTGGACAAGTGAGGCCCAAAAGGGCACCCATGCCACGCCCCGCTTTAGAAAACACCGCGCGGCAAAGCTGCTCGGAAAATCGCTTTTAGTCAACCTGAAGCCAGTTTGCCGCACTCGGGGAGAGCCGGGGAGAGGAGGGAGGGACGCGATCCGCCACTAACCAAATCAGGGCCTTTCCGGTTAACGACCACGCGGCAAGGGGGCCGGGCCCTCGCACGCCTCGACGGCCTCCCCCCGCTCCAAAGGGACTCCGATTTCACAGCATCTCCCGACTCCCGCCTCTGCTCCCAACACCCTACGTTTTTCTCTTCCTCCTCATTTACGTATTTACAATAAAACAGCGAAGCTGCACAGTCTGTCTCTAAATCAAACGCGGTTACCATCAAAGCCTCAGACTCTATGTCTCAACCGCAAAAGGTCTGACAGGAAATTAACTCGGGAGTTTGTCAATTCTTTAAACTCAAAGCTCTGTTAACAAAGTCTGGATCCTTCCTTGCTCCCCACCTGCCTCCCCTGACAGGAGAACAACTGAAAAAGGATCCTGTCGTCCTCGAAAGTCAGCAACAAGCGCTTCACAAATTGTCAAATCTCAAAAGCTCACACGCGCGGGCACTCCGGAAAGGCTGTGGGGACCACCCAAAGCACCCCCCTCCACACCGCGGCTGAAATTTGAGGCTGCGAAGTGCAAGACTCGCTCTTCCCCGCAAAGCAAACCCTCTCTCCTCAGGAGAGCCCCGGCCCCTAAGCCAAATCGTGTATTCCCGTGACGGGAAAGCTCAAGGTGAGGAAAAAGTACGACTGGACAGACCTATTTTAGTGACAGAGCCTGTCACGCCAGCCTCCGGAGGTCGCGGTAAAACCGCTCGCAGTAGTCCTGCCTCTCCGATGGGCGACAGCTGTGACCGTTAGGCCACTTGACGCTTCGGAAAGGTTCTGGCGCCGGAAACCGGGCCTGGTCACGCGCACGCGAGACCAGTGATGCCCTGACCCCTGAGTGGCTCAGAGACCTCCCGCGACGCCGAGTTCCCAAACTCGCGTTTGGGGGGGGGCGGGACTACCCGCTGACCAATTGGCGTCTGGCCACTGGCAGGCGTTGCCGTTGATCGGCCAATCCGCGGGTGCTCTCCCAGTCCTTGGGTGAGGGCGGGAATTTGCTCAGGAGATGGCTGTGGGGCGGGGCCGAGGGCGGGAATTTGCTAAGGAGATAGCTGTGGGGCGGGGCTGAGGGCGGGAATTTGCTAAGGAGATGGCTATGGGGCCGGGCCACGGGCGGGAATTTGCTAAGGAGATGGCTGTGGGGCGGGGCCTCTTACCTCAGGTTTTCCTTCGCAGGACTCGCAGGATTGAAAATGGACGTTAGACCTTTCAGAGACTCGCGCGCTGACAGTGGTTTCTGCGGCTGCGCAGGAGGCTGGTGCGCATGCGCAACCCTTCCAGTGGCGTTGTAGTTAGGAACGTGGTGTCCCCACTTCGTTGTTGGGGTGTCCGAAGCTTTTTTTTTTTAATGTGATCCCGCCCCTCCCCCGCGCTCTGTGACGCACCAGAGACGTCGACGTAAACTGGGTTTCCTGGACGCACGCCAGTGATTGACTTGGAATGAGGAGAGGGGCGGGGCCTTAGCAGTTGCCCTGAGCCAGGTCTGGTAGGAAGGGCGAGGGGGGCCAGGGTGGGGGGCGGGCAAGATATTTCCAGTCTCCAGCACCCACAAGTTGGACTGGGGAACTACCGCAGACCTTGAAGGCAGATTTACTGGATTGGACCCCCAACTCCAACACAGTCCTCCTATGGCCTTAGGCAAGCCAAGTAAGTAACCGCTTGGTGCTTCGGTTTCCCCATCTGTAAAATGAGTATAATATGGGGATTACATGAGTTAATGTATGCAAAGCACTTAGAACAGTAACTGGCATAGAATTTTGCTATTGTAATAAAGGCTATGTGACATCATCTAGTGGCATATAGTCTTACATACTTATGTCGAGGCTGCTCATCTTGGGAAGGAGACACAGTCTGAGTAATTATCAGAAGCAAAGCAGGCAGATATTTCAAAGTAAAGCTATACATCTTTTCTTGGCCCAGAGAGGAGCTACAAAGAAAGTATACCGGACGTTAGAAATGTATTATTTTTCCTCTCAAATACGAAGCTAGATTAAAGTCCATTATAGTATGTGTTATTTTTTTGTTTTTGTTTTTGTTTGAGATGGAGTTTTGCTCTTGTTGCCCAGGCTGGAGTGTAGTGGTGCGATCTCGGCTCACTGCAACCTCTGCCTCCTGGGTTCAAGCGATTCTCCTGCCTCAGCCTCCAGAATAGCTGGGATTACAGGCGTCTGCCACCATGCCCAGCTAATGTTTGTATTTTTAGTAGAGACAGGTTTCACCATGTTGGACAGGCTGGTCTATGTTCTTTTTGTTCCTACTTTTGCCATAACAGATCCTGCCCTTATGTCCTGCTGCCTGTAAAACACTGTTGTGAAGCCCCAAGAAATCAATTACGTAACAGTGAAGAGAGAAACAGGTTAATTGCAGTCACGTTTATTTGCAGTTTCTATACACACTTTCTAGGTAATCAAACTTTTCTGATACATTTTTTTTGAGAGGGGTTCACAATGAAACTGTCACCATTTTTACTAAAAATAAATACAAGACTTAAAGTGTTGCACAGCTCTAAAATATACAAAGGCTTGGATTGAATGTAAACGTTGAAAACATCTTACAAAAGAAACCATCTTTGCAGCAATTTAAAAAGTTCATATTTACAAATATTACAAAAATACAAAATGGATGCAAGTCCATAAACCATTGTCGTTTCGGCCAGCATGAACTGGTTCTAGTACCAAAATAGTTACACTGTAACCTTCTTCATAGTTTTAAATCTTTATTACCATCTAGTTCTCTATGTGCCACCACTGCAGCAAATGCACTCACTCACTGACCTTTGGCAAGAGCAAACAGCACGTTTTGTTTGCTACAACTAGTCCATGTCCTCTACTTAGCCAAAAACAAAACAAAACAAAACAACAACAAAATCAAAGTAGAATTTTTAAAAAATGAAAAAATTTCCCCTACACAACATAGATACGTTGTATAAACATAAAAGAACAAAAAATCGCATCAGTGCAAACAACAGAAGAAAAGTTCGGATTGATGTTCTTCACAATACCTAACGTGTGTACCCTGCTTCAAGACGGCTGTGATGTTAAAGACAGCCCTAAATCTTGGTCTTCTTTGCTATGTAATCAAGCCATGTAGAATATTCCAAATTATTAGGGAACTTCCTGCTTTTTCTTCTCAGTTTGTAACTCAATACTCTTTTCCACAGTGAATTTTAAATCCATCTTTATTTGGTTTTTTTAAATCTATGAAATATAAAATAGAGAAACTCTGCTATAGATTTTTAGAGTAAACAAAATAAGTAAAACTATATTATAAGGGTTAGTTCTGTGATCATTACATATAGAAGGTATCTTATTGCCTCACAATTCAAGTCAATATGTATTTTAAAAAATATATGGTACCATTACTTAAATTAATGTCAATAATAAAAAGGTGACATTTTTATTAAAGCCAATTCATGTGTTTTCTATTCAAGATTTAGAATCACTTTTAAAGCCCACATACCTTTCTTCATGCTTAAAAAACCCCTAACTACACAAAAGCCACACTGCAAACGAACTGCTTTTATGAAATTACAAAAGATCACCTACTGTGACTGGAAATGATGGTTTCTTATCGCATTTGCCTAAAAACTTTATTTTTAAAACTTTGCAAGATGTACTTTTCAAATCATGATACAGATTTATTCATGTTCCCATGTGGTGTCAAACCATGCTGGTTTTCTTAATTAATGGGTTCCAATGACAAATGATGGTCCATTTTATTCAAACCCCAAAACATTTTTCTTTTAAGAAAAAGTGTAACACTTTGTAAATGTTCAAACCCTTTACCAGGTAGCTTATCTATCCCCAGTGTGTGTGTGCGCACACATACACTCACACTCACACACATACACACTCTGACTCTCCCTCCTCTTATACCCCTCCACCCCCAGCACCCATTTTACATACAAGGATGACAAGAAATTTAGTAACACAGTTTGGTAGTGAAAACAAATAGTAGAAGAAGCCAGACATTTTTTTTCTTTCCAAACAAACAGAACAACAGCAATCAGATTATCTATTCTTAATCTGTAGCAGTTTAGAAATCATTTCTATTGAAAGACAGTATCTTCTTAGACCAGGCTTCCTCCTTCATTTTGCATGAATTAATCCAAAATGCAAATCCCCTTCCACACCTCCTACTTTCCCAACTACCACTTGCATAAGCTTAAAGCCAGCAGCTTGTCAATTTCTTGGTAACCTTGGTATGTTCTATCATTCTAATCACATTCTAGTCTTTTATAAGTCAGATCCCTTCTTAATTCTCTCTACGTTCTACCTCTCCCATTCCAAACCTATTCTAAGTACGTAGCTGCTTATATTTCTGACATAAGATTCCAAACATTAGTATCAGTTCATGTTAAAATCAGAGGTGTAAAAACCATTTGCAGATTTTAACTTGTAACTACATTTTTTTTCAGTTTTAAGACAAGAAAATTCAAGTAATTTCAAGTAATTCAGCTTGTTTCCCTGCCTTTACTTTATCAGAGCACCTGCCCCGACATTTCCTCTCCCACCCACCACCCTCCCCTTTTGCCATCAAGCAGACACTAGTAAAACCAGACAAAAACTCAGTTGTATGTAGTATTGTGAACCAGAGCTGTTCCCCATTCCCAGTTTAACAATGAATATAAATAATGCATATACACATACCTATTTTCCAACTACATTGTTCACAGTGTCATTTCTGTTAATTTTTAGGTAGCATGAATCTCATCAGCACAGAGAGAAAGCTTCACTGAAAACTCGTTACAGGTACTTACTGATTAATCAATAGCTCTGTGGCATGCTTAGGTTTTATTTTTGTTAGTTTAAGAACCTGCAGCTAATTTCTAAACTGTTTAAGGAGTTTAACGATTATAGTCATTAATTATGACCGTTTATGTCCCCAGTAGCCTAATATAAAACATAACCTAAAATTAACTACTGTTTTCCCTACTCATTCTCTTTAAAGCAATCCATTGAAAAAATTAAAATCTAAAGGACACTGTCAAATGCTGTTGTTCAGGGCTTTGTGTTGAGAATGATGACTTCTCTCATTGATTAAAAAAAAATCAAAAGCATGCTTTTCATTCTGTCCAAATTACCACACAACAAATCACAGCCATGAGTTGCTATTAGTTTGTTTGGTGCTGCAATTTGTCACAAAAATGATTGCATCTGAATTCATTATTTTAAATTATTCATATTTCAGTATATGACCTCAATATTTCCTTTAGTTCACCAGTTTAAAATTCATATTTGAGGTTTACCACTCAGAAATCATATTGGTGGACATTTAAATATGGCATTTGATATGAAAATGGTATTCACAGAATACAGTTATTACATTTTATTTTTGTGTATTCTATAAACAGTTGGTGTGCAGTAGATAATTGACCACATGTCCACTCATCATTGATAAATCTATTTACACATTTTTATCAAAAATATGGTATTTACATATGTGTAGTTCTTTCTTCTAAATTTTGCTTTAGTTTGTTTTAATGTAAAAAAATACCAAACCTCCAGAGTAATTTCATCTTCTTAAAGAATAATGACAGTGAGGGCTTTATTTTCTGAATAGGCAGCTCTGGGAAAACGTTTTCTAGGTGTCATGAAAATTAGACATTTTTGTATCCTCTATTTTCACAAGGAAGGAGATTGCGTAAATCAAACTATGCTAAAGAAAAACATGAAAGACTGCAGCTACTTAGAACATGGAAACTAATCAAGAATGTCTAAACCACTTTCTGTTTACCCAGCACATACTGTATTTAGAAATTCATTCATTGCTTAGCAGTGATGCTACCCCATCAAGTTGAGACTTTTCCCAAGTCCTCTATTCTGTTCCTCCATCCTCATGTGAGTAAGGGTTTTGGCCTTTGCCAGGCAGCCTGGTACAGGCAGTCTATGTTGAACTCTGGGAGGAGCGGTCGTCATGTGGGCTCCCATCAGAATTTTCCGTCTCTCCCTCGGAGATCGCCTGCATGGGCGTGTTGTACAGCCGGCAGCGGACACTGTAGCGGCTGCTGCTGGCTGCAGGAGGGGCCCGAGAACGTCCAACCCTTGCTGATGCTGAGGTGGCAAAGCTCTTCGAGGAAAAGCCTTCTGCATTAACTCGTGGGGAGCATGGAGAGAGTGGGGACAATGCCTCAGCCACTTGTGACCCCTGATGGGCATCATCGGTGCTCTGAGGGGACTCTGCTGTGAGCTCCCCAGGAGGTTTGGGCAGTATGGGGCTCTTCAGGATCTCAGTGGCAGACATGCGGTAACTGGAATCTGAGCGACTGCCTTTCTTGAGCAGTAACAGCTTAAACTCTTCATTGGATGTGTTGGACTTTTTGGCATTTCGGTATATGAGACCAGGAGACCTCTGGCTGTTGGGGGTTGTCACATTACTGCTGGGTGAAGTGATGGAACTGGCGCTGCTGCTGCTACTGCCGAGGGGAACTCTCGATTTGCTTCGAACAGACATGTCCCCGGAATCTTTTCTTCCAAGTACTTTCCTCTTGGATCTTTGAGAAAAGGAGAAAATGGGGCAAACATCTCAGTCCACGTTTTTATGAAACTGAAGTATTCAGTCGCATTCACACATCTGTTTAAAGTGCATTTTGAGCCTGTCCTAGATGATGGGATACTAAGCATTAGGGCTATAGAGATGAAAAGTAAGATACGTTCCTTGTCCTTGTAGCACCCACAGTCTGAGAGAAATTCTCTGATAACCAGGACACAAATTAGGTCCTAGAGATGATCATTTCAGATAATGGCTAAAGTGGAGGCTAGAGGTTCTAGAGGATACTTTGTAAAAGTTTAAGAAACTATACTGCTAACAGCCAGGCGCGGTGGCTCACACCTGTAATCCCAGCACTTTGGTAGGCCGAGATGGGCAGATCACTTGAGGTCAGGAGTTTGAGACCATCCTGGCCAACATGGTGAAACCCCGTCTCGACTAAAAATACAAAAATTAGCCGGGCATGATGGCACTTGCCTGTAATCCCAGCTACTCAGGAAGCTGAGGCAGGAGAATCACTTGAACCCAGGAGGCGGAGGTTGCAGTGAGCTGAGATCACGACATTGCACTCCAGCAGCCTGGGCGACAGAGCAAGACTCTGTCTCAAAAAAAAAAAAAAAAAAAAAGAAACTATACTGCTAACTAAACTATACTTCTGGTTCCGGGGGTGAAAGACTACAACTTTTTCTTATTAACTCTGTCTCTGCAATACAGATGAAATGATCTGATATCTGGGATTGGCTTCCAAATAATACCAGAGAAAGCAAGTGGATGGAGGTGTGGGTGGGACAGGATTGGCTCTAGTTTGACAGTTGATAATCCTGGGTGATGGATATTTCAGCAGACATTATACTATTCTACCTTTTAAAATCCCTCCATATAAAAACATAATTAAATGACGTTTTAAGTCAATTCATCTTGGGCTGCAAATATCATTTCCTATAGCTTCCTAAGAGCATCAAGAGCATATTAAGCAGTAAGCCAGCTCTCTGTGGGGAATTGAAATCCCAGACCATCTCTGGAGCTCTTAAAGCTTTGTATACTGTAAGCTCTCAAGAAAACAAAATAATTCTTTTTGCTGTGATGTGAATAAACAAGTAAATAGATAAATAAGTAAACCCTGCACAAATGCAAGTCTAAGATTACCAAACTCAATACATCTATTGAACCTTGACACCCATCATCATATTATTGATTTTCTTTGGTAAATCAGCAGGCATAAATTTGGTGGATATTCAGTATGACTCAGTTCATTGATAGGCAGCATGTACTTTCATCAGCTTAAAGATTCATACAGTAGAGAAAATGTGAGCTTCACAAGTGTAGATCTGCTTGATTTTGGTTCACAGAAACCTCTGTGGTTGATATCTTGTATATGGCAGTGTCTGGCACTCCACTAAGTTAGGGCTTTCAAACTAACATTGGCTTTTAGCCCCTACCATATTCTAGACACAAAAAATGTTATCATCAAAATCAAATAGGTGAGCTATAGGCATTCCCATGTGCAATAAGGGAATAGGTCCAGAGGTTTTAACTTACTCAAGACTGCATAGTAAGTGGCAGAGTTGGGATTCAAATCCAGGTCTTTGTGACCCCACTATTTATATCCTGTCCACTATTCCATACACTAGCATTTGGTCCTTTGGGAGTAACTATTTAACTTACATAGCTTTTTAACTTACATAGCAGTTTAGTAATTTTTCCTGGGATTGAAGATAAAGTGTGGGGGTGAGGGAAATATAATCAGAGCTTAGACTAGGCACAGGGGTGAAGGAAAAGAAACTAATGGTTCTTCACCCTCTGAGTAGAGAAGTATGCCTGCTAAGGTATACATAGAAAGTGTTTCTGATTGGCTCCTTTTAAAACAATTGTTGAACAGCAGTACTCCTTCTTTATGAGAGAACCACATCAACAGAAAACAGAAATTCCTATAAAAAGTAGAATTCCAGGAGAAAAAGATTGTAAGCTGCTTGCAATGAATTTGTTTCAAAAATGATAACTTTATGAGGTAGAAAAGACAATCCCCAAGTTATATCTCTTGGGAGTTCCATCTAGGTTCCCGAGGTGTAAGAAGACAGTCGTGTTTGTGAAAGGAGGAGGCATGGCACATCATGATTGGCTAGCTCAGTTGGATGTAGATTAGGTGTCCAAGGGCTAGTTCCTGCTCTGTTCTTTGGTCATCAGCTATAAGGAATATTTTTTGCAAATATGGACCACGGATCACAAGGGCTTATTGGGGCAGATGAGGAAATATGCCTTTGCAGCATGGACACAACACTGTCCTGGAAAAGCAACCCAAAGGACCTGTATTCATGGAATATGGGCATTAATTTTGGGGATGAAGGCCAGTACTATTAAAGAAATTTAAGTTCTAAGAAGAAAGAAAAACAGAGAGAAATTATTACTTGTTCTGAGCTATAAAATGGACAGGAACACGTATTGTCTTTTCTCAAACTTGACACTGTTTTGTGAATCAACTTTGTGTGTGTGTGTGTGTGTGTGTTCTCTAAGTTTTATTTTAAGCTGACAAATAATTGTATATAGTTATAGGGTACACTGTGAGTTTTTTTATTTTTTATTTCAATAGGTTTTGGGGGAAGAGGTGGTATTTGGTTAAATGAATAAGTTCTTTAGTGGTGATTTCTGAGATTTTGGTGTATCCATGGTGAATCAACTTCTGTTTGTCTCTGCTGGTATATGGCTACAGCTTTGATCATATTTTTTAGGTTCAAGAAAGTATTCAAAAGTCAGAGATTACACTAGAGTTTGAGCTTTCACTCCAAGTCACTTCACCACAGATTGTTTTCACATAAAAACTTGTTCCAGAATGTCTTTTCCTGGGAAAAAATAAAGCCACTCTTACAAAAGTCTCTCAATTGAGGTCTATCAAACTCTATATAAAGATCCTATTTCCCAACTTGCATATCAGTCTATCAACTTGATTTGGAAAAATTATTCTTTGCTTGCTTTTGTTTTTGCTGAATGTATTACAATTACGAAAAGCTTTCCTGTATTTGCATTTGTGAGAAGTACCTGAAGGGGCAAAACCTTTGTTGTACCTTTTGTTTTGGGAGACTTGGTAATGTTGCCTCACCTGTGAATGACTGCAAATAAATCCTCAGTTGTTCGAGGTTTGTTTGGAGACACGAACACACCCTCTGCTTCAGCTTGGGAGTCTTCACTAAGTGGTGAAATGATGGAGTCATCACTCGGTGATGATTCTTAAAATAAGAACAGGAGAATCTTTAAGAGGAAGTTACACAGCACACTACCGTACTTCACTGACTCAGGGAACAAACAAACAAACAGAAATTACCTTGCTGCCATTTTTTAAAAATGAGAGAGATACCTGTCAAAGCTTACGCACCCAGTAACAAAAGCTTTCATCTCAATTGTTTTAATAAGTGCAAAGAAATAGTGGAGGAAAACCAACACCCAGGGCTGTACTGTATTATTGGGAACATAAGAAAAAATTCCAGGAAGTGCCATGAGACACATTTCCTTTATGACAAAGTTATCAGTGACTGACCTTTCAATGAAGCCTCATCCACATTTCCTTGGGTCTCCTCTGCTTTGCTGTTATCAGAGGCACTTTTGGCTGAAATACCTGAAGCAATATTTTCCTGCTTGGAATATTTTTCAGGGAATGAATTTACAGGTGTTATCTCCGATTCATAGCTGATAGTACCAGGCACTTTGTCGTGGTGGCGGCTCATAACAAATTGATGCTTAAGTTGATTGCTTACATCTGTTGCTCTAGTTGGTGAGTTTGACTGAGATGTGATTACATCCACAGATTCAGGTTGTGCAACTTCCTCCAGACCTGCAGAGGGTGCCTTCTGTACCTGTTCTAGAGTTTCATCTGGACCAGGTCCATATTGTATTATTTTACCATCCAATTCATTTGGGCGGGCAGCAGAGACCCTCTGAAATCCTTCTGTGGGAAAAGCACAGTTTTTGGTTGGTGTGTTTTCTGGAATATGCTCAGTCTCTGTACGCACTTGGTCTTTTGTGACATTTGAATCTAGAAGACTGCTACCAGCTGATGTTATGGTTTCTGGATCGCAGCGATTCTTCACATCAAAAGTAGGGTCTTTTTCTAAATGTAGTTTATCTGGTCCCATCTCAACTGCAGAAGAGTCTAAAAAGGACAGTATGGTGTCTTCGGTGGAGTATTGACGAGATACTGATTTATTTGCTGTATGCGGCCTAATCTTACCTGGAGACAAGGCAGCCGTTGTGAGTGTGCTTTCCTCTAAATAAGGGAGATCTGTATTGTTTTCTTCTTTTTGCTTAACTTCTTCAGACTTGTTGATGGACCTAAGGTTAACAGATTTCAGGATCGTTGGTGTAATTGCAAGGGACGGTGGAGGATTTGACCTCAGTGTTTCTCCTACTGTGTTCTGCTTATTATGAGTAAAAACATGCAGTGGATGACGGTGGTGGAATGGTTTGTTCAAGACATTATGAAGAGCACTTAGATCAAGATGGGTAGGAGGTATAATTGGAAGTTCAAGGTCTTTACTCAGTGATATAGTTCCATCTTTTAAAGAGGGTTGCTGTAGTGAGGATTTTCTTTCTGGGACTTTAGGTTTTCTTTTGCTACCTCCGGGAGACAATGGACCTGAAAAGAAAGCTGTAGGGAAAGAGGATGTTGGCGTTTCAGACTGGCTTGAGTAGCCACTTGATGGAGATGCCAAACCAGCCAGCTTTTCTGGTGAAGCCAGTTTAAACTCATTGTCAACAGAAGGAAGAGATGGGGTGGTGGCTCTTGATTCTGATTGTGATGTTTGGGATTCAGAGCTCTCTGGAGATTTGATGCATTCAATGACTGTGGTACCCGTAGCGGTGCTTGAATTAGATAGAGATCTATAAGGATCATTTGTTTTCAAGTCATTTAGGAGCCAGAGGTCTGCATAGTGTGTGGATTCGGCAACTTCATCTTTGAATGGTGGAATATCCGAAGCATCCAACTGAGGTTCCTTAATGCCATGTTCACTCTGGTTTATCCAAGAAGGTTCCTGCTTGGTGGGAAGATTGGCGTTTTCCATTCGAGAAGGCGTGTTGGCGAAATCAAGAGGCAGCTTCATTTCCCTGGAACTGTGAGGCAGGTGCTGACCACTGCTTATCTTTGGTTCTTTCTTCTCAGAAATATCTGCGTTTCCATCAGACTTCCTCAATGATGAGCTACGTTTAGGTGGGGTTGGCTTTGCCTTTGGTTTTCTGAAAGAGATGCTTGGTCTTCCTTGCCTCTTGTGGTCTAAGTAGTCCTGCCAGGCACAGTCTGAAAGACCAGGGGAAGCCCCTACACCTTGGCCATTCTCTGGGCCCAGGGCTGCATAGTGACAGACATAGCTCTTATTACCTTTGAGACCACAGTCAAAGTGCATGGAGGTATAGTATCCTTCCGTGTCTACTGAAAAGTGAGAGCTAGTGTCCGCTTTGTCTGATGGAGACTTTTCCAGAAAGCTGTCATAAGTGGCCATGCTTGTGAAGCTTGGGCAGCCCAGGCTGTCTGCCTTGGGACGCTCAGGACTAAAATCCTGGCGGCAGGAGGCATCATGGTGGTGGTGTAGGTAATTCCACTCACTGTCACTTGTGTTGCTGTTGTTGGGGTCATCCAGCAGGTCTGCAACAGTGGAGGTAAAGGAGTTTGCCCGATGGCCTCTCACTTTATCCAAGTGGTCATTGTATTGCTCTGTCACGAAAACACTGGCATCCTCATTGGCATGAGGGGCTGTGTTTAGTGACAACTCTGAGTCACAGTGTGAAGAGCCAGTAAGTGGAGGAGAAGCTGCAGGAGGGATGGTTTCTGAGGTCTGCGAGGGGCACGTGGAGCTGCTCCCACTCCAGTTGCCACTGGATGACTGGTGGTCATCTTTCTGGTCCATGTGGCTGCTAAGGAGGACGCCAGCAGTGGAGATGCAGTGGATGGGGCTCCCAAACGTGTCTGAGTTGGAAGAGATGTCACAGCTGCCAGAGTCAGCAGCCATTCGGGACAGACGTGACCTTCCCCTCTCACTTAATTTGTGCTGGGGGCTGTGAAGATGTTGAGAGCAGGCCAGGTCCAAAGTAGGCTGGTGGTCCTGGGCACTCGGGCTGCTTGGAGCCTCACTGAAATCATTAGGGGTTCTTTCATGGTCACCCACAAAAGACTCTCCCTCTTCATACGCTGAGGGTTTAGCACCAACTTTGGGCTCAGCATCCCCACCTCTATTACCTTCCCGGGGAAGGCTCCGAGATCTTGTGCGGCTGCTCACTGTAGGAGTAAACATGGTGTCACCTTTGTCTGCTAGGGCAGAAATGTTGCCAGCAGAATGAGAAAGGGAAGCTGCAATGCTTTGACCCCTTTGAGCTCTGATTCTCCTTCTGGATGGCGCAGCAATCAGAATATCCTCGGTTTGGCACTCAGAGTCCCTGGTTCCGGATATCCTATTGACAGTGTTGGAGGGGTCTGGGTTTGTGTGCACAATCACATTCCTTTCCCTGGCCACTGGTGATTCATCAGAATCTAGGGCACATGGAAAGCACAGTGAGATATTTTCTATATCAGCAGACCAACAGACATTCTGAGCTATGTCTGTAGATCTGTGGGCTGGCAGGTTAGAGCTGTTTTTTTTTTTTTCTTTAACAGAAAAAAATCAATATATAGAATTAGGAGAGAGTTAAAATGCTTTAGGGTGTATATACACGTCCCCCTCATATATGTATATATACATACCAAGAGAAGATATGCTTTTATGTCTTTTGTGAATTATCCCTCTCTTCACTATCACATTAATTTGCCACACTAAGTGACTACTTTTAAAAACTAAAGTACATTTTATCTTTTTGGCCACTACTCTTCATTTTTATTTTGTAATATAAACATGATGAAATAAAAATCATAGGTCTCATTATTAGAAATAAAAATCTTATTTGCAAGAGATGATACCCTAATAATTTTTTAAAAACCATAGGCAGAGATATTTTAAATGCACTAAACAGAAACATTGTCACCAAAGGTATCATATTATCAATGTTCAATATTTCATTGCATATGCCTGGAATTTACCTTTTAAAATAATTAATGACATGAAAGTATATCTCTCTTAAATTAAGTTACAATTTTCCAAAAAGAAAACTTTCATTGACTCCTGCTACTTTTTATTCAATTTCCACCTTAATAAAACTTTCAAAAATCAGCTAAGTATTATATTTCAGCCGTAAGACCTGAATGTATATGCCTAAATCTATAAGGTCAAACCTTCACAGTCAAGAATAGAGAGTTAAAAAGTAATACCACCTGGCTTGCTGAATACAAAACAAATACACACCATTTTAAAACCTCTACAAGTTAAAATGTTTAATCATTTTTCTATTTCATCTATTTCTTCTATTTCATCTCCCTATCATCTGTACTAGGCGGAGGAATGTTAACCATTAACATTTTTTGATATCACACCTATTTCTTGTTGAACTCTTCTGGGGATACCGGAGATGGTTTTCCTCCTCCTCAATTTTCGTCTCCTCTGTAGTACCGATTGTGAATGAACCAGAGAGCAGCGTATACTAGCCTCTCTGTCAAAGCCAATTCCTGCAACCCACAAATAGGTCTCATTAGCTTTAGAAATGGCAAACAAATTTTCATTTACTTGGAACACAGTGATATTTATTGATGGGAAGTGAGGAAAGAGTTTGGGTTAAGCCTGTGAACAAATATAAGGGAGCTGTTATTCAACTCTTATTTAAATTATGCTGTAGTACATTAAGCTTTACTTCTAAATGCAGCTCTCCACAACAGCTTGCACTGCCAACAAAAACAAGCAAAGAAGAAAAATCAAAAGAAAGAGAAGAG
Source organism: Hylobates moloch (assembly GCF_009828535.3). Lineage (NCBI taxonomy): Eukaryota > Metazoa > Chordata > Mammalia > Primates > Hylobatidae > Hylobates > Hylobates moloch. The sequence goes on along the minus strand of NW_026652282.1, from coordinate 14,453,177 downwards.
AAAAAGACATCCAAAAAATCCCTCTCACACAGAAATGGCTCCTTAAGGATTTATAACCTTTAGTTACTACTATTTACTGATCTATTTCTGGGCTCTCTGAAGCTGATACCTTTGCATAGTAAATCAGCAGCCAGGATGATAACCTGAATTAGCTCAGCTAACATATCCTGACCATTTCTTCATTAAAAGCCATCTTTGTGAGGTTTTGTTCCCTCCATCTCTTATGGTCCAAACCTTCTCCCATTCCCCATGTGTGCGCGCGCGTGCGCGCGCGCGCGCGCGCGCACACACACACACACACACACACACACACACACACACACACACACACACACACACACACACACACACACACACACACACACACACACACACACAACACCTCTTTTCCTGTGAGGAAACTCAACAGTCTAAGGATTTGTTTTTTTAAAGCATCACCCAACTCTGTCTACTTTCTTCTGTTTACTAAACTGAATGCTTTCTGGTTTAGCATGAGATGTCTTTTCAATATAAAATAAACATATAAGGCAGTCCCCAGTTCTGCACTTAAATGGATCCACCTTCTGTATACCAACTGTAAAGCTGGAATTCCCGGTCTTTATGCCATAGGTTTGTTTTTGTAAACACAGAGGGCAAACCATGGTGCTTGTTAGTTTCTCTCTCCATAATCACATTATCAACATTACATGCAGTCCCATCACAACTAGAATGATGAGAGGGGAGGTGAGGAACTCAAACTCTTGTCTGCACCATGGATTTTTCAGAGTGAGCTTTGCCTCAGAAAGCCACAATGCCGTGCTTTGGAATTTGGTCACCTCATCATTTATCCTGATTGTTAAGCACGGGGCTGGGTGGTATGTCAAGTCTTGGTTCAGCTGTATAATGAAAGAGTTGAGTTCTGTTTAACGTCACAGTGCCAATGGTTTCTAGAACTCACTTTGAAAAATCTGTATGAGATATCATATGATGAATAATTACAATATTATTGGAGAATTCTTACTAATGGAATTTTTCTTAGTTCCAACCCCAAATTAAAATCCTTCATTCTGATCTTAGTAATTATAGAATGCATTATATATAGACGCAGACATTTTGTGTTATGTGGACATCATTAACAATGTTCTCATTAAAGCTTTTGAAATCAACATCTGATCTAAGTTTTAATCAGAGAGTTCCTGAAATAAAGCAGAAGGAAAAAGTGTCCCTTTCCCTCAATCATAAAATAATGGCCCATAATCATAGCACTAAATTTGAAAATGAGATTTTACTTACAGTGCCATGAAAAAAGCACGTGCTGCTAATAATCAGAGGTTTCCAGAAATGAAAATTAGCTTAAGAGGGTGCCAGAATGATCCATTTTGGCAGCTGAACTCCCCTAATACATCCCATTTAGATTGTGGAGCTCAGATAGGGGCACATCTTTAGAATAATTTATCTTACAAGTTGAATAGGTCATCAGGAAAATTAACTCCCAACTCACCACAGACCCATGAACTAGGACTCCTTTTTTCTCAGGAAAAAAAATAATATCTATCCCAGATATCTGGTCCATTTGCTTCCCCACTTTATTTGAGAGAAATCTGAGTGGGGTTAATAATAGCTGTGTGCAACATGCATCTCAAGTGACATGCAATCTTTAGTCACATGGTACCAATATGAAAATCAGTCATAACATGGCTGTTTTGAAATTTTAAATATACAAATAAGTTAAAATGTAACTATTAGAGATGTAAGAAAGCCCAATGGATAGACCATTTATGTCTTTGAAAGTTAGAATATTTTATAACATTATTTTACTTACAACTAAGATTACCAGATCCAATTGTGGAATTTATAACTGCTGCCAATAAATTTTTCAGAAAGGTCTGGCTATGCTTCCATTCTATCTAGACTAATATTCACACTCTCACTACACAAGAGGAGAAATAAAGAGAGTGAAAGGAAGACAGCCTTGCTGGTTTTAAAATAGAATTCGGCCTTCATCTATGTATCGATATGTTTTTAGGTCAAAAATCCCCCAAATCAATACAGAAGTCTTAACAGTCTTTTTTAAAAAGCCTACCTTCATCCAAGGAAGCATGAAAACAGTTTTCTAGTTGGCCTACAGGACCATTACTTGCAGTTTGAGAAGCCTGGGTTTGCTGTTTTCTTTCTTGCAGTGCCACACATCATTATCATATGATTAATCACTGCCGCTTTCTCCATTATTTCAGTCAGCTATGGCCAAAGAGCTATTTGGTGATTTTTTTCAAAAAGAAACTGTCCATAATTTACATAACAAGTGGCCCGCGGAAAACATGTAAATTGATGTTCAAAACCTGACAAAAGCATATCGAACATCCTCTGGGTTTGTATTTTGATGACAAAAAGGCATTACTTGTTTACAAAATGGTATTCTTAGCAGCACAGATTTTGAACATATTTAATACACACAATATTCTGACCCGACTGCCCCTAAGAAAAAACCAGAACGATACCAGTGACATTGATGGGAATAATGCAAGAAGAAATCACTTGGGCATCTTGTTTCATCTTCTCCTCTGGCGTCGGGAGAGGTAGTGCTTTGCTCCAGTTGGTCTGCTTGTCCAGTGTAGAAGGGATATTGTGTATTGGGTTTTTTGGCCTCTGCCCTAACATGACATCTGTATCTTCATCCTCTGGGGGATGGGACTGCAAACAAAGTACAATCAGGTTCAGCCATCATAGCTTATACATAAGCACACATATAAGGAATTTCCTAGTTTAGAGAAGACAAAATGAGGTTAGAAATAGGCCCTTAGGACAAAGGAAGAATTCTTAGAAATAGTTAGTAAGCACAACTAATTGCAAGTATTATTTCAATAGTCAAGCAACACAAAAGGAAAGAAATGGGCTAAATAAACATGCTTCTCAGGTTAAATGGAATTAACAGGAGAGACAATGTAGCCAGAAATCCCCAAACTTTACACCAAAGAAAACTGAGTCTCTACTCTAATGAAAGACAGATCCACTTTCAAGCTATCTCACCATAAATTTCTATGAAAAGTTTTGAGATCTCTAGATGACTAGGATCAAAGGAAGAAGATGAGTTAGACACCTATGAAAAGGTTCAGAAAACCTGGAGTCAGGAGACATTCCAGAACCCATCACCTGAAGGACAAGCCAACCTAATCTGAGAAGCCGCATTAAAACACGAGGAGTTAATTTCACTGCAGGTCTACAGCATTTTTTAATAACATTTTAAAAATTCAGTTTCATGAACACTGTATGCACATGGGAAAGCAAAAGTGAAGAATTTCCCCCCACCAACAATAGTGGAAAATACACATGCTGTTACTGGGGGAAAATATTCCAGTGAGTTTATTTTTCAAATTAGGAAGGTAAAACAGTCCTAGTTTATTTTCTTTTCAGCTTTGTGGTGCGAGACTTTTCCTCCAGCTGTATAGTTAGGGGCTTTGATTTCTACCTGACATTGGAAAATTCTCCATCCAAACCTTTGATAAATATCAATATTGTCTAACTTTTATTTCAGGGTTGGGCTCCTAGCCCAGATTATTTAAAAAGCTCCATCCCAGTTTTGATTTCAGGGTTGGGTTTCTACACAGTTTGGAGGAAGGTGGGTATCTGTATAAAATAAATATCTTTTGCTGTTATCCCAGTAAGACTTTAATAATATTCTGCCCTAAAATTAGGATCATCAAAAAAAATTTCTTGTCTTTACATTTGGAAATATCATGCCCTGTTGACTCAGAGGATTTCACCTATTGTCAAACGAACTGTTCTCAAGTCCCCTTAAAGAGCTGATTCCAGAGCCACTTGTCTAAACTGACCCCCGGCATTTACTTACCTTGTCAGAGGTTTCTGCAAATCCCCCTAACACACCCAACAGGATATGACTCCCCCCTTGGGAAAAATGTGTTCATCATGAACGTTTTAGTAAAATATTGCAACCTTCTTTCTCTCTTCAGCTTTTGTGCAGATTCCCAGCGAAGCGAATAGCTCAAATAAAGTTCGAGAACAAAAGACTTTGTTTCCTAGGTAACTTCCAAAAAGAAAAAAAGTTTGGTGCATACAGAGAGAGAGAGAAAAAAAAAACTGATTGAGAGAGAGAGAGAGAGAGAGAGAGAGGGAGGGAGACAAAGAGAGAGAATGAGCACTAGAGAGAAACCCCCCACCACCAGAGGCTTCATTTTGTAGGCAATTCCTTCCTTGAATAACAATGGACTGCGAAGTGTCGACAGGATAGTGACCTGATACAGGCTCTGACCAGCAGCCAAAAGCACTTTTTATTTAATGGTGACAGGACGATTGGCTGCCAGAGAATCCTTTTGTCTTGTTCTCCTTTTTTGATTTGAGAAGCTGAACATTTACAGTTCTGATAAATTAAATATAGGAAAAGTTTCCTCTGCCAGACTACAAAAAGTCCAAGAGTAGTGTTAGGTGATGCAGTTTGCAGAGTGGGGGGCAGTGAATGGGGGAAAAAGGCAAATGGCATGACTGTCTAAGTTATATTCTATTTAATTCAAGTTAGGAAAATACCACTTTTTAAATTGATTTTAAAGAAAAACCGTTAGTTAGAAACAAGAAAGTTTTCCATAAAGTTAAAAGAGGGAAAAAAGGAAGAGTGTCTGGACAGAGTGGGATAGGGCCGTGAAGGAATGTTCTCAGAACCAATACCTTTCTACTCCACGGGGTCATGTGGCAACATTCAGTGGGGGAGGGCGAACGGGTGCTGTTAAACTATGAACATGAAATGCAAAAAAAGAAAAAATTAAAAACGTGCAAACAACACAGTGTATACTGGTTAGGCCAAATCTATGACATTAATGAAATAATATACTGGGATAACTTCCTTCCTTCCTTCCCTCATTCCTCCTTCATTCCTTCTTTCCCTTCCTCCTTCCTTCTCATTATTCCTTTCTTCTCCTTATTATTCCTTCCTTCCTTCTCCTTATTTCTTCCTTCCT
>NW_026652282.1:14447716-14448221 GCF_009828535.3 Hylobates moloch | reverse complement strand
TCCTTATTATTCCTTCCTTCCTTCTCCTTATTTCTTCCTTCCTTCCTCCTTCCTTCCTTCCCACCTTCCTTCCCTCTTTCCTTTTCTTCCCTCCTTCCTTCCTCCCTTCTTCCTTCCCTTCCTTCCTTCCCTCCCTCCTTCTTTCCTTTTTTCTTCCTTCCTTTCTTCTTCCCTTCCTTCTTCCTTCCCTCCTTCCTTTCTTCCTTCCCTCCTTCTTCCTTCCTTCCTTCCCTTCTTCTTCCTTCTTTCCTTCCTTACTTCCTCCTTCCTTCTTTCCTACCTTCCTTTCTTCCTTCCCTCCTTCCTCCCTTCTTCTTTCTCTTCCTACCTTCCCTCCTTCCTCCTTCCTTCCTTCTTTCCCTCCTTCCTCCTTCTTTCTTTCTTCCTTTCTTCCTTATTCCCTCCCTCTTTCCTTCCTTCTTCCTTCCCTCTCTCCCTCCTTGCCTCCCTCCCTTCCTTCCTCCTTCTTACTTTCCTTCTTCCTTTCCTTCCTACTTCCCTTCCT
>NW_026652282.1:14331554-14447706 GCF_009828535.3 Hylobates moloch | reverse complement strand
CCTTCCTTCCTTTCTTCCTTCTCTCCTTCCTTCCTTTCTTCCTTCTCTCCTTCCTTCCTTTCTTCCTTCTTCCTTCCTTTTTCCTTCCCTTCCTTCCTCCTTCCCGCTCTTCCTTTCTTCTTTCCCTCCCTCCCACCCCCCTCCCTCCTTCCTTCCTTTCCTTCCTATCTTTATTTTTTCAGAGGTAGCATAAATAGTGGTTAAGAGCACAGACTCTGAAGCTAGACTGTCTGAATTCAAATCCTGCCTCCACCACTTATTTTCTGTGTGGCCGGGGGCAATTCCTCAACCTCTCTAAGGTCAGTTTCCTCATCTGTGGTAAGATAGAGAAATAATAGAATTTTCCCTCCAGGGCTGTTTTGAGGATTAAATGAGTAAAATATATGTAATAGACTTAGAAGAATCCTGGCACTTAATAAGTTCTATACATTAGTGCCAGCTACTACTACAACAATTATTATTATTAATGTACTTACCTTGTAGCTGTGAAATATCTGTGAAAATGTCTTTGCAAACTGTAACTTTGTTATGTTTTAGATTCCAACACCACTTGCTAATTTGGAGAAGATTGAATTATTTGCTTTCGTTGGAGTGATTTTATTTATTTATTTATTTATTTGTGAACTACTTGGAAGAAAATTCTGTATGTGTAATTTCCTTCTCTAGACTGCTCAAAATTTACTTCTTTCTCCTATTCACAGACCACATTTGGAGACAGGGCCAATTTCATGAGTGTGTGATCTGTGTAGCAGTCCCATAGGGCCCTGCACTCAGAAGGCCCCCATACTTGGTTTCAGGTTGTGCTGTCACTGTTTTGAAATTCTTGAATAAAGGATTCTTCATTTTCATTCTGCACTGGACCCCAGAAATGATACAGCCAGTCCTATTTGGAGAATAATCTGGTAACCAGAATCCCCTCTTCAGGATCTACTGAGAAGGCCATTGAAACTTTTAAAACTCTAAGCCATATCAGCTTTAGATTCAGCTGGGCCTCTATTATAGCACTTATCCTACAGCATGGCTTTAATGGAACAGGAATTGGCCCTGGATATGTCTATTTCATTTGTTAGATTGCGAATTCCTGGAGGTCAGGGGCCACATTTGATTTGCCTTTCAGTCTTCCATGATGCATCACTGTAAGAACTCATCAAAATATTTGTGCACCTGAATGATATTGTCTCTGTGTGTTTTAGCAGTGATGGGAACCCCAAAGAAAGTAAGGGGCAGCCAGGCACAGTGGCCCATGCCTGTAATTCCAGCACTTTGGGAGCCCAAGGCAGGCGGATCACTTGAGGTCAGGAGTTCGAGACCAGCCTGGCTAATATGGTGGAACCTTATCTCTACTAAAAATACAAAATTAGCCAGGTGTGGTGGCGCATGCCTGTAATCCCAGCTACTTGGGAGGCTGAGGCAGGAGAATTGCTTGAACCTGGGAGGCAGAGGTTGCAGTGAGCCGAGATTGCGCCACTGCACTCCAGCCTGGGTGACAGAGCAAGACTCTGTCTCGGAGGGAAAAAAAAAAAAAAAAAAAAGGGGAATGCTCAAGGTCTCAGGAGGAAGTAAATTCCTCAGAATCCAAGGGACTTACCATCTTCATGCAAACAGGTGGAAACAAGTAGAGGAAACTGCCAGTAATCCTTGCTTCCTCTGATGGAAGCAAGGATGGATGCTGGGCCTAGTTATTCTTAAGCCTATGGCAGACATGCGTTTTTGTGGGGAAAGTTTGGTGTCTAATTCTGTTCTATTTTTCTAAGTTTTAACTGAAAGAGTTGCTCATTAATGTTTAAGCAAAGCAAATATCTCCTCCTCGGGCCCAGTTAATTTTGATCTAGATCTTATTTAAGACTAATGATTTTGTAGGGTCTATGGCTCCCTTGCTGAAAGTGACCATTTTGACAGATGTGGTATATGTGGTCTGAGTTCAGACACTAACCTGGTTCTCTCCTAAAAATCAGCCACAGACAATGATGTGGAAGTCTCAAGTAAGAAACCAGGGTGTGTAAATGAGAGAGAAAATTCATGTAAGTAGGAAAAAAGGGAGCCTGATAGCAAAGCCTACATGGGAAAGGAACCTACTTCAAAGAAACCAAAAGCTTTGGTGTCTCATGAAAGTATTTTCAAAAAATTACACCGTCAGAAACTGCAGAATGATATTAATGTTAATATATAAATTATGGTAGTTTGTCTTAAATCTCCTAAGTCAGCTTTCCTGTTGAATATTTTTTCCAATAGTGAGGGGTGAGGAGTGGACTTCATTTTTCATCTGTCTGAGAAACCCACCCACCCCATTAAATAAGCATGAGGTCACACCTCACAATGACTAAGGATGGCAAGTCCAGAGAAAGCACAGACTTTTCAGTTGTGGTCACTGTGATGGAGAGTTAAGGTCTCCTTGGGTTACACTCCATAGCAGATTCCTCCTCAGCTAATTGGTCTCTCCACTATTTTGATAGTAGCTCCAACCTCCAGCTTGTGAGGGTTGAAACTAGGTACTCTGGAGCTTGGATGTGGAAGGACTGTGTTCTTTGGTTCCTCCACGTAGACACAAGCTCTAGAGTCCCTGCAGATGGTCTGCAGATTCAGAGTATTTAAGTTTATAATATTAAAATGAGCTATAAGTATATAAATATACAGTTATATTTCTGCCATTAATTAGTAACTGCCTTAGTCTAGTATTTTAGAGGGCCCTCCACATAGAGGGGAACAACACACACTGGGTTCTATTGGAGGGAAGAGGGGGGAAGAGGGAGAAGATTAGGAAAAATAACTAATGGGTACTAGACTTCCTACCTCGGTGACAAAATAATCTGTAAAACAAACCCCCATGACACAAGTTTACCCATATAACAAACCTGCACATGTAACCCTGAACTTAAAAGTTAAATAAAATTTGAAAACAACTAAAAGTAGAGCTATCATTTGATCTAGCAATCCCACTACCAGGTATCTATCCAAAGGAAACGAAGTCATGTATGAAAAAGACACTTGCACATGCATGCTTATAGCAGCACAATTTGCAATTGCAAAAATATGGAACAAACCTAAATGCTCATCAACCAACAAGTGGATAAAGAAAATGTGTTAAATATACACCATGGAATACTTCTCAGCCATTAAACGGAATGAAATAATGTCCTTTGCAGCAACTTGGATGGAACTGGAGGCCATTATTCTAAGTGAAGTAACTCAGGAATGGAAAACCAAACACCATATGTTCTAACTTATAAGTGGGAGCTAAGCTATGAAGACGCAAAGACATACAGAGTGATATAATGGACTTTGGGGACTTGGGGCAGGGGACTTTGGGAGCAGGGTGAGGGATGAAAGACTATATATTGGGTAACAGTGTACACTGCTCAGGTGAATGGGTGCACTAAAATTTCAGAATTCACCACTAAAGAACTCACTTGTAATCAAAAACCACCTGTACCTAAAAACTATTGAAACATTTTTTTAAAAAACCTTAAAAATAAAAGCATCCTCTTTCCTGGATGTTTAGTCAAAAGAAGTAAGATTGTTCTGAGTATTTCTGATTACATTTTTATATGATGAATGCAATAATCAGTTCACAGTATATATTTTTTTCTAAATTATCTAAGAAATCCAGCTGCAAGAGAACTGCTACCTCAGGGCGTCTCTGCATGGCTCAGCCTGCCACGCCTTAATGGGTGTTGATGGATAAGGTTAGGGAAAGCTGAATGCTGATCAAACTTATATGAACTAAATTATTCTTCCACAACTGTTTAAATGAATCCCGTTGCTTATTCAGAGAAAGACTAACCATTTCTTGTTCATAACTCTATTTTTACTGCCTCAATAGCGCTCAATAAATACGTGTTGTACAGCTAACATGCTCACGTGCCTGGCATAAGCAAACAAAAATTATCTTCTAGAGAAATAACATCAAATTATTGCCACCCACATATAATTTTTCAGTACAACATCCAGTACAAGGTCGAAGACAGCAAAGCACAGGAGGAGATAAGACAGCATGAGCAGGAAGCATCCAAAACAACAGATAATGGAAGCAGATCCACAGGGGACTCCTGATTGTGGAATCATCACTCAGTACAAGAGTGGCAGTGAACAACTTTGGTTTCCCCAGAATAAGTGTGGTAGGAGGAGTGTTAGGCATTCATTCATTCATTCAAGATCATTTATTTGATGTGGATCAAAATTGGCCCCAGTGGAAACAAACCGTCAGTTTAAAAATAATTTCTCCTTCATGGGTATATGCATATTCACTGTACAAGTCTTTCAACTTCTCTCTACCTTTGAGATTTTTCATAATAAACTGTTGAAGAAAAATACACACACACACAAAAAAAGAGTGATTTCCTCCTCCTTTTCCAGACTCCTATTCTGGCCCTTCTACCACTGATTTTGAGAAGCCTCAGACTCCAACTTGCAGCATTTTAGAATCAGCAACTACCAGCCTTGCCCATCTTGTCCCTGACAAAAGATGATTCTTTTGATGCCTTCACTCCATCTCTGTCCCTGCTGGCCTCATCAGTCATATCCTCAAATCCTTTCCCTAGCTTCCCATGAGTTGCTTCAACAAAAGCCAGAATTATACTTACGACCAGTGTTCAGAATAAGAAATAACAAACATTATGCTCAAAAGCAGCCAAATAAATGTCTTTGGTATATAATGAAGGAAGATTTTTCAAACTCCAGTCTTTCTTGAGGTATGTGTGTGAGAAAAGTTAATTTCTCCCCTTTTGTGGCTATGAACAAACACTTCCCCAAAGGTTTCAAGATGATCCTCAATCTTTCTCTTACTACCAAAAGAAAAAATAATCCCTCCACTCCATATTTTACTTTCTTTTGGGTTTTATTTTATATGCTGATGGGGGCTTATTTTCCTTCGAAACGGTCCAAAATACATCTGTTAAAATGTTGTGGGTATTCCAGCAGGAAATGTTTTGAAAAATTGGCTTTGGTTTGTGATCTAACTGATACCACATGGCACTTATAGCAGTTGACTTTCAGAGCTGATTTATTGCTATCATGCTGTCTTAAACGTGAAAAATATTTACTGGAGGCTGGATGCTGTGTTAACATTTGAAAACAAGAATAAGACCTTACAGCAAAGATGTCCATTGCAAACCACACTGGGTTTCTAGTGAGGTGATATGGGCTTTTATTTTCACTCTACCATGGAGCTCGTTTGTCCTTAAACCAAATCCTTGCATTTGTGCACATACTGTGTCCTATTGGCCTCAGCTTTTCCTGTGCAGGAGTGTTTGTGGATGTATCGTATATAAATATGAACTCCTTTGATCTTTCTCAAAGGCTTCAAGAAGTCTGACAATGCCTTCTTCACATGTCATTCTTGTTGCTACAATTATGTAGTACTTTTTTATTCCCTTGAGACTGTCTCAAAATCTCCCAAAGGCTGGCATTGTGCTCTTGTCTTCCCAACATGTTTAGTAACATCATTCTACATTCACCCTGTGCTTCCCTCTTCCCCTCTCCTCAACTCCAACATTCATCAAGGTGAACAATCATGGGTAAACACAATGAAGAGGTAGGCAGAAGTTTAAGGCACATCCTATGCTTTCTGTTTTAGGGCTTCTTCCCTCTCCGGGTTTGTCCTTTGTCACCACTCTCTCCTCGGCAGTCAGAGCCTTCATGCTTACCCAAAGTACCTGAATGCAGCACTGCCACCTGGCATGCCATCCTTAACCCCAAGTGCCTAAACCCTTCACACTAACCTTTCAGCCAGCTTCAAGGTTAGAAAGAAGCCCACAAATGTACCCTTATTAGGGTGCTGACAACACATCATGAAAAACCCAATCCACAGTGATTTATTCCAATCACTGTGGCAGAGTTCTGGGTAATGGTTGTGGAGAGGGATATTTGGGAACAGGTGCCTACTGAGTTCTTTCTTTAACCACCATATACATTAATATTTATTTAAAACACAAAAAGCATTATTATTCAGGCCTGGGGAATATCCTCTTATTGATAAGTCTGCTTTTCCAAATCATACCTTTACTTCCTTTCCCTGAGAGATACAGCTATCACCACTTTCTTGATTGTCCTGAGGGGAACTTTGCAAAATATATGTGTATATATACACACACACACACACACATATATATGTGTATATATATATGTGTATACAAATGTGTTACATTTGAAAACAAGAATAAGACCTTACATATATACACATATATGTGTGTGTGTGTGTGTGTGTGTGTGTATATATATACACAAAAGGCCAGTAAGCATATATTAAGGTGCTTGACATCATTACTCATCAGGAAAATTCAAAAGAAAACCACACTGTGGACTAGAGGGGCTAAGATGAAAAAGATTAATAATATTAATGTTGACAAAGATGTAGAGCAACTGGAATGCTCATAAATGCTGGTGGGAGTGTAAAATGGTGTAGCTTTGGAGACTATTTGGCAGTATCTAATCTTAAACATATGTATACCCTTTAATTTCATCTCAGGTATATAGACTTAAGAAAAATGAGTATGTCCACAAAAAACTTGCACAAAAATACTTATAAAATACTTTTAAAGCTTATAGCAGCTTTATTCATAAAAGTCAACAAACAATACCCCACAACTAGAAACAACCCAACTATCTCCCAACAGCAGAATGGATAAACAGATTGTGCAATCCTATATTCATACAGTGGAAAACTACACAATAACATCCATCTCAAAAAAGTATATGTAGCAAAAGCAGCCAAGACACAAAAAGAGTACATGCTCATTCACTTTTAAATCCTATCCTGGTGGTAGATGTTTGGGGTGTGACAACTGTCCCTAGTGAGCAAAGCTTGAATGGCGATGACAATGGTGCAGATTTTACCCAAAAAGAGGCTTTCTGAAAGAGAGTGTGTGACTGCAAAGCATCTCTCTCTCTCCTTTTGGTCTCAGCTGGAATGGAACAAAAATTCTTAGGGTAATGGAATGCAAAATAATTTTATATATTTTAAAGTTCAAGAACACTTTGTTTAATCACATCCTATTAATGAGGCATTTTAAATGTGCAAAGCATAACCAATTATATTTTGGAACATTTGTGGAAAATAGTCCCCACGTGAATGGAAAAGAGGGCTATAGGGAGCCCAGGATGGAGAATGCTTCCTGCTGGCTGGTCAGCACAGTCATTTATTCCCAGGAATTGCTCTGTACTGTCAAGAACACAAAACAGGGCCCACTGGACCATGATCACTGTGATGTTGATGCCAGTATCTTATTCATCCCCTGTGGTCAGCTTTGCCAATTAGTGGAGCCACTGCCAAGGGCCACTCAGTTCCATCAACCCTCAAAGGTTGCTAGAACCAAATAAAAGACATGAGTAAGGAAAAGGCAGGCCAGGCTTTGAAGTGCAGGGAAGAAAGAGTCTTTGAACTGCTACAAACAGTGCAAATACCCTCACCCATATCAGAGAAGCTGGAAATGTGAGTCAACAGAACAGCCCAGAAGTGACAGCAGCACTCCTCCATGGCCCTCAGCTGGGGAAGTCAGAGGCGTGTGGTAACTGCAGAAATGTCACACACTCAGGCCCACTCCAGGGAAGCCTTTGCACTGCTAACTCAGGCCAGCTGTGGCTAAAGCTCAGCAGAGCCATAGTTGACCTCATCACTGCAAATTTTTAAAAAGCAAAAAATGTAAGACCTCACACACAAACCATGCACATTCTGCCTTTACTGTTTTTCCCTTTGTATTTGTTTTGAGTACAGTCTATTAATGTTAGCACATGTATAGACTCTTGTAACCATGACCACAATCAGGACATAGAACTGTTCTATTACTCCCCCAAAACTCCCCTGTGGTATTCCGTTATAGTCACAACCTCCCCCAACCCTACCCCTGTCAGCCACTAATCTGTTCTCCATCTCTATGGTTTTATCTTTTTGAAAATGTTATATGAATGGAATTATACACTAGATAACCATTTGAGACTGGTTTCTTTCACCCAGAATAATGCCTTTGCGATCCATCCAAGTTGTTGTGTTTATCAATATTTCATTCCTTTTTATTATGAGTAGTGTTCCATTGTCTGCCTATATTTTGAACAGTGAAAAAAGTCTCAGGCATGCAACAGAATGTCAACCTGAGAATATTCTGTAATAATGTGTATAGATAAGTACTTTTATTGACAGTTCCACAGCTAGGCCAATATTTAAAAGAGAAAGAATTCCAAAACTAAGGAATTTTCTTTATTTCTCACAGTATTTAATATGAACCAGACTCATTGGCTAATGTTTTCATTAGCTATTGTGCTGGCTATTAAGCTATTGTTTCTCAGTTCTGAACCTATTCTGTGCCCTGCTGGGACTTTGCAAACATTTCTTTCTTGCCAGCTCCTCCCTGTTAGGTTCTTCCAGTGGGAGTGCAAGAGGGAGATTAGAAGGCTGGAAGAGGAAGAAGGGACTTACTTCTTGGCACTCACTGTTTCTGTTAGCATTGTCCCAGCAGTGGTCCTTTGCCCCCAGCTATGGCAATTGGTTTCAGCCCTCATCTGTTTCCTCACTCCCAGAACCAGCCTCATTATGGCCCCTGTCAGAGATGCTAGTCAGACCCAGCCGTCCAGTACCCCTTTCTAGATTCCAGCTGTGTGTGGTCCTTCTTTGGAGCTTCTGATGCATTAGCACCTGGCAGGCAGCACCCCCTACTCGGAGGTCTGGGTCCCAGTTCCTCAGAAGCTTCTGAGCTCCAGAGCTCCTGAGGCACCAGCACCAGCCAGGCCATGGTTACTCTCCAGAGGTCTGGGTTCTAGTACCACAGGCTGCTCGAATAACTCCAACCCCTTCCTTCCATTCCTCCAGCCCTGGGAGTGTTAGCTTCTTGCTGCTGTTACTATCTCAGTGTCATCTTAGTTTCCCATTTGCCCTGTCAGTCTTGTAATAATAATGTACCTATGTTAAATTCCCTTTGTGAAAATAGCTGGCGTGATTTCTGTTTTCCTGACTGGAGCCTGACTGATAAAGCACATGGAACCAGGCTTTTACCCTCTGGCTTGCTCTTGACTAAGATACCTAAGGTGCTTGCTACTTCCTGTTCTGAGTCCAATCAGGACAATATGAACCAGCGTGATATGGGGTGTCAAGATGACAATGATCTCTGCAGCTTATGTTATGGCAGAGAGGAGAGCTGACATGATCTCAAAAGCAAACTGCTTCTGGTGAGCCTTGAAAATGGGTATAGAGGGGAAAAGAATTTATTGTGATCAATAGCTGTATTATTCCACAGGCCAGGTGTTGTGCTGATTTACTTCAAGAAAAATACCACATCTGAACAGCAGATACAATTAAAGTCACCAGCTATTTATAGCCAGTCTCCAAGATCCATCTCCCTTCTCCAAAGACCAAACAGGTGAGTTAAACGGAAGGTATATAGGCATCACCACTTCTGCAATCTTATACCTGACACTAACATCAAACGCTCCTCTCTCTACTAAACCAAAAAGCAATCTCTAGAGATTGAGGAAATTAATCCTATACACACATACCCTGATATTGTCATAAAGCACAGCTCCTTCAGGTCATTGTTATTTTTGTGCCCAAAACCCTTCAATAATTTGCTAGGCTTATGGAATAAATTCAAACTTTCTAGTCTGGCATTCAAGATCCTTCAATATCTGGCCTACTGAAGCATTATAGCCAGTGACCTCTATTGACACACCCCTTTTCTTACCAGCCAAAGCAAAGTATTTGAACTCATGTGTATACACTCCATCTCCTGCCTCTCATAGTTTCCTCAGTCTATAATCCTTTTCCTCCCGGTGTTCATATCAAAATTCTACCCCATCCTCCAAGGCCTTCTCAAATACTACGTTTTCCATGAAGTTTAATCCTGCCACCCCGCCCCATTCCAACACCATACACCAGTTAGGTATTCACACCTTCAAGTCAATACAATAGACTTGCCTCTAGTCTCCACGTACTCTGGATGAAACAGATTATGTCTCATTCGTGTTTGTATCCTTCTAGTACTTATTAATAGTAGGCATTCAGTTAATTTTTTTCAAAATGAAGGAGTAAATGAGAAAACAATGAGAGAAAGGGCATTTCAAGTGGAGATATTGTTTCGAGAGTACAGGAGGTTTTCTGGAGAAGCATGTGTAGTTTGGGTTGGCTGAGGTCTATGGTCTGTGCAAAGGATTTGTGGGAAATCTATCTGGAAAGGTAAGTTAGGACCCAATTGCAGAGAGTCTGGAGAGTTGGGCTAAGGATTTGAACTTATTTCTTTGGGCAGAATGGAGGAACTGAAGGTTTGGGATCAGAGAATGATTTGTATGTCAGAGATTCGCATAGCAAGGTTAGTATTTTCCTTAACTGGTTTAAAGGAGCAAATTATCTGAGATACAGAGAACACCTAAGCCAAAGCAAGAAAGACTTAATTTGGATGGACAGAACCATTTTAGACAGAAGTTAATAAAACAACAGAATACTTTTGAGAGAGCTTATAAAACTATGAAGACAATTTATAAAGGTAAAATAGACTTGTCTAGGACAAGTCTGGATATGTCTAACTCTTGTACAGCAAAGGCGAGGCTTGATCAGCGTTTCTCAATCCCAACTCTATTGTAAACCAATGGAAAACTGAAAATCTTAAATGAACCCACAGAGAAAGGGAAGGATGGAAGAGGATGAACAAGAGAAGACGGGGCTGGGGATGGGAAAGAGAACAAGGCAGTGAGAAGGTCTTTATCTCTTGGTCAAGTACTATTGAAACACCCTTCCTGCCAGCTCTAGTCTTTGATCTTCTCTCCCGGCTAGCTCCTCTGTAAGTTACTTTGATTTTTCTCAGAAGCTGCTTTCTCATAAGACCCATTTTTTTTCTTCCTGATAGAAAATGGGAGAGTAAACATGGTCATTGTTTATAGCTCTGAACTATGACTAAGACGGTCTGGGTCCTAGTTTGAGTGGCTTCCTTCATTTCTTTCCCAATAAGGCAGTTGGAATGTCCCCTGCCCTTCAAAGACACATCCTTGGTAAAAAGAAAAGTTTGACTTGACATCAGTCTTTTATTTTAAAATCCCTGGATTATCAGGCTGTGAAATGACAAAGAATCCCTGATATTTTGCTCCTGGCTAATTTTATCAAGTCTGGCAAACAATACAACTGTAAAGGCAATATGTTGAAATGAATTCACTGTTGATCCTGATGATGAGGATTTAGGTCTTAGTGTTCCTCTGGAACCAAATCAACTTTTGCCATAAGGGCTCCGTCTCATACCAAGTATCTTCATCCACTGCCATAGAGACCATCAGATATCCCACCCCTCGATCATTCTGATGAGGCTTGGAGAGGAAAACTTGTTGAGACTGCTGGCATCCCACTACATTTAAGGAAGGGTGACCTCCTTGCCTGTCTGTCTAGATATCAGAATCTAAGCAGGGACTTGGGCTTCAAGGGTCCTCATGGACTCTACTGCAGGGTGAAAGCAGAAAAAGGAGATGTTTCAACTCAAGTGCTAACCCTGGTGAGTAGTGGCTGTGTGGACTCAGTGGAAAACAGTGCTGTAATTGAATAGGAATGTCTGCCTTAGGCTTGCGAAAGGGAAGAGCAAGTGCATGTCCCAAGTATTTGCAGATCCAGGCCTGGACTGAGAGACGTGACTGATGAGAACCAATGAGCTGAACATTCCATTCAGCAGCGGGTGAGGGTGAACTGCTATGGCTAACTGACTCCATAGTCTGAAATGGGAATCTATGCTGTGACAGTGTGCGCGGAGCCAAAGTGCTCAATACCGTGACAGCTTTTCATCATCTTATATCAGATTCTCTGTGATCTTCTAGATTTTGTTATATAAACTAAAGAAGCTCTGCACTAAGCATTTCTTGGGTGAACTCACCTTCACCTGAAGTCATATATCCATCAGAAGCACTAGGGGTGTAAGTGCCAACCCAGAAACTGTGAAATGTCCATGGTGCCAACTGTGTGTATGCGTGTGTGTGTGTGTGTGTGTGTGTGTGTGTTTCTATTTTGAAATAATTTAGACTTAAAGAAAAGTTGTAAAAATAGCAGAGTATTCCCATTACTCATTACCCAGCTTTTCCTAATGGAAAAGCTTACATAGCCATAGTACATCTGCTGAAACCAGGTCATTAGCATTGATAAATACTATTAACTGATCTATTAACCTTATTTAAATTTTGTCAGTTTTCCCATTGATGCCTTTTTCCTCAACCAGGATCCAAAGCAGGATTGCACATTGCATTCAGTTGTCAAATTTCCTCAGCCCCCTTCAATTTTTTTTGTTTTGTTTTGTTTTTGAGACAGTCTTGCCCTGTCATCCAGGCAGAAGTGCAGTGGTGCAATCATGGCTCACTGTAGCCTTGACCTCCCAGTCTGAAGCAATCCTCCCACCTCCACCTCCTAAGTAACTGGGACCGCAGGCATGCACCACCACACCTGGCTGATTTAAAAAAATTTTTTTTGTAGAGATGAGGTCTTGCTATGTTGCCCAGGCTGGTTTCAAATTCCTGAGCTCAGCCAATCTTCCCATTTCAGCTTCCCAAAGTGTTGGGATTACAGGCGTGAGTCTTTGTTTTTCATGACCTTAACACTTTCAAACAGTACTGGTCAATTATTTTTTAGAATGTCCTTCAATTGGGGTTTGTCAGATGTTTCTCATGATTAGATTGAGGCAACATATTTTTTGACAAGGGTCTCTCACAGAAGTGTTATCTCAGTGCATCACATCAGGAGGTCCATGTACAGGTGTGTTCCCTTACTGGTGATATTAACTTTGGTCACTTGGTTAAGATGGGAAGGACCAGATGAACTTCTGTGGATTCATAAGAACCTTGGCTCATTTCTGACCCATTGATGATTACGAAAGGAGCAAAGATGTGAATGGACCAGAACCACTTGACAGCTGAAGCAGCAAACTTCACTTTGCTCTTTATGATTTGGATAGATGTTAGACAACATCTCCTGCAGTGAGCTGTTACAGGAGCCATGCATAATGGTCAGAGGGAATAACTCAGATGAGCGACTGGGCATCATCACAGACAGAACCATCCAGGAGGCTAACTGGGATGGGGATGATGCAATATCTTTCACAGGATGTTTTAAGTTTTTGGAGAAGGTGGACATAGAACAGGAAATGAACATCTGATTTCTTGACTAAAGAACTGAGACTAAACTGTTCCGTGCTCTCTAGTATTTAACAACTGGAACTTGAGGGTCCTCCTGTCCAACAGCCCCACCTCTACCCCATCATGCCCCATCTCCCAAAATACTACTATTGATGCATGACAACTCCAGATGTGCTCTGTCAACACAAGCCTGCCTTTGATGCAAACAGGGCATTACAGAATACTACACCCAGTCTATTTCTCTTCAGCCTGAATTCACTGGTTCTCCATTTCTAAATGTTATCTCCACTCTTCTGCTGCTGATGCCACATGTCCATCCAGTCTGAGAAAGTGAGAGGGGGAACCAGGCCAAGCTCTTTCACTGGACTAGACTGTAGGCTTCCACATGCTCCTCCAATCTTGTCCATATGTCCTTTGCTTCCTGCTTCTGTCACCCAACAGGGGTGTGAATGCAGCAACTGCACTTGGTCTTTTAGTCTCCCTGATTTTTATTAACCCCCCAAATTCCCTCTGTTCCACGTGGCACCCCAAGCAGTGCCTATTGAATATATTTCTGACTTGGCAAGAAAGTTCTGTGGTCTGGAAGTTTTTATTTACCTTCACTCATAAATGGGGCTCTGGGACGTTGTCTCCCTGGGAGCTTTTCAGGAACCAGCACTTCTCTCAGAAGAATGTGACCATCTCTTAGTCCCCTCCATTCCGCCCAGTCAGTCATTAAAGGTCTGCTTGATGGAGATGCTTTTCTTTTAAAAAATTTTGGCCGGGCATGGTGGCTCATGCCTGTAATCCCAGCATTTTGGGAGGCTGAGGCAGGTGGATCACAAGGTCAGGAGATTGAGACCAGCGTGGCTAACATGGTGAAACCCCGTCTCTACTAAAAATACAAAGAATTAGCCGGGTGTGGTGGTGCGTGCCTGTAATCCCAGCTACTCAGGAGGCTGAGGCAGGAGAATGGCATGAACCCGGGAGGCGGAGCTTGCAGTGAGTCGAGATCGCACCACTGCACTCCATCCAGCCTGGGCGACAGAGTGAGACTCCATCTCCAAAAAAAAATTTTTTTTTAATTTTTAAATTTTTTTTAGAGATAGAGTCTCACTGTCACCCAGGCTGGAGTGCAATGGTGCCATCATGGCTCACTGCAGCCTCCAACTCCTGGGCTCAAGCGATCCTCCTGCATCAGCCTCCCAAGTAGCTGGGACTGCAGGCACGTGCCACTGCACCTAGTGGAGATGCTCTTCTTGAAAGGCGTGAGGTGTACAACCAAGTGTTCTAGGTGGCTTGCCCAGGTCATTCTCTCTCTCTGGCCTGTGATTCTCCACACACGTATCTACATGACTACTGTTGTTAGTGCAGGGTTGGTTCTTCAGAAAATAGCCACATGCCTGCTGATTTGCTTAGTTTGGGGACACCATCACCACCACAATGGCTGCTCTGACAATATGCCTGGGGGCTTTCTCATGGCTTTTTGAACAAGGAGGCTGGGCACCCTATTGAGCCTCCTGCATTTACACCTCTGCAGCATGGTTTATGCCTCAATGTTATGTACACTGGAATGCTTTCCACTTCACATTTCCAAATAGATTACTGTTAAGGAAATTCCTAATTGATCCTGTCTGAGATTTAAAGATTGTCCTCAGTATCTTGAAGGATTTTACATGTGGCAAATGATTATGCTGGAAGCTATAGTCAGCTCCTAATGGAGATCTAAAGCATCAAATGTATTGTAGCATCAGCTGCCTGGTTATATTGGCTTCCTGGCTTCTCATGTAGACCACTGCTAATCCCTTAGAAACATGGAGTCTCACATTTGTGGCCAATCTGAGGTGGAATGATAGGCCTCTGGGCAAGCCAGTGCAGCTTCTTTGCTAGAGTCAGCTTAGTTTAGACTTCATTGAATCAGGTAATCAGGTTGCTGTCATCCTAACATCTGTCTGTGTAAGTCTCTTCAATCATAAATCTGCCCTTGGTGGACTTTCTCTGACTCATTGCTTACTTGTTTGCTTGCTTCCTTGCTTAAGAAGGAAAATGTACACACATTTTTTTTATTATGTTTTTGAGACACAGTTTTGCTCTTATCACCCAGGCTGGAGTGCAGTGGCAGGATCTCAGCTCACTGCAGCCTTTGCCTCCTGGGCTCAAGTGATCCTTCCACCTCAGCCTCCCGAGTAGCTGGGACTACAGGTGTGCGCCACTATGCCTGACTATTTTTTCTTTTCTTTTCTTTTCTTTTCTTTTCTTTCTTTTTTTTTTTTCTTATAGACAGAGGTCTCACAATGTTGCCCAGGCTGGTCTCAAACTCCTGAGCTCAAGTGATCCACCAGCCTCAGCCTCCCAAAGTGTTGGGATTACAGGTATGAGCCACCGTGCCTGACCCACACAATTATTCAGGAAGGGAATGGCTAAAGAATACCACCTTAAAGGGATGGGGAAGGGGTGGGAAGCAGGGGAGTGGCCAGGTGGGGTGACTCAAGTGTGAATGAATGAAGAATTCCTTTTAAAGTAAAATTTTAACTTTGTGATCAAGTGATGTAATATAGGAATTGTATAAAAGGGAAGAATTATCTGATAGTCATCTGTGGGCTCTTTGACTCAAAGGCTCTTTGACTTGCATATTTAAAATTCCTAAGTGTATGACTTTCCCCTTTTGGTTGTATAGCAAGCTGTTTTTGTTTTCGTTTTGAGACAGAGTCTCACTCTGTCACCCAGGCTGGAGTGCAGTGGTGCAATCTCGGCTCACTGCAACCTCTGCTTCCCAGGTTCCAGCGATTCTCCTGCCTCAGCCTCCTAAGTAGCTGGGATTAATGGGCACCTGCCACCACACCTGGCTAATTTTGTATTTTTAGTAGAGATGGGGTTTCACCATGTTGGCCAGGCTGGTCTCGAACAAACTCCTGACCTCAAGTGATCCGCCTGCCTCGGCCTCCTAAAGTGCTGGGATTACAGGCATGAAGCAAGGTGTTTTAATCCACAGTTATGCCTTACTGTTCCATTTAAAATTATATCATTAATCTATCAATAAATATTCGTGGTTAAAATGAAACGAAAATACTGCTTTCCAAAGTTATTAAAAGTTAGCTATTTTCTTCCCCACCTCTTTCAGGGTGGTTGTTATTCATTTGTAATGTAGTTAGGTTTATTTGGTGCTGTTTGTTTTCCATTTGGGGTTCTCCTCACATCTTGGTTGATGATAATTATTTATTTATGGGGGGATATATAAAACATTACCCGAGCTATAACCCAAAAAATATACTCAGAGAAATGCCATCCCCCTTGAACCTGCCACCACCATCCCATCCCCCCATTCTTTCTACCCCACTCTCACTCATCCCCTGTAGGGAAATCCATCTCATTTATTTCTGGTTTATCCTTCCTGTACAGTCAATTTCATTATAATGCATGTTTTGAAAATTCAAGTTTGTTCCACTGTGATCGATATCAATGTGATTGATATTGATTCAGATTTGTTCCAATGTGATTGATTGTTCCAATGTGATTGATATCTTAGGTATCACTTGAATACCTAAGATATCTTAGGTATTCACGTTTGAGCATAACGTGAGACTCTCTAGATGAACGCAGCAACTGCACACAGCTGAACTGAGCTGCATAAGAGTACATAACACACACACACACATCAAATATCTACCAGCCACCTCAGTTCACTCCATATATTAGGAGCCACACCTGCCCACACCTGGTGTTATGACCTTCCCTCCAGTTTCAGGTAACCTTCCTTTCAGTCCTTCCCAGTAACTCACAAGCTATGGCCCTTCTGTTGCCCAATCCCCAGGCACCTCCAGGACTTTTTCTGGGTGAAGTGCCAATTTATTGCAGTATTTGTGTATTTTTAACCAATGTGTATAACTGCGCTATTGTATTTTATTAGGTTCCTATTTGTGTGTGTGTGTGTGTGTGTGTGTGTGTGTGTGTGTGTGTTTGTATGTGTGTGTGTGTGTTGTCATGGAAGAAATTTTTGAGTGTTGTGCCCCTAACTCCCATTTTCTCCATAAGCCCTTTGTTTTTTATTGTGCAATTTTGCACAGTGTGGAGATTTTTAGGGATGCATATGTTGTGTCACAGCAGAATGGACTCTTTTATGCAAATAAGTGGTTACTTGTATATTTTCTTGTATAGTTATAGATCACTTATGACTGGGATACATTCTGAGAAATACGTCCTCAGGCAATTTTCTTGTGCAAACATCTTAGAGTACTTACACAAACCTAGAAGGTACAGCCTACTACATAACTAGGCTATATGGTAGAGCCTATTGCTTCTAGGCTGCAAATCTGTGTGGCATGTTACTGTACTGAATACAGTAGGTAATTGTAAAACAATGTGAAGTATTTGTATATCTAAACACAGGTAAACATAGAAAAGGTACAGCAAAAATATGACATTATAATTTTATGGGACCAACAGACTATATGCAGTCTGTTGTTGACAGAAGCATTATTATGTGCTATATGACCACATACCCTTCTTTCTAACATGAAGAGTAGCGTACTGTAGGCACTTTTTTGGGCTTTGCCTTTTTCAATTAAGAATATGTCTTAGAAATCACTCCTTATCAGTTCATAAAGGTCTTCCTGCTTCTTTTATTCCATCACTCTTCTATGTATAGGTATTTGGGTTGTTTCCAACATCTTGTAATTGTTAGCAATGCTGAAAGAAATAACCTTTTTGTATTACTGGAGGTGTATCTTTAGTAGAATTGCAGAAGCAAAAGGTAAGTGCGTATGTAGTTTGGTTAGATATTGCCAAATTGCCCTCAGTTAGGTTGGACCACGTTTGAATTTCCACCAGCAACGTATGAGAGTGCTTGTTTCTCCAGTTTCACTAACAGAATATATTGTTACATTGTTTGATTTTTGCCAGTCTAATAGGTAATATGTGGAATCTCAGTGTTGTTTGCATTTCTTTTTTTTTTTTTTGAGACAGTCTCCTCTGTCACCCAGGCTGGAGTGCAGTGGTGTGATCACAGCTCACTGCAGCCTCAACCTCCCCAAGCTCAAGTGATCCTCCCACCTCAGTCTCCTGAGTAGCTGGGACTACAGGCATGCACCATCAGGCCCAGCTAATTTTTGTATTTTTTTGTAGAGACGGGGTTTCACCATGTTACCCAGGCTGGTCTCAAACTCCTGGGCTCAAGTGATCCTCCCGCCTGAGCCTCCCAAAATGCTGGGATTCTAGGCTGCATAATGCTCTGGCCTGCATTTCTAATTGAGAGTGAGCTTGAACAATTTTTTTTCAGTTTAAGAAACATGTCTATATTTTTTCTGAATTGTCTGTTCACATCTTTTCCTCAATTTTTCTTCCAAGGTTTTGCTCTTTTCTTTATTCCTCAATTTTTAAGAGGTATTTATCAATTAGAGGTATTAGCCCTTTTTCTGTTGCACATATCTTCTCCCAGTTTTTCAGTTGTCTTTTGATTTCCTTTATGGTGTTTGGGCTTGCAAAAATGTTTACTGTTTAAATGCATCAATCTTTTCTTTTTTCTTTTCTTTTCTTTCCTCTGTATTTTTAGCCAGAGTTAGAAAGTGTTTCCCTGGACTGAGGTCAAAGAATAGTTCATGCATATTTTCTTCTAGTACTTGTGTGGTTTCATTTTTTAGGTTTAGGTCCCTGATCCATTTGGAGTTTACTGTTGTGTATGGTAGTATGCATCCCATTAAATGATTTTTAACTAGAGGTGATTTTGTCCCCTCAGGGAACATAGTGCAGTGTCTGGAGATATTTTGGGTTGTCACAAGTGAGGGGAGGGGCTAAGGATGCTGGCAGACATTGCACAATGCACAAGATGGTCCCCACAACAAAAAATTATTTGGCCCAAAATGTCAACAGTGCTGAGGTTGAGAAACACTGATCAAATTTTTCCTTTCACCAAATGGCTATGCAGTTGTTCCAGCATCATTAAAAAACTCCATCTCTTGCCTTAGTTATTTGTGATGTTGCCTTTATTGAATGTTTTTATGTATACTCTGGTCTCTTTCTGGACTTTGTGTTTTATTCTACTGATACATCTGTCTATTCATGTGCCAATACCACAATCTTGTAATTATAGAGGCTTTAAATATGTCTTAACGTCTGGTAGGGCTAGGTTTCCTTTTTCAGTGTTTTCCTGGCTAGTCTTATATGTTTGTTTTCCCATAAGTATCTAACTCCATAAAATAAAGCTTATTTGTACTTTTATTGAAATTGTGTTAAACTTATTAAGTAACTTAGAGAGAACTGATTTGTTTGTAGTGTTGAATCATTCTATCCAAGAACAGGGGATGTCTTTCTATTTGAAAAAGTCTAATGTTGTGTCTTTAAAGAGTGCTTTAAAGTTTTTCCCATAGAAGTTTTACACATTTCTGGTAAATTAATTCCTAAGTATTTAGTCTTCTTTGTTATTGCTGTAAATGGGGTTTTCTCTAACATTAGATATATATGCATACATATATGCATATATGTATGGAAACATTAGAGGCATTTCTAATTAAAAATAGATACTGAATTTTGTTTAAAGCTTAGCCAGTATCCAAGGAGCTAACCATATGGGTTTTCCCCTCCTAGATCTGTTAATATGATATATGATACTAATAGATTTCCTAATATTGAACCAACCTTCTATTCCTAGAATAAATCCCATTAGTCATAGCATATTAATCTCCTAATATAATATGATGTTATATTCTGTTTGCTAATGTTGAATTTAGTATTTTTGAATCAATAATCATGAGTGATATTGGTCTGACTGTCTTTATCAGTTTAGGTGTCAATGTTATACTTGCTTCATAAAAGAAGTAGGGAAGTTTTGCTTCATTTTCAATGTTCGTAAACAATTTATAGAGCATTGGGAACATCTGGACTTTGAAGGTTTAGTAGAATTCCTCTGGGAAACCATCTAGGCCTGATGTTTTTTAGTGGCATGGCTCCTTAATAACTTCTTCTGGTTCTCCCATGGAAGTCAGTCTGTTTAAGCTTACCAATTCTAATGAGGCCAATTCTGGCAATTTTTATTCTTCTAGGAAATTATCCATTTCATCTGGGTTTTCAAATTTATTTGCACAGAAGTCTGCAAAATAGTCTCTTATAATTTTTAAAATTTCTTTTGTTTCAGTGGTATTTTTTCCTGTCATTGCTTATTTTATTTGTGTTTTCTCTCTCTTTTTCTTGGTCATGTTTTTTCAAACAATCAGGACCTAATTAATAAATAAAAATCTTGTGTGTGTTTAATGTATAGAGCATATAGTTGGGTTTGCTTTGTGAGCCAAATTGAAAAGTTTTTAAATAGGCAAATTAAGCTCACTCATATTCATTGATATGACTAAACTCTGATAAATGTTATAATTATGTGTATTTTGTTATATTTGTTATGTTTCTTCCTCTGTAAGATGTGTTGTCTTCTCTCTTTATATAAAACAATTTTTTGGTGTTTAGGAAGATTTGTATTTTTTTTTTTTTTTTTGCTAGTAGTCTTCTTTGTTCTTATACCATTTTAATGTCCTTAGTCCCCTGTTTTATTATTCAAGCCTTTACTATCTGGTTAACTAGTTCTTATTGGTATCCTTTAACAGCCACTTATTGCCTAGACAGTAATCAATTAGCTTATTCTATTTTCTTCTTTACCTCTCCCTTCTCTCATTTTTAGTTGTATCATTCTCTGTTGTCACAACATTTAAAATTGCACCTTAGTTTTCTATCTTCACCTCTACTATACTTTTAGTTTTAGATCTACATTTACATGTATTAAAATGTATGCTACCCATCCTTTTGCTGACATTTCCCCAATTATCCCTTGGTTGGATGAAGCTTGTCCTGTGGTAGATGCCTCATAAAGGACTCATGGGTGCAAAATTCTCTAAGTTCCTGTATGTTGAAAATTGCTTTTCTATACTTGATGAACAGCATGGTTGGACATAAAACCCTTGCTTCATGTATTCTTTCACTGATCTTTTGCAATCACTCTATGTGGATCTGCTAATCTATCTCTTACTCATTTGTGTGGCTTTGGTATGTTTCACAAGATCCCTAGTTTAATGGCACCATCTTCTGTCAGTTTGTTGAAGTTCAAATATTTTAGTGTATTTGTTTGTTTTGGTGGTGAGGCAGGAGTTGAAGGACACACACAACTCCTGCGTGCCCTTGAATTTTTTGGTTTTATTTTGTCTTGCAGGGTCCTAGACATTTCCTTTTTGCCTCTTTTCTTCTTCACTCCCAATTGCTGAAGGGCAGATTTCCCTTCCTGTTTGTCTTTTGTCTCCCCCAGAAGCTTTACATAGAGAAAACTGCTCCTGTAAAATATGCATACTTTTAGGTCCTTTTTTGTAGTTTGTGTCTATCTGAAAAAATTTGTAGTATTTTTCAGACTTAGGGCAGACAATTTTTCTGGTGGTGGTTTTAGATCAATCTTAGGACCCACTGCTAGTTCATCTCTTCCATGTAGCTTTCTGAATCTGCCCTCCCTCACCTTGTAACAGGAGGAAATATGCTGAGACTTGGTGTTTTCTCTCCTTTTACTTAACAGTCAATTTGATGTTTGGGAATTCTCTGTCCTCAAGTTATGCTGATGGTGTGTTTTTCTGTGTAGTTTTATTTTTCCCTTCTTGTTCTATATCATTTTTGGAGGAAATAATGGGAGATGGGGACCTAGGGTATCACCGTTATCGTCAGCTACCTGGGAGTCTCAGTGTATATTTCGATCCACCAGAAAACCTGTGCATTCAACTGCCTCAAACAGGCTACTTTCTAGCCATCAGCACTGTAAGTCTAATAGTTTTTGAGCACATAAAAGTATTGTTTCTTACCAAAGAAAGGCTGTGTAGACTATTTCTAATGGTTAGTACCAAGAGTGAAAACACATGGTTGGATTTGCAGGGAACAGGCTACCTGTTACAGCTCTGGCAAATGCTCCTGTTTTGATACACATTTGCCATTCTCAATTTGACCACAGCCTAGACAAGGAAGAAAAATTCCCCAGAAATTCTGCCTGGAGGCAAATGACTTTCAGTAAGTAGGTTTTTGTTTAGTACACAAACACACCTCACTGGGAACCCTTTCCTCTCCCTACCTTTCCCTAAATAATCAGTATTCTGACGCTTAACAAGTCAGTCTGCAGCCAAGAGTTCATGTGGACAGAAGTTGATCCCAGGCAATTTCTCTTTCATATTGCCCTTGGGAACATTTTTACTACAAACTTTTTACATTTGGTTCCTAGCCAGGCCCAGATAACTCTTCAGATCCTTTACCAGCCTAAAGCTGTAGTTTATGTGGTGCATTAAAGAAAAGGTTGAGATGCTATGTGCAAGTGTTGATTTCGTCAAGTTTGTTTCAATCTCTTCTCTGTAGCTCAGGTCCACAGTAACTTCATGTCCCAAATAAATCATCTTAAACTAATCTCTGGCTATAGAATTTCAAAATCCAGCAGGATGGAATAGATACCCTTTTTTTTTTAAGGAAGCCTTTCTGTGAAGTGACCTCCTTTGCCACCCTTGATAAGTAAGGACTCTTAGATGGGCTTTAATTAGAGATACTCCTTGAATTTTCAGCTAACAAAGGGTTTAGGGTTTTATGCTAAATTGGCTCGTCCTGTTTCCTGTGAGTTCCCCCTGGAGAACTTTTGGTACAAATTAAATGTCAAGAAACCAAGCGTCCTCTCTTCTCACTTGTAGGAGTTATGAGGTTACTTTGGAGCCATCACCAGATGCTACTAGACAGATGACACTTTGTCCCTTGAAATTTTAAAATATCCCATGGCGCCCTTAGGAGTTCACTGCAGTGCCCTAAGGCACCTCAGCACACAGTTTGGGAATCACAGATATACAACCTTCCAGCCTTTTCCCCCTATGCATATGTATATGTGCACATACATATACACTCATTGACATTTTTTGAGATTATACTATACACAAATTTATAAACTATGTAAAAATCCCTGATAATAAAATATACATTTTCCCATGTCATTAAATGTTCTTCTCTAACACTATTTTTGATATTGTATTCTATCCTATAGTTATATCAGTATTCATTAAACTAAATCCCTATTGTTAGACATTTGGGATATTTGTGATTAACTTTCCCATTGTAAACAGTGCTTTGATGAACACCCTAGTGAATAAATCTTTGCATACACTGATTATTGCCTTAGGGTAAATTCCTAGATATAAAATTGCTGGATCAAAGTTATGAATATTTAGAGTTTTGCCCTCTAGAAAGAGTGTAACAATTTATACTTCCTCTAGTCTTATATGTAAGTATATGTTACAGGCTTTTCATTTGATGGTAAGAATTTTATTGTAAACGATTTTGAATATAGACTCACATTCAGGTATTTTAGGCACTGCACAAATACAAATACATATACATAGTTTAATCTTATTTATAAAATAGTTTAATCTTATTTATAAAACATCATATTTAGCCTCCTTAACAACCTTGTAAAGTTGATATTATCCCCATTTTACAGATAAAGAGACTGGAAGTCAGAAAGATACAATAGCTTTTTCCAAGTCACACATCCAAAAAGTTGTAGTGCTGGGATTTAAACACGGTTAGACCTATGATCTTATCACCATATTATAGATACTTCAGGGAATTTATTGGCTAATAATAATAATATCTGATGTTTATGTAGTGCTTATGTATGAGGTACTGTTTACATGTATTATCATGTTCAATTCTCATGCCAAGGCTATGAGGTACTATCTACTTCTATCCCCAAGACACTGAAATGACTAACTTGCCAGGGTCATACAGCTCGCAAGTGGTAGAGCTGGTATTCAGTCAGGCAGTTTAGCTTCATGGTCCATGCCATTAATGACCAAGGTACAGTACAATAGCCTGCAGAGTTGCAGAAGACTGTATATCAATCTCATTATGAATGCTTTCTTAAAGGAAGAAAAGCATGGCTTCACCAAATCTCATACATGAAAGGAAAGTTGTCTAAGAAAATGTCTATCCAGCAATTTGACTACAAATTTCCTGTCCCTATACCTGCAGCCATTTGTCTTTCAGCAATATACAGTCTTGTAAGTTTGAACTATGTTCTATCCAGGCCTAAGGGATATAACTCAAATGAAAATCTTCTAATCCTTGTAGTGACCCAAACTCTTGAACAAATAAAACAGTTAAAATTACTTAGAAATACTAAGTATTATCATTTGGGATGGACAAACTTACTGAAGTTTACCTAAGTGTAATCCATAGTCCTCTCTTATTGATGTTTGTTGGGTAAGTAAATGAAGTACTCTCGTTGCTATTCATCATTTTAAGCTTTTTCCTATAGTCTTACTTTAGTATTTAGACATTATTAAAAATTATGCAGATCATGAGAAAGGGTTATATTTTATGTAATTTTTGTAAATGCTCAAAATCCTTCTCTTTCACCTCCCCCTTCCAAGAGAACCAACTTAATTAGCCATAAAACATGTTATAATGAATGGGAAAATATTTTAGCATTTTTATGCAGAAAATGCCTCATTAAAAGCAAATGCCTCAGCAAGCAGATTTGAGCTGCCTAAGAACTTCTGCTTTATGACAAATCACTAGCATGTGAAACTGCTCTATCTGAAGAACTAGAAAGCCCTAAGAGGCCCTTATCTCCTTTTCTTATCCTTGGGCTGCAGTGCAGCAATGTAGTGAGTGAGACATGGCACTCAGTGTGCACTTGATGAGCACTGAAGGACCTGCCTGCAGTCCAGCTACAAATAGGAAAAATGTTTTTATATTTTGTCCAATATCACTCAAGGTCTTATCTGGATGTTATATCATGTGGATTCATTTAGATAAAGTCTGTTTTTGGCTGGATATTTGGCACAATGTGACTCAAATATTTTGCATCTCTCTTGCGTATTGTAAAAGCCATGAGAGTGCACAATTTAGAGTCATACATGCAAATTTAATTTCTAGTAAAAACCTTAACTCGTACCCACACTATTGTAACTTCTTTAGACTTTGGGTCTTGAACCAGAATGACAAGACAGCAGGAATGCAGACATTCAGACAGGCAGTGTGGGCTGATTTGGTCACAAAAGCCATAGTCCCTCACTTCAGTGATGCCTGCTCAGAGGCACAAAGTGCTCAGTTGTCCCCACTGAGGCCCCAGAAGGCACATCTGCGGTGATGTGTTTGTAGTGGCTGCTGATAGTGTTTGCAGGTGTTCTGAGCTGGGCTCAGCTTTATCATCTGTGACCCATGCTTGAGGGCTTGGGCTGAGTTACAGCCACATCCATCTGGTCAGGGCTGAAAGCCCCAGAGGCGATGATGTTACCATGGTATTAAGTTACCCTGGAGAACTAGCCTCCTTTGGAGAATGGGAAAGCATGAAATGATGGCATGATCACTCTTCAAATGGTAATTTTTTGCATCACTTAAGTTCTTTACCAGATCACCCCACCAAGTCAGCCATGCTGTCACTTCACTAGTAATAACAGTAGTGGCAGCTGTGGTTAACATTTCTTGAGGTCTTACTCTGTATCAGTCAGTCATTGGGCTAAGCGCTTTACATGCCTTATCTCATTTAATCCTCTAGCCCTATAAACCAGGTACTATTAATATCCCTATATTACAGATGAGGGAACTGAGGGCAAAGAACATAAGTAACCTATCCTGAGTCCTTCGGCTTGCAAGCAGAAGAACCGAGGTTTGAAATATGTATTTTTTTCCCCGATTTTAGTCTGTAACTATTCTTGCTTTACTGCATTGTGCTACCAGTTAACTAAAAAATATGTCTGTATCCCAAAAAAGAGGCATTTCTTTCAGTAATGAAAGGAGGGGAAATGAATTTGTTCCCAAATGCCCATGATTTGAGCTCTTAGCCAGCCCAGCCTCTCTCACTGAGAGGCAGGAAACTGACTCCCAGACAAACTGATGTTTCATCAGCAGCAAGCATAGGGCTGCAGGTGGCCACCAAGCTTACCGTTAAAAAGTGACGGTCCTTAACCTCACGCCTCCTCTGGCTGTGAGCTGTAGGGTAGGCTGGCAGTGGAGGAGCTGCAATGGAAAACGGGGCAGCTGCTCTTTGCTCTCGGCGATCGCTCCGGCTCCGGTGTTCTGAGAAGGAGAAAAAGCAGTAATACTGAAATACACTTGGCATTTTAAATTTCTCTTTTCCCCTTGGGAGTGTTAGCAAAAGGCTGAAAAAAAAAAGTGAGTTTTCATTACTTTAGCTAATTTGTATACCAAATAAGATTTTCAGAATGGTTTTTAATTGAACTTTCACTTACTATTAATATGAAATTGGATGCGTACATTTCAGTGGGTCCATCTCATAATCTGTACAAGAGGGCTCACTTCTGAGTTCAGTGTGACTTATTTCAAAACAACATAAGCAACAACAACAACAAAAGTTGAGAACATAGTGGAAGATTTGCTGCCATCAGTACTGGAGTGGAAAGTAGGTACAGACACAACAGAGCTGCCCGGCCCACCCACTGGGTACGGGAGCTGGCTGTCACTGGCTCAGGGGAGCTGATTGCTACATATTCAGGAATTTGTGTGAGTCCATTTTTCAACTGTTGGTACCTGGAAATAACTCATGCTGGGAGTATTTACATCACATGTTTGCTGAGTGACTGAGAGTGAATTTATGCTTTCATCAAAGTCTAGTCTTTTAAAATTAGAATGTATTTCATTTCTCTGTATTTCGAATGGGCTGTGGTGGGTGCCTTCACTGCCATGGGCTTTTCTAGGTCCTGTTACTTGTTTCTGACAGGGCTCCCCAATGCTGGCTCCATTTTCTTTGCCCCATTCAATGTGCTGCCCCCTAAACTAGGAACTGAGCACTCTTGAACTTTCTATTTTCTATCCATGTCTGACTTGGCTGTCCATGTGCCTCGCTGCCTGAATGTAGTGTCTGTGTCAAGAAGATGTGATAGTATTCCCCATCTCCCTTTGCTTGGGATTCTTCTGACAAATGTTGGCTCCCATAAGCAATCAGAGCAAAGTCTTCAAAACCATGTAGGTAGTCTTTGCTAAACTGCCTCCAAAGTCAATGTTTATCAGAAGGCTGTTTAAGATAAATGTCTTCCTTGTTAAAGTGCCCACCTCCAATGCCACCATCATTATGCAAGCAAACAGTGGGCTTTTCTAAATGGGTAACACAAGGAAAAGTGTTTACTTTCTTAAATCAATACAGAAGAGTCGCTTACAGGTGTTACTGGTTAGGAAGAAGTGAAAGGAGGGGAGTAGTTGGAAGGGAGATATCAACTCAATTTTCCATTCAATTGCTCCCCTCCTACACAATCTTAAATATATGTCTTTCTTTGCCCTAGGCTGGGAGTAGGCAGGCTAGGTTAGTGGCTCCCTAATAATACCTTTTTCTGGTGCTGAGGTAGGGAGAACATTAGTCCACTAGAGCCTGAAACTGCAGTGGAATCTTGCTCCTTATTCCCTTAGACCAATGAAACTTATGCTGCAGCCTGAAACTTGAAAGGAAAGGAAATATAAAATATAATTATCTATTTATGGTTGCTTATGAATCTCTCTCTCCAGAGTTTATAAACATAAATGATAGCATCACATAAAGCCACTACTGGCTCTGAGCATTAAAGAATTACTAAGAAAAGGGGGAAAAAGTAATCAGAGCCTAAATAACTTGAAATACATGTAGATGCTACTTCCTCCACGAAGCCCTCCCTGAAGCTCTATGAAATGACTTGGTACATTTCTTCTTAGCCTCCCTATCACTGTATTGAAATTACCTGGTTACTTGTCTGTCTCTCCACTAGACCAGGGATTCCTTGTGGGCAGCATATGTTATTGCTTTTTGACTCTTAGGTTCTAGAACACTCCCTTGCCTTCAATAAAATTTGTTGGGGGGTTTGCTATCAAGCAGATCTTGAAGACAGCCAATTTCCAGGTTTTAATCTTGGTCCTCCGGCTCTCTCCTTACAGTCTCACCTCCAAAAGAAGCACAGAGCTGCTGCCACCACAGCCTCATTTGTCTATGTTTCATTATCCACTCCCTCATGGTGGAAGCAAGGCTATTCCAGCTGTCCAAATAGAGAACCTACAGGGATGCTCACTGCAGCGTTTGCTGAGCATGGCAGTTGTCTGATAGGTCAGTATTATTCATGGCCACCAGATGGCAGAAGCAGATTATGCTGATGAATACGGCAGTATGCTATTGTGTTTCTTGGACAAGGTTAAAAAAAAAAAAAGTCACTTTCTAATTTTAATTCTACACTGCATGTTTTTAATTCCATGATGGCTATAATTCTTGTTTATGGCTCTCTGCAGTGCTATTAAAACTACTACACCCAAGATATGCTATTGAGCCAACCGCAAAACAAGCCAGTCTGTGGAGGGTAAAATGCATCTCCACAGTCTTCCTTCCAAACCCCAGGAGGCCCCACATCCCTCTCTCACCGCCCCCCAGGAGGAAGTTCAGAGAAAACTGATATTGGCACTTGCTGTTCTTCAGTTCTGCTTTAAGTCTAAACCTGACAAAGCAGTGAAATGTGATAGTTTACGAGCAGCTTTGTGTTATCTGGTGGAATCCATAAAATCCTAATCAGGGATGACTTATTAATAAAATAAAGGGATAAAAATAATTATACCTAAAGGGCTAATGTTACCCAAGCTTTCGAATGATGGGACCTGAGAAAGGATTTGGTGAGAACAATCAGATTCCTTTATAGTCATCCTGTGCCCTCAATGTTCAACCAGTTTTTTGCAAAACTTGATTCAGTTCCACAAATGTTCATTGAGGACCTACTATATGTCACCTTCATGCTAAGTGCTTTGATTAAATTAATAAGATATCATCCTTGCCTTTGAGTTGCTCATAGATTAATGGCTTATTAGTGGTTGGTTGGTAAAACAGGCCCATAGTGGTTGATTATAAGATTCTAAGTGGCAGGATGGGAGGATGCACAGGATATTATGGGAAGGGTGCCTAATCCAGGCTGCAAAGGAATGGCAAGCATGGAAAGAAAGATTTTCAGAAGGTGGCTTAAGTTAAAAAAGAACTTCTTAGCCAACTATAAAATTGAAGTGAATGGTAAGTATGCCAAAGATGTTTCTAGAGGATACTGATCATCACTCTTCATTGTAAGTGTCACAATATCTTCCCCTAATAACCAAGGAAAATTTTTAGAAACAATTGCTTTATGGATATTAGGAGGTTAGCTCTTTCATTAAAAGGAAAAAAAAGATGAGGAGGGAAAAAAGATGATAATTGAAGGCAACAAACTATTGCAGATAAGGATAGGGGAAAAGGCAGGAGTTATACAAATGTGGAATAAATAAGATGAAAACAATATCACCATTTTGTTTCTCCACTTTGATAATGACATTAAAATATTTTACTTGCATTTTAATACTTTTGCAAAATGCCATTTCTTAAAAGATTGTTATCTCTAGCTTTCTCAGGACTGTGAGAGACATGTAAATATCAGTATCTATTTCCATGAGACACAGTGTATGGCAAGGAGGAAAAGAGCTCTGGCAGGCATTTCAGAGGCTTAGGTTGGGTCCTGGTACCACACCTAACCTGCTATGTGTGACCCTGAGCAAGTTTTCTCACCTTTCTAGGCCTCCACGTGTCCCACTAAAGAATGGGGGCATGGCCGGGCGCGGTGGCTCAAGCCTGTAATCCCAGCACTTTGGGAGGCCGAGGCGGGCGGATCACGAGGTCAGGAGATCGAGACCATCCTGGCTAACACGGTGAAACCCCGTCTCTACTAAAAATACAAAAAAATTAGCCGAGTGTGTTGGCGGGCGCCTGTAGTCCCAGCTACTCGGGAGGCTGAGGCAGGAGAATGGCGTGAACCCAGGAGGCGGAGCTTGCAGTGAGCCGAGATCGCGCCACTGCACTCCAGCCTGGGGCACAGAGCAAGACTCCGTCTCAAAAAAAAAAAAAAAAGAATGGGGGCATTAGACCGATCACTGGTTCTCGAGAGAAGCAGAAGAGCCCTCTAGGGGATCATTCTAATTGTTACAATGATTGGATGGGAGCCAAAGATGACAGCCATCCCATAATGCAGAGGATGGTCAATGAAAATGTGTCCCAGGTCTCACACAATTTTAAATGTTCCATCAGAATCTCTTATAGGGGAAAAACCTAGTGCCTATTTATGAGTCAAGCCAAATTCCCTTTTCATTATAATCCAAAGTATTTATTTTTTGCCCATATCTAATATATACTGAATGTACCAGTTTTTATGGCCATGCTCTCCTGCCCCTCGGAATAGTTTCTGAAGGTCTGTACTTAATCCAGACTTACTTTTGACAAGTGCAAACATCTGACTGCTTCATGATGTCTTCCAGTGGGGTCACGCCTGAGCATTTGCGTATTGAAATAGATATTATTATAAATAATTTCCTTTTAATTTCTCTTTATTATCATATTTAGACCATAATATTATTTTTTCTTATGTGTATGGGTAGGGCATATTACCCATGGATTTCATTTCAGGGTAGAAACGGGAGCGTTTCAAAGTACTTGCTACAATAAAGGGGTGTGTTGGGGCTGATGGGACAGAGGACACCTGGATGGGACAACCTCTGAGTTGTCTCCCGCAAAAGCCCCCAAGCCCAGGATCTGTCACCTCTGCGCAGGGCTTGCAGGCTCTGCCGGGCGTGGCGGTGCAGCTCCTCCACGCAGGGTGGCCTTGTGGCCGGAAGGAAGATGTTGCGCTGCTGGTGCCACGGGGCGCGGTAGTACACACTCAGCTTACTCTCGATGTCCAGGTTGGAGACAGCTGCAAGACAAAGAAACAGGGCATTGTCCATCAGTGGCTTTAAGTTGTGCTTTTGGCCAACCCTGGGGTAGGGAAGAGGACAGGAGTAAAGTCTGGGTGGAGTGGAAGTCCAGACTACTGCATTCACATTAAGAACTAACTCAAGGCCGGAGAAAGGTTTGGCATTTACGATACTGATAGGGACAAGCTTTGCCCCTGAGCCGAGGCACGGGAGGCTCCAAGACACCAACTGTCTACCTATGACTAGCTAATTTCCTCTCCGTACCTTCATTCCTCACCCTTGGCACAGTCGCTCATCAACACTGACAAGCCCCTGGCTAGCCTGCTTGGAGGTGGAGATGGGGGTCCTGTTTCTGAAAAATGTGGAGGAAAGCCTCAGAGATGAATGGAAAGGCTGCCTCAGCTCCAGCCTTCTGGCCGCAGGGCCTCAGAGCTGTAGTTCTGCACGCCGCCCCTGCTGTCAACCTGAACTTTGGCCTATACCTTGCCCTGCCTCTGTCCCTTGTGGTCCCGTCCCCAAGGTATCCTTATCATGTCCTACACCTACAGGCTCCATTGCCTGTCATCTTTCAAAGCAATGCTCTTCCTTGGTTTCACCCAGGGGTGAGCATACGCATTAAAGAAACCATCATAGGGGTAATGAGTATTGAGGCAGATGCAAGATGAGTTTTTGCAACTCATTCAAGAGATCAAGGAAGGCAGGCTTCCTTCCCCCAAACACAGCATTTAACTCACTCTCATCTTCTTCATGTACACATGGATCCTAGGATGGAACTCTCCATGAGTTAAACAGAAATTCTGCTGGAAGCAGATGTTAGGAACCAAGAGGATTTTTACTAAGAAATGGCTGCAAAGAGGACCTCACAAGTACCTGGGTAGCCTGTCAGCCTCGGGAATGGCAAGAACTGGCCCAGTCTGCTTTACTCTCCAGACACGCTATCCAGATCCAGACTCCTGTCCTGGGCCCACCCTACTCCTCCCACCTCCCAGTCTCATCTCTTTCCACTCTGGTTGAGTAATGGGGGATTGACCGAGAAATCAGGCTCTCCCTGCATGCAAAAGTCAACTCCTACCCAATGGGGGCAGAGGTCATTACTAAACCCAACAGAGAGGACCATGAATTCATGTGCTCATGACAGCTGGGAGAAGGGACAGAACAGAAAGCCTGCCTGTGGAAAGAATGGGCAAGAAGCCAGGTGGGCAGTCCTAGAAGTAGAGGGGCTTCTGAGCACCCCTTCCTTTTAGGCTCGTCTTTTCAGGAAGGTGGGAGCCAGGATACAGGGCTGGGCCAAGGTGACTAAGAGGTAGACCAGAAGACTCTTTTCTAGTCCTTCATTCCCTTAGCACTGCTGACCAGAGGCTTAGGGTGGTAACTTTTGACAGCCCCTCAGAAACCAGGCCAAGTGGCCATGGCTCTTTAATTCTTGTGTGGGGAAAACCTGAGCCCCTCCTATTTATCTTAATGTTGCTCTGAAGAAAAGACTCATCAGAAGTGCTTGTCAAAAACACAGATTCCTGGGCATCAGTGTAGACTTTGAATCAGAATTTCCAAAAGAAAGGCCTGGTAATCTATATTACGTGAAAAGTTATTTTTATCATCAGGCAGGTTTGAGAAACACAAAATGTCTTCTGATGATGCCTTGGGATCTTGTGGGAGTGAAAGGAGTTGGGCAACATGAGGGAAGGGAAGAGGCTGCTGAAAATGGAAACATCCATCCACCCATGGAACATTCCCAAGTAGCTCTTAGTCTCAGGCACGGTGCTAGGTGTTGGAACACAGCACAGAACAAAACACACAGGAATCCCTACCCTCATAAAGCATTTGTTCTCTGGCTTTGTGCAAAATGGCTTAACTGTGATTCTGCCTGGATGAAATAGTTTGGGAGCAATGACACTGGCAGACTTTTCCTATTTTGGTATTATACAGTTCCCTAGGGATGGTCTCAGGCATCAAGACTCTAGGGGCCTTGAACACCAAAAAGGTTATAGTCCTTACTCCTCCACCTCCACTTTTCTGCAGTAGGTGATCCCAAATTTCAGAATCAATTGGCATATCATAAAATTAGTGTAAAGATGTTCAGCAAATTCTCTTCCCTCATTATTAAATATTAAATATTAAATATTAAGTTACCTAAAAAAAAGCATTTTTTGGTGCCCATGCTTTGCTGATACCCTAAACACATTTCTACTGTGCTTGTTGGGCAAGCCAGTGCTGAGTTCCTGGGCTGCTAAACTCTGCCTGCTGCTTGGGACTGTGAATTCACAGATACAAAGAGTAATGCATGAGTTCCAGCATGGGCAGCCTAGTCATGGCTCCTGGGAAGAACCAGCCCTCACAATGACAACCTTCAGGGCCAGGGATCGTCACCTTTTTCTTTCCAAAATCTTTTTCTTTCTCCATTGAGAAGCTAAATCGGATTTCTGCCACACATTAGCAGGTGAACATTTCACTCATCAGTTGCCACCATCCTGTCTATCTCTTAGACAGGGAAAGGAGGAAAACTCTTTAATGCCTTTGCTCTCAGTGACGTCATTTGGTCACAGAGCATTAACTAGTATTATGTGTCCACTAGAGGCAGGCAGACAGGCACTAATAGAGCTCTTCCAGGGAAAACTGTCCCCTTTTTCCTTCTTTAAAAAATCTATTCATTTTCTTAAGTAACAGTTCAACCACAGTTGAATCCATTCATTCATGAGCTGCTCCACTGCCATTGTAAGGCTGCCCTGCATCTTCGGGTTCACCATGCTCCCTTTTCCTCCCTTTTTAACAATCTCACCATGGCTGAGTTATGCAAGATAGCAGGCTTAGTGCCCTAGGAATGTTTGTTCTCATAAAAACGGAACAAAGCAAAGCAAGAAGGTTTTTCCTCTGTTTATTTGGATACATCCAGGGGCCACTGTGTGATAGGCAGAATTTTAGGATGATTCCCAAGATTCCTGCCTTCTTGTGCACATACCCTGTATAATCCTCTTCCCTTGAGTGTGGGAAGAACCTGTGACTTATGTTACATTACAAGGCGAAAAGGGTTTTACGGTCTGTACTCAATCAACTTGAGTTAATCAAAAGAGAGCGTATAATCCTGAGTTAATACTTAAAAGAGACAAAAAGCAACAGAGATGCTCTCCTGTTGGCCTTGAAGAAGCAAACTGTCGTGTTGTGGAGAGGGACATGTGGCAGGGAATGGCAGGTGGCCTCTAGGAGCTGAGGGCCTCACTCCTACAACTTCAATAAACTGAATTCTGCCAACAACCAATGAACTTGAAAGAGAACTCTGGGCCTGAGATGAGATGAGATGAGATGAGATGAGATGAGATGAGATGAGATGAGATGAGATGAGCCCAGCTGACACCTTGATTTCAGCCCAGTTAACCCTGAGCAGAGGACCCAGTTAACCCATACCCAGACTCCTGACCCTTGGAAATTGAAAGATAATAAATAGGTGGTGTTTTACGGTGCTAAGTTTGCAATGATTTGCTATGCAATAATAGAAATAATAATAGAAAACTAATTGTATTAGTCTGTCCATTCTCATGCTGCTAATAAAGACATACCCATGACTGAGTAATTTATAAAGGAAAGAGGTTTAATGGGCTCACAGTTCCACATGGTTGCGGAGGCCTCACAATCATGGCAGAAGGCAAAAGAGGAGCAAAGTCACGTCTTATATGGTGGCAGGCAAAGGGAGCATGTGCAGGGGAACTCCCCTTTATAAAACCATCAGATCTTATGAGACTTATTCACTACCACAAGAACAACATGGGAAAAACCAGCCCCTGTGATTCAATTGCCTCCCACTAGGTCCCTCCCATGACACTGGGAATTATGGGAGGTGCAATTCAAGATGAGATTTGGGTGGGGATATAGCCAAACCATATCACTAATGCACACTCCCACTACTTTATCTACTTCTCTAGAGTCAGTCACTTGCTTTGTCTTGTCAATTCCTCCCCTCTGTTACTGCTCCCCAAGAAAGGGGAAGATAATGACAAGGGTTACAACAGGAAATAAGGCTCTATGTGTCATTTTTATCCTCCACAACAGGAAAAAGGTTATTTGGATGTATCTTTTCCCTCATCTAAGACTACAAGCTCTTGTGGGAAGCTCCAACCATATGCCAAGTTCTAAGCCAGGTGCATTATATTAATAATATCATGGTACCCTCACACAACTCAAAGAGGAAAATATTGCCCCTATTTTATAGATAAGGAAATGGGAACTCAGAGAAAGTAAGTAAATTTGCAAAGTCATCCACCTGGTAAGTAGAAGATCTGGGATCAGAAACCATCTCTGTTTGGCTTCTAAGCCACCCTTTCCCAAACCAATATTGAAATAAGTTTCCCTAAGCTAAGGGTGATGGGCTAGGGGAGTGAGAATGGGCCATCTGCCACATAAAAAGGATCTAGTGCTTTTCAAAATAAAGAACAAAGATTCAGAACTGCTACTCTCTGTATCATCCATAGCATCAGGTATAACCAAGAACTGAGTGACTCTTCCAGAAAGTGCCTAGCAGGAGGTTGGGAAGATGTGTTCTATTATGTCAGAAAGACAATACCACAAACAGATAACCACAAAACCAAACTGCTGAAAGAAAATGCCATCGCAGGAAATGTCCACAGGGCAATGAAAAGTCTTTATAGACTGATCTTAGTTCATTCCCCTGTCAAACACTGGAGATAATGGAATTGTCAAGATCTTGATTCATAATGATGTATTGGAAGGATGGATATGGTCACTGGGGTCCTCTGAAATGAGCTAACTTAGACATTAAGGAAAACTAGTGGCTGCCACTCTCTTGGAAAGACTAGGCTCATTTCTAAGAGCAGGAGGAAGCTTGGTTTTAGGAACTATTGGGAATGGGTAAAAATCAGGGGCAAACTTAGTCTTGCCCCAGCCTCTCTAGCCCCATCTCCCCTGCCCTGCTAGGGGTGCTACTCATTTGATTCTCTCTTTCCTAGCCTTGTGAGCATCCCACTGCCTTACAGCTTTATGCCCCCTGGGAGCAGTGCAAAATGCTTATTCTTGGCCTCCCTTCCTAGAAAGCCTCCTTACCTCACATCCCCACCCCACACTGGCTTTCTCCCCTGCTACTCCTTCTTCCTTAAGAAGGCGGAGGTGACAGCTGAGATCAAAGTTTGACTGCTACGTGTGGTGAAATTTTCAGAAAAATGCACAAAATGACTCAGAAATGGAATTTGTACCCCTTCAAGGGAGGGAAGAAAAATTTTTAAACGTTCTCAGAGTGCCTGCAGACACATTTACCCACCCACACCTTGCTAATCTTCTTCCTGCCCTTCTACCATCACAGCCACCCCCAACACACGGCTTTGTGGGCAGGA
The DNA here is from genome assembly GCF_009828535.3 of Hylobates moloch. Lineage (NCBI taxonomy): Eukaryota > Metazoa > Chordata > Mammalia > Primates > Hylobatidae > Hylobates > Hylobates moloch. The sequence goes on along the minus strand of NW_026652282.1, from coordinate 14,411,602 downwards.
ACACATCCCTCCACAAACCATCCGTTCTGGTGCCCCATGACAGGGAGGAGTGTGTTGGCATATTAATCAATTAATAAGCATCTGAAATTGTCAGTGTCACAGATACGTAGCCGGTTTGTTCTCCGGGTCCCTGCTACGCTGAAGCCAATCCTCAGGAGCCATCAGCTTGGTAAGCAAAATGGGAAATCTCCCTAAGGTGTCTGTTGCTGCTGCCTGAGTGCTCAGATCTATTGGGAGGATGGGAAGGGGATTTCAGCAAGTGAACCCATTTATTCCTGCCTGCCCTTTCTTCTTTGGTAACCATCCCCTTGCCCACTCTGCTTGGCAGTTTGGAGGAAAGAACAGGGTAAAGTACAAGGAGAGCAAGGACCACCAAGTCTCCTGTCACCTGCAGAGCAGCCTAAAGCCAGAGCCAGTTTCCCAGAGTCTTTCCTTGCTGGGTTTCCTGTTCTGTAGAACCATAATAATTCAGATTCGTTCCCCACTATGGATGAAGTGTCTCATGTTCACCTCTCAGCATCAGAAAGATTTAAGTCTCTTAACAAATTCCAGCATCTTGAAACATTCCAACACTTACAGAACAGGAGAACATATCTGTGTTTATTTGTATGCTAAAAAGATCTAGAACAATTTTTCCCATAGAAATAGTTTTCCCAGCTTCTGAAACAAAACGATGCTTCATACCAGGAAGACTGTTTAATTATTACTGTTACCATTGTTGTTTTAATGTCCAATATCCTGTGGAAAGACCAGTAGAAGCCTGTTCTAGTTGCAGTTCTGTCACCATGTGACATTGTGCAAGTCGTTGAACCTTTCCTGGATTCAAGTTCCCCATCTTTACAAAGGAGGGGTTTGAACTTTTTGATCTCTGAGTGCTGTGCTGCCCTGTCCTGTCCTGCCCTCCATTTGATGCCAGTCACCAAAATCCACCCAGACTCTGTAGTTAAGCTATGGCAGGATGGGCTGGTGGAAAGAGCTTGGGCTCTGGGATGGAAAGATGGATCACAGCATCAGTGTGATCCAGAGCAAGTCTTCTATGAAAGGGAAATCACAGAGCCTTCACGCAGTGGTTCAGGCTCCAATTAAGTAACAACATCCTTGGCATGTGTCACTGCTTAATAAATATTAGCTCCCTTTCCTGGGCTGAAAACAAAAGAAGATTGGGAGGCCAGGATCAGGGTCCAAATTCACAAGAGGAAAGTCTGGAGCTCTCCAAGTTTCTTTTTGCTTTATTTTGCCTGTCTTCTTATTGAGTGAAGTATAAACAAAGATGAGGCTATTAAAGATCACTCTTTGAGGGTCTCATTTCTGGAAACTGGAAAGAAGACTGCCCACAACTGGGGAGCCTGTGACCTCTCTGACAGGCTCAGTGTCCCCAAGTCTCTGCCATCTATTGACTCGGACAGCATTTAGTGTAATGACTCAGCGATCCTAACTCTGAGCCAGTGGCAGAGTTGCAGTCCTAGACATTCTTGTTAGCAGCAGTTTGTAATTTACTTGTTTATCTTCAGGTCATTCTGCTGCCATGTTCTATACCAGACAGTTCCTCCAGAATGTAAGCACATAGTCATCTGTCACAGCTCAGCTATTGTTTTAAGAAAATTCCTTTAGGCGTCTAGCAGAGTCATTGGATTCTACTACTGGAAGGGACCTCGGAAATTATGGACTTCTGTATTTTTTTTTTCAAGCTGCAAGAGCATGACACATTAGTGGATTGTGAAATCCATTTAGCAGGTCAAGACTAGCATTTTAAAACTGCACATTCTGCACATGTACCCCAGAACTTAAAGTATAATTAAAAAACAAACAAACAAACAGAAACAATGAAATAAAATAGAGCAGACTGGAAAATACCCAAGAGCACTGTATGCAGTGTTGTTCTGTGAAGCTATCACTTGTGTCACACATGTGCATGTGCACACACGTGTGTGTTTGTGTGTGTATGCTGGGTTGTGATGTAAAAATGTGTTTCTTACTCTGAGTAGCAGTCAAAACACTGTGAAAGCCACTGTTTAGGCCACTCCTTTCATGTGCTGATGAGAAAACTGAGATTAAAATATTTGACCCTAGATCACAGAGCTGATTTTTGGCAGAGGCAAAAACCAAAGCCAAGGTCTTCTGAGCCCAGGCCCATGCACTTCCCTCGGCAGCCTCTTCCTCCCATGGGGATAATCAGCCTAGCTTCTGCACCCTTCATGTCTCTTGGTCATTATTTTCTACGTTTCACATTTATCAGATTGTCTTTAGGCAGGGGAAAAACACTTTTCACCTGTGAATAGTACACATTCCATCCATTTTTATTTTAAAATTCCAGGTGCACTTCAGCTCAGAGAGCAGTTGTTGAGATGAACCAGCCACAGAAGCCAGGGTTTGCCCTGTGTTTATTTACAGAAGGACACACCCGCCAAGAGCTGCTCTGAGGGGACTATGGCTGCAAGAGAGGGCCCTGCCCATTTACCAGCAACAACTATGAGCCACTTTGAGACTTAGAGTATACATATCATCAGGGAAAGATGACATTGATGGAAAACCTTTGCTACAGCAGTGGAAACGCACACACTCCCCTTTCTTCCTTCTGGTTAAAGATAGAAAGCTGGGTATTCAATGTACTCAGGTATTCAGTATATGAAATATCTGAACTCCTTTCCTTCCCTGTGTTCTGTCTCTTTTGCATTCTGAGTTTTCCAGAGCAAATAACTCAGAAGAGGATTGGATCAGGGAAAAAGGAGAGCCCAACTTGGTTACCTTGGTTGGCTTGTATACCTAGAATGCCTGCACTGTTTGCCATCTATCTACCCTCCAAGCCTCATCTTCAACAAAAGCCTTCTACCTCCCACCCCCAAGCTGCTGGACCACTCACTGTTTCCCACCTCTCATTTGCACTCCTCACAGACTATCTTAGATTGCCATACACATCTGTAGCCACATCCTTATGCCCCTGACAAGAGGAGCCACAGCTTATACTTCTTGAGATTCCTGACAATGCCAGGCATTGTCCCATGTAAATTCTTAAAGGAAATGTGTTTGATTGCTTTTGTTACTTGTTAATGACTCCCTGTATACTTTGGCAGGGAAATGAAATTGGCACAAATAGCTCAAGTGGGGTTTTGCACCAACTATGGGTTTCATTTATCCACAGGATTGCAATAGAAGAAATTTAGATTCAATACAAAGAAGAAATTCTCAATCACAGGGGTCTAGAGAGGGGATGGATGGCATTAGCAAAAGAGGTTAGAGAGAAGGGGTAGAGAGGGGAATGTGGGAAAACAAAGAAAAATTGCAGGGGTGGGGAAAGTGAGTGGGGGAGGGCACAACCTTAGAGAGATAGTACACATTCTAGGGCCTGAGGATATTTTAGAAGAGTCTCTGATTTATAGAAAGCACTGACTCAGGTGCAGTACAAACTTGGTTTTTCAGTAGGAAAAATGTATTAGATAAAGTTGACATGTCCAGCAGCTCTGGGAGTCTGGACCTTCATTCAAACCCACTCACTTGTATTGAGCAGCTACTTTTGCAAAGTTCTGGGCTAGGAACTAGGGGACACACAGAGGGCTAAGACAGGATCCCTGTCATCCAAGTGCTTATGATGTAGTATTCATTTATTCTTTATTTCTTTCAGACATTTATTAAATGTCTATTATGTAGTAGTGAAAGGGCTACAAAGATTAAAATACAGCTCTCTCTCTCTCTCTTTGATATGGTTTGGATGTGTGTCCCTACCCAAATCTCATGTTGAATTGCAATCCCCAATGTTGGAGGTGGGGCCTGGTGGGAGGTGATTGGATCACAGGGGTGGTTTCTCATGGTTTAACACCACCCCCATTGGTGCTGCCATCGCAATAGTGAGTTCTCATGAGATCTGGTTCTTTAAAAGTGTGTGGCACCTCCCCCCAACCCCTCTCAGTTCAGCTCCTGCCATGTAAGAAGCCTGATTCTGCTTTGCTTTCCACCAGGAGTAAAAGCTCCCTGAGGCCTCCCCAGGAATAGATGCTGCCACACTTCCTGTACAGCCTGCAGAACCATAAGCCAATTAAACCTCTTCTCTTTATAAATTACCCAGTCTCAGGTATTTCTTTATAGCACTGTGAGAACAGACTAATTCTTTCTCTGTCTCTCTCTCACACACACACAGTCATTCAAAAAAGTCTAAAAGAACAACAAAAAGCCACTCTTAATCCTGTCACCAAAGGCCACTGTTAGCATGCTAGCATGTTTCCAAGCAGTTTTTTCAAGTACATTTCTAAATAGTTGAGATATAGCATATATACCCTATTGTATACTGCTTTTTAAAAATAAAAGAATTTGGCCAAATGCAGTGGCCAAGGCAGGCAGATCACTTGAACCCAGGAGTTCAAGACCAGCTTGGGCAACACAGCAAAACCCCATCTCTACAGACAACAACAACAACAACAAAACCTCAAAAATTAGCTTGGTGTGGTGGCGTGCGCCTGTAATCCCAGGTACTCTGAGGCGGGAAGATCTCTTGAGCCTGGGAGGTGGAGGCTGCAGTGAGCTGAGATTGTGCTACTGCATTCTAGCTTGGGTGGCAGAGTGAGACCCTGTCTCAAAAATAAAACAAAATAAAAGAATTTTCCTTTGTGAATCAACCTCAATACTTACTAATAGCTGTATAATGTTCTACCATGTGGGTGTACTGTAGTTTATTTACCCATTCTCCCAGCATTGGATTTGGATTAGCTCTCAGTTATAACACAGACCGCAAGGAGCAACTCTCTTTAAAAACCCCTGTCGAGGCCACATTCTCCATGTGATTGTGAGTATGCTATGGGCAAGACTGGAGATTTTGCTCTCCTTAGCATGAACCGGGCTGTCCTTTCCTTGGCCAGTTTGAACAGAGGCTATCAAGACACAGCTAACCCCAGAGTTCAGCTCCCTAATCAAAGGATGGGGAGCAGACTGGCATCTTAGACGTACACATGGCCTAGTGTTTGATATATATATATCAGCAAAGTACATCCTGTTAAAAACACCAGACACTAAGGTGGCAGTCACTTGGCAAGGCTAGAAATTGTACTGTTTAAGCTACCATTCCACAGAGCACACAATAGGCAGAGGATTCATAATTGTTCTTGTCAAAATGTACCATCCTGCCTCAACGATGCTGATGAAAATATTTGTTCTTAAGCAGGAACCATCATTGTATGTGAGGCTGTATGGATACAAACCACACCACTGGGGAACTAAGAAGGCTGCCCTCAAAGGCAGACTTAAATATTAACATAATAGATTAAAATGGAGCTTCCCAAACTCCAGTATGCATAGGAATCACCTGGAGACTTTGTTAAAACAAATTCTACTGCCAGAAATCTTGATGCTGTAGGTCTTGGATGGGATCTGAAAATCTGCATTTCTAACAAGTCCCAGGAGGATGCTGATGTTGCCAGTCAGTGGACCACAGAGGCCAGGTAACAAGGTAGGTATTAGATTGAACCATATTAAATTGGTGATATTCAGCCATCTTGACCTTAAAAACCTATCTCAATAGTTCAGTCTAATAATTAGTTCAACTCCAAGGTCATCTTTACCAGAAGGGTCACTGTGCTCTTAGATAGCAGTAAAGTGCTTGCTTTTCAGCAACCTGTACTGAAAATGACCAGCCCATCACCAAGTCATGAAACATTTGTGCCAGTTTTCAAGGCTTCCATGCCTGAGCTTAAACCAGGGTAGGAGAAATGGGGGCTTGACCCAATCTTTACTTTGTCAGCCTCACACCCCCTGAAGAGACACTGTCAGTGTTACAAGTTTGCAAACAAGTAAAAGTATAGAAAGATAATACTGATCAGAAATAAGGAATTTGCTCTTTCAGGAGAGTGAAACAAATAGTTAAGAAATACTTCCAAGATTATGGGCTTAACAAGGGTTAAAAATAAAACTCCTTGGTGAATGACACAAATCTGTTTCCATTATTTGAGATGAACCAGGTGAGGCTGATTACAGGGAAGACCGTGAGTATCATCCTTTAGTACTCATAGTTTCTTGAAAGCAGGCTGTCTCCATGGGAAAATAGAGAAGAAAGGAGGCAATGCACCCACGAAGATGAGTATGACATGTTAAAATCCCTTCACTCCTGTTCAAACTAAGATGAGATGTCATAAACATGGGTGCCTCTGACATCCCAGGAAAGAAAATGGAGCTGGAGTGGGACAGGCAGGTCAGAAAAAGCATGTGAAAATCACCATTTTATTCAAGAACCACTGCACTCAGCCACTGGATATAAGAAAAAAAAGGATTCTATTTTTCAATATGGCGCATGGAGTCTCTTCTGTCCTCCTGGACAGATGCCCTTGGCTTGGTTAGATTGTGAAGCAGTAAGGTAATTAGCACATGACATCCAATTATATATGCTAATAAATCCCTTCTCCTAGGTAGAGGTTAGTCTCTTAAAATCTACTTAGAGAGCATAAGTGATGATGGAAAATTTTAAAATACTTACAAAAGGCCCCACGTACCACCTCCGCTACACTTACTTAGAATCACTACTTGCTAATTAGTATCTTTGCAGGTAGAAGAGAAGTGATACTCTTTATTGGGCCAACAAAGAAGCTATAAATACATGAGCCTGCAAGCCAAAAGGCATTCTTTTCCGAGGACATTTCCAACCCAAAAGCCTAGATATTTGTAATGAGTTATGTGCTCTCTATAACAGACATAGCTAGATGAGTGGCAAATACTTAACCCATAATGGATTCATTCTGGTGTCAGAAGAGATGGGTTCTCTTGTGACTCAATTAGCTTGAGTCTAGCTGAGTCTGCAGTGGTATCAAGGGAGGTGTCCTACGTTCATCTTGCACATTTGCTGCCTCAGACCTAGAATCAGCCCTTTCTTGAAGAAGCCCTGACTCCTCTCAGAGGGAACAGACTTTAGAGACCACACTCTGCATGGTAGGGGTATTCATGGTTGCTAGGCTGTCATTGGTTCTAGACTTCTTCAGTAGACAGGACTAGAAAATATGTAAGTTTCAGAAGGTGAAAAGAAATCATGAGTTTAAAACATTATTGCCAATTCAAATCTAAGATTACAGGTTTTAATTTAACTTCCTTGATTTTATAATTGATCTCTTTTCTCTTGTGCTGAAAATCTTGATTCCTAATGGCATAATTACTTATTTGAATAGTTGCAAAATGACTACAATAAGACAACTTAATTCAGTTTTAGATTTCTTTTTGTTTTTCATTTGTCATTAGGATATTTTCTACTAGCAATGTACAGTAAAGGGTACTTTCTTTGGAAGTCACATGAAATGATTGAAGGTGTTAAATGCAATGATTGCTAAGGTCCTGTGTATTCCTTTGGGTACATAAAATGAGAAAACTATGAAAGGCTCCTGGCCATCCCATTCAGGCGGATCTAGTTAATAAATAACTAAAATTCATGTAAAGTTCCTGCATTTTAAATTTCCAGTTTATTTGAGAAAAACATAAAGCCTTCCTTCCCTTCACATTCATCTGCTCCACATGTTGCAGTATTTCGAAAACTAGGAGCTCCTCCCCTTCCTTCCTTGACTCGTGAACTCTGCCACTGGCCCTTGCAGGAGCTGGCCTTGCTTTGTTGAGTAACAGCACAGAGAAGCCCACACAGTGATGAGGAGAGCCTTTGATCTCCAGAAGACTTGAAAACTCAAGTCTGGAGGTCTTGGCATTTATCCCAGAGATCAAACACATATGTTGGCACCTGCAGGGAAAAGGGAAATATGAACTGGCCCTTTTGGAATCCAGAGCCTATGATGGAAACTCCACAAGCAATGGCAGAATCTACTAAAGGCCACAGGCCTATCAGAAGCTATGAGTAGCCTCCATGGGGATCTCTCTACCAAGGATTTGGTGAGTAGACCACACACAGGGATCAGACAGCTTCACCCCTGAGTGACTGTGCCTGAGTCCAAATACTAAAAACTAGGTTGAACCCAATGAAATTGACATTTTTGTAGGTCAAAATAGTTGAATATTGGCAATTTCATATGGTTCAACGTTACAGCTCTTAAGTAAGCAAATGAAGAGCCAAAAACTCAATAATCACTCAAGCCAGATAAATGACACCCTATTTCCCCCTCCCAAGTTCAAGGCATTTTGTGCTTCTCTTCTCAGGTTGATTTGAGGCAGACAGAGATGAGGGGAGAAGAGAGAGCAAAGTTATAACGGGCAACTGATTCTAGAGGGTCGCATTAGAGAACAAGTGCCTTGGGCCCCGGTGCTGGCTGGCATGGTGCGGAGGATCATCAGCAAAGCTTGACCCCAATCCCTCCAAGTGTACTGGAGGCCCCAGCTAATCACACTTGGGTCTGGGAAAGGAAACATGTCACCTCTTATTATCTCCAAGGGACTGTGCAGAGGTGCTTTAAAGAGAAAGGAACACCATCAGTGCCGTCAAGCAGTTTATAACCTGGTAGCCGTATTAGACAAATTAGGTGATAATCCAAGGTAGGATCAAGTGTGCTGCCACACAAGTTCAAGAGACATGCTCTCTGGTTAGGGAAGGGGTGCAGGGAAGAGGTAACATTGAAGTAGGAGGAGGGTTAACGGCTGGCTAGGATCGGCAAATGCTGGGAGAGATCAGCATATGCTAAAGCATTAGGTTAAACCATTTGGAATTTCGCTTTTGAGGCAAAAATTTTTTAATATTAGCAATTTCCTGTGATCCAACCTAATATGAAGGTTAGAACGAGTCTGTTGGTATAGGTCCCAGGAGTAGTTCATTGTGGCTTGGCCAGGAGTCATGTGAATCAGAGAGGCGCATGTAGGGAGCTGCTTAGGAAGAAGATGAAGATGGCTTAGTGAGCATGTCCATGAACCACACAGCGGGTTAGGCTCTCGATGTAGCTAATCTTATTTGGTTCCCACAATAAACCCAGGATGAACGTTTCATTATCTCCAACTTACTGTATAGGCACAGAAAGGTTAAGTTGCTTGCTCGAGGGCCGCAAAATGATAAGCCATAGAGGCAGGACTGGAAGCACATACATCTGATTCCAAGGCCCAAGATCTTTCTGCCCCACATCACTTCCCCAGATATTGGTGTGGGGAGACCATGTTCACCCCAGAAAGGAAGACTGAAGTGGTTCAGTGGAGGGCCTTGGTGGTCGGGATGTGGAGCTCAAACTTAACCCTCTTATGTAAAGGGAAGTGTCTTAGTCCCTGGCTCAAAGCAGAGCTCAAGACAAGTTGTTTGAGGATAGAGATGAGCTTTCGTGTGTGTGTGTGTGTGTGTGTGTGTGTGTGTGTGTGTGTTTCATCTTCCAGCTGAGCAATGGTCTAGAACACTGACCTGTGTGTAATAGGTGCTCAAACGTGACTTGAATGGATCTGGCTCAATTCCATAAATGGTTCAACCTGTATATCTTGTGGTCCTTTTTGTCTCCTTTTAATCTATGTCCTTTCTTTTCTTGATCTCTTCTCCCAGACAAATTCTACTCAATACCAAGCTCGAGTTGCACCTCCTTTGTGAAGCCATCCAAGACCTCCCAGGGCCCAGTTGGTTCATTCATTCATTGATCAATGAGTTATTAAGGACTTCCCATGTGCCAACCACTGTGCTAGGCACTGCAATAGAATGGTGGACATGACATGCGCCATTGTCCTTGTCCTTATGGAACTTACTTCGAGGTGGGACAAAAGCCAGTAAGTAAATTGATTGATAAGGAAGAATGTCATTGGTAGTGATAAGCACTCTGATGAACTAAAACAGGGAGATGTGAAAGAGAGTAAGAATAGTGGGAGATGTGGCATTGAGGAAATGACAATGGCAACTTAATGACGAGGAAGGCCTGAGATTCTCAAGTGTAGGCATCGGAGACACCAAGGAGAGGGAGTGAGGGTCCCTGTCCACATGGAGCTGAAAGCTAGTGGAATGACCTCTTCCTGTAGCTCAGAGTGGCCATCTGGCTTCACTGGTCACCAAAGCCATTTCCTCTTCTTTCTGGGCACAAAGCTAAACTATATTTCCCAGCCTCCCTTGCAGTTGGGTGTGCCATATGCTGAGGTCCACCTGGTAGAATGTGAGCAGAAGTGACACACACCACTTCCGGCCTGGCCCATTGAAACCTCCCACACATCCTCTTTCATGTTCTTGATGAAGATGAGTACAGAGACCTTAGAAGTCATCTACTGAAGACAATAGATTCCTAAGATGGAAGGAATCTGCATCCTTCAATTCCAGCTAGGAGAAGAGCTACCCACCAATGAGGCAAACCCATTTTGGACACTATGCAAGTGAATAATAAACCTGAATTTTATTAAGCCACTGAGATGTTGGGGTTTGTTACAGCAGCTAATGGTACACTAATTCACTGAACTCGCTGTATCATTGCTATGAGTACTCATTTGGTCCCTATTTAGCCTAGGACATGGCTTCTATTGTATCATTGTTTGATTATGTGCTTTTCTTTAGTTTCTCCTTCCTGTATGTCCCATCCCTCTCAACTCAGATGGCAAGAGTGCAGTTAGAGGCTCGCCCTTCCAGTGCTTTGGTATCTTACCAGCTCTTACCAGAAGTGGGCTTCTGCTTTCACTGCTCTATCATGTCAATGGATGCTTTTATGTCCCTTTAAGTCATTGGTACTTTTAGGTAAGGGGATGACCAATGTTTTCATCTTTTCCTCTTTTAGTTTGCTGAGAAGACATGATTTCTAGACTACTATTATACAAATGTAATCCTATCACAGTCCCTCCCTAAATGGTGATCAGTTCTGAATCGGGGACCTGGGTTAACAAGACAGGACCACCCATACACTGTTTTAATTGCTTGTTTCCCTGTCAAACTAGATGCTTTTTCCGGGCAAGGAGTATTTATTCTCTATATTTCTGCATCAAGCACAGTGTTGGACACATAGTAGGTACTGCATAAATGCTTGCGCTATGAACTAATAAGGTTGTCTAATGTTGTTAAATACACTGGTGTGCTATAGAAATAATCTGCCAAAGTTTTTGTTCTTCAGAAAACATTGCTAAAGCCACCCCCTCAATTTACAGTCAGTATTAACAAAAGCTTTTCCTTGGAAGCCAGATGCATAGGAGTCAGGCTGAATTAGGAGTTGCTTTGGGGCATCCACAGAAATGAAGATTGTGCGGGAGGGTACACTAAATGGGGCTCTGCTTTTCTGCTGCAGCTCTGCTAAGTGCTGGCTTTTCCCCCCCCCTCTTTTGCTTTTTCTTCTCTAACTCAACCTTCAAATTAGCTCTTGGAATCTGCAGGTGGAGTAACTCTTTGTTCTAACACACCCCTTGCCAAGACTTGCCAGTGAAAGCTGCAAGCACCTGGTTGGCCCAAAGGGTGAGTTTGATTTCTCTTCAGGGCGAATCCTCAGGCAGTGCATGAGGAACTGGGGTGCCTGTGGCCTAGCCCATGCTCAGATGCCTTCCCAGCACCCTCTCAGGAAGTCACCCAACCCAACACCACCTCTGGCCTTCAGGCACCCTCCAGCCCCAGATAGTGACTTTTGTTGCAGAGCTCACTCACTCAGAGACATCCAGGCCAGACCAACTTGGCCAAAGATCATGATCAGAAAAGGAACGGGCTACTCTATAACCTCAAAGAGTAAGGAAGTACTTTTTTGTATGTTTTTGTTTAAGCCCTCAAACCCATGCAGCAATTGGAATAGAGGTGAAATTGCAGATGACACCAACCTGCAAACCGAATGGAATGAGTCAGTGTCATCAGACTAGAGGTCTGTTTTGAACCCATGCAATGGTCCAAGCCACACGTAGGGTCACACTGATTGTTCTAACAATGGATCAACTCCAGACATAAGCATTTTTGACAGAATTTGACATTGCAAAAACAGCTGGCTAATCTGGGCATTCCAGTAACAAATGAGAACCATTAATTATTTCATTACACTTACACAACCCATAAACCAGTCCCCTAACTGGATGTTTCCCAAAAGTTGCCAGTGAATTCAGTTAAATGTGCTGATTCAGTCCTGTGTAGACATAGCACAGACCCCTGTTAGTGGGTGGTTATGAGGCTTCTTCTGTCAGTTCTGTGAGGAATTAAATATCAGGGCAAGAATGTTTACATGAAAAGATAAAGGTATTGAAGAGAAGGCAATTGGAACCTAAACACAACTTGGGAATCTCATTTTATTTAAGAATGAGCTTTGGCCACTCTTCTGACTTTTTGTACTTGCTTTTAAAAGCTGTCAAACCAATAGGTTTGGTGAATACAACATTTATTTGCCTTTTATCCACCCACAGGAAAGTCTGTTCTTTCCAGAACAAAAGCCACTGGGGACAAGTGGCACACAGAGATGCCCAGATCCCATCCCTTTCACCATTGTGTCAGCTTCCCATTGTGTACTTCTGAGTCTTCTTTCAATAGTAGCTATGGGCTCAAGTCCATTCTAGAAACGCCAATGTCCTTTGTGATGGGGTTTTCTGCAAAGCCACAGAGAGCAGGATCTACCGGGGCTGCCCAGGCAAGCTACCTTTTCAGCAACAACACACTGCCAAAGTTTCTTCTTCCTGGGGTGAATTCAAGCCAGGGGCCTGGAGCAGAGCATTCAGGGCCTGAACTATGGGACTAACAGGCCTTTACAGTAACAAGTGAGGATTTGGGGCTTTGGGGTGGGTTGTGTTTACTTGAATAGGTCTCCAAAAGCTCATCTCAAAGTTAATAAAATCCCAGTTGAATATTCCATTTTTAGTGAGGACTCCAAGGTTGTTAGGCCCTTCCTTTGCCACTTGCTTCCCTGAACCGCACTTTCTCCATCACTCTCTCTCCCTACTTCCTTCCTTTGTCCCATTCACATTTCTTTCCCTGTTGTCCTTGGCCCGAGCCCTCTAGTGGATCAAGACTAGGGTGCCCTTTTTTGGATATATTAAATTTCCCAGCCTGCAAAGAAACTCTTGTTGTTGTTGTTTCCATTTGGTATATAGGTCAAAAAATAATAGCTGTTATGGCCATGGCAAGGATGAAATCTTTAAGTCCCCAGAAACATCAGACCAGGAAATTGGAATAATGTTCTTATCCATTCATATTGAAGACCCTACTATGGCTCTCATTGTCCAATGCTTACCTTCGTTCCTGCAACTGATTTCTGCCCTGCTTCTCTCACTCTTTAATGTGCTGAGGGTAATATTGATGTCAACGAGTTTCAGTCTTTCTCTGAATATTCATTCACTCAACAAATAATTACCAAACACCCGCTATCTCTGTCTGAGGCACTGAAAGACATATGAGGTCTCTGTCTTCCTGGAACTTGCTGTCTACTGGGAGAGATAGATGACAAATAAGCATACAGATGTACTGTCAGGTGGCGTAAATTCTATGAAGTCAGAAAGTGGAACAAGGTGATAAAGAGTGATGGGGTTGCTATTTTAGAGAGGATGTTGTGGCAGATGCTTCTTGCCTTGCCAATGTGCCTTCAGCATTCACTTCAACACTCAGAAGGCTGCTTCTCATGATTCCCCAAGACCCTCTGCCTAAGGGTGATTTTTTTTCCCCTCTGACAATGGGAGAATGCTTGGCCCACATGCAGGGCACGCACTGGAGCAGTGACAGATGCCCTCCTCTGTGGTCGAGATAACTCTGAAGTGTGTTCTACACTATCTCCCAGAGTTCCTCAGCAGGACTGAGTCACAGCTACCCACACGGTGGCTGCTTGATAGCACACCTTTCTTAGATCCTTTCCCTTCTCCCTCTCACTTCACCACTCCCCTGCTGTGTTACTTGAGTTCGTCTCTCTGATACACTACTTGTACTCGAATCCTTGTCTCAGGGTCTACTTCTGGGGGAATTCAAACTAAGACAGTAGTTAGGCAAGGCATCTCTGCAAAGGTGACATTTGAGCAGGCTCCTGATCCAGTGAAGGGGCGAGCTGTGTGAAAATGTGTGGTAAGAGAATTCCAAACAGAAAGAACAGCAAGTGCAGAGGACCCAAGGTCAGATCTTGTTTGAATGTTTGAGGAACAGCAAAGCCAGAATACAGGAACAGAAGGAGTAAGGCAAAGGGCATTAGAACAGGTCTTACTTTCCTCATTTCACAGTTACAGTATCTCCTTTAATCCTTTCTTTCATGATTTCCTCCAATATGCTCACTTCTCATTTCTCTGATGGCTCATTTTCTGAGAGTTCTGTCATTTTTTTTGTATTCTTACGTTCACTCTATTTAACTGTACTTACTGTACTTTTGTGTGTGTGTGTGTGTGTGAGACAAGGTCTCACTGTGTCACCCAGGCTAGAGTGCAGTGACGTGATCATAGCTCACTACAGCCTTGACCTCCTGGGCCCGAGCAGTCCTCCCGCCTTAGCCTCCTGAGTAGCTGGGACTACAAGTGTGTGCCAACACCCCTGGCTAATTTTTGTATTTTTTTTTTTTTTTTAGAGAGGTGGGGTTTTGCCATGTTGCCAGGGCTGGTCTCAAACTCCTGGGCTCAAATGATTTGCCTGCCTTGGTCTCCCAAAGGGTTAGGATTATAGGCATGAGCCACCATGCCTGGCCCTTAACTGTACCTTTAAAAAGGAAAAAAAAATGTGAGGCAGAAAGTCTGATGTGTAACCACTGATTGGTGCAGGGGAGCTGGGGGACTGTCCATGACCCTGCTTAGGGAAGCTGCCTCCAGGGGAATGCAGCAGGCTCTATGCATTGTCATTGATGCCCCCTCTCCTTGCCAAATTTAAGAAAGATGAGAGGCTTCTTTTCTCCTTCTCCATGGTTATCCTCCTATCGCCAATACCTTCTCCTGAGAACTCGCCTTAGGCCAAGCTTCATCCCATGTGCTTGGCCTTCATCATCTCTGATGCTCACACCACTCTGAAAACCAAACAATACCTACATCTGGCTGAGGAACACAACCTCCTTCCATCTAGTTTACCCTCCTGCAGCAGATGAGGTCCTTCCCCTCACATCTTTGGCTCCACCTGAGACACCTTGGCAGCATTTTCCAAAGCCACAGAGCCCTCGCCGTGCATTCCAGGCCCTGTGGAGGAAGCTAGTTTGATCCTGAACAGGAGACTCCAGATCACAGAGGATGTGGAGTTCTCTTTAGGCAGCTGGCATGAGCTCAGCACAGATGCCTCCCAAAGCAGGACTGCTTTGCTGACTCCTGGGAGGTTTATCATCAAAACTCCCTGCCTTGACCCATATCCTGCCTCTCTCCATTTGTGCTTCTGGCTGGAGCTACCGCGTAACCAATGGCAGAGTCTATTAGTGCTTCGTTCTGCTCACAGTTCCTCTTGGAGGAGTTGGCTTCTAAAAATTAGTTAGCAATAAGTGAGCCACGAGATTATAAATATTAAAGCCTGAAAGGCAGGCCAGAGAGTCTGAGCTCTATTGGCAGAAGTAATCTGTAATCTGTATGGGGAGTCCTCAATAAGTCCCTTAACATCTCTAGGACTTAGCTTTCTCTCAGGCTGGAAGCAATAGCAAATAGGTTTTAGGGCTCCCTTTTGCTCCTTTCTAACTGTCCTTAGTGTTTACCAGATTTCCATTCCACATCTGTATTTCCCAGCTTTCTCAGCAGTTTGATGGGGGCCAAATGACTCAGTGTTGGCTAATGGGATGTAGGCAGAAGTGATGTACGCCACTTCCAGGCTGGATCCTTAACCAAACTTCCCAAGAGCCTTTGTTCTCTCTCTTCCCCTGCTGCTAGGAGGGTACATGACTTACACCAGACTTTGTGTAAGGAAGGAAGAGAACTTTTATTGTGTTAAAGCACTGAGCTTTGTTGGCTTATCTGTTATCATAGCATAGCCTATCCTATCCTGACAAATCCAGTTTTTTATCCTGCCTGCTCATTCATTCATTCACTCATTCATTCATCCAGTTGTTCATTCATATTTTCAGCTTTCATTCATTCACTTGGTATTAACTAAGTGTTTACTGCATGCTGGCACTAGTACTTTAGCACAGATAAACCTTGGGGTCTTTTCCCAGAGGAGCTGGATGTCCAGGTGAGGAGATGGATATGGGAACAGAGAAAATATTAAGAGTGTGATAAGTTTGTACTAGGTGCATCACACCACATTGTGTACAGAGAAATAAATACTCAGAGGCCTTTCCCTACTCGGTCCTAGCTCCATTCTTTATCAAACTTGTAGGCAGTGCTTACTACTGCATACTGCACCATTCTAAAAGAGTTGCATTTACCTCTACCCTTCTCCTTTCACCAATCCATCATTCCAAATCATTTCCCTCAATACCATTTCTGCAGGCCGTGCCCCTGTTTGAAAATAATATAGGGGTTTTTCATTTCCTACATAAGATCTAAACTCCTCAATTTGGCACTGATCTGGCTCAAAAGTATCTTTCTATCATCGTTTTCCTCTTCTTCTTTACCCAAAACTTCCACTACAACCAGATGGGGATAATCCATATTAAACAACCCACACCATTGGTAATCCCACACCCCATGTCTTTTCTCACACCATTCTTTCCCCAGGACTCCCCTCCTTGTCTAGCCAATCTCTTCTCTTCAAAGTCCTACTTCAAGTGATATGTTTGGTTTTTCTGCCTACTCTAGCCTACAGTATTGATACATTTAACAACTTAGATGAAACGGAAAATTCCTTGAAAAACTTAGCAAGGGACACAGGAGAAATAGAAAATACAAATAGTCCTGTAAATTCTAAAGAAATGGAATTCTTAATAAAAACCACAAGGAAAATTCCAGACCCAGATGGCTTCACCAGTGAATTCTATCAAACATTTAGGGAAGAAATAATACCAATTTACATAGATTTTTCTAGAAAATAGAGGAGGAGAGAACACTTCCCAACTCATTGTATGAAGTCTATATAATCCTAATATGGAAACCTGATGACAGGCATCTTTGAAAAATCTATAGCTAATATACTTAATGGTGAAACGTTGATTTCCCTTAAGATTGGGAAGAATTTTAAAAAACACTCTCACCAGTGTAATAAGACAAAAAGATAAAAAAGAATACTGTCATTATTTAGACAACATGATTGTGTAGGTTAAAAACCCTATGGAATCTACAAAAAAACTGCTAGAACTAAAGAGTGATTTTAGAAAAGTCACTGTATACAAAAAGGTCAATATATAAAAATCAATCGCGTTTATATATTTATATATACATACATATAAATATAATTGATTGTATAGATTTATATATTATTATATATAAACTAGTAATGAAAAATTAGAGAATGAAATAAAAAGAATACCATTTATGATAGCATCACAAATATCAAATACAAAGGACAAACAAATCTAACAGAAAATATACAAGTCCCCTACACTAAAATCTGCAAACTTTGCTAAGAGAAATTAAAGAAGACCTATATGATCAAAAGCTATAGCATATCCAGGGCCTGAAGATACAACATTGTTAAAAATGTCCATGCTCTCCAAATCCATCTATATATTCAAATGAATGCCAATCAAAATCATACCATGCTTTTTTGAAGAAATTGACAAGCTGATTCTAAAATGTATATGAAAATGCACAGGTTCTAGAATAGCTAAAACAATCTTGACAGAGAACAAATTTGGAGGGTTTTTACTATCTGATTTCAAGACTTACTATAAATCTACAGAGGTCAAGACAGTGTGGTTTTGGCAAGAAAGTAGACATATAGATCAATGAAGCAGCACAGAGAATTCAGAAATAGACCCACACATACACAGTTGAACTGATTGTTTGAAAAAGGCGTTAAGTCAATTCCATGGGAGAAAGGAAGGAGTTTTCTGGTTTTCTTTTTACAAATGGTTCTGGAACAACTAAATATACATATGGGGAAAAATGAATTTTGACCCTACCTTACTCCATACACAACCAGTAATTAGAGAAGGACCATAGACCTAAACATAAAAGCTAGAACCATAAAACTCCTAGAAGAAAATGTATGAAATAATATTCATGAACTTGAGGGAAGCAGATTGTTCTGACAGTGCCCAAAAGAGGCTAGTCATAAAAGAAAACATTGATAAATTGGACTTCGTCGAAATTAAAAATGTCTGCTTATCAAGAGAACACTATTAAAAAACAGGCAAGGTAAGGACTGGGAGTAAATATTTGCAATACAAATATCTAACAAAGAACTTTTACTCAGTGTATATGAAGAGCTACTACAAATAAAAAATATCAATAATGAAAAGACAAAAGAATTAAAAACGAGAAAAAGGCTTAATTAGACACCTCACAAGATATATGAATGTCTACTAAGCACGTGAAAAGGTGTTCAACATTATTTGTCATCACAGAAATGCAAATGAAAACCATAATGAGATACCATTTCATATCCACTAGAATGGCTCCTGACATACTAAGTATTGATGAGGATGCAGAACAACTAGAACTCTGATACGTTGGTGATGAGAGTGCAACATGATACAATTTTTGAAGAATCTCTGCCGGTTTCTTATAAAACTAAACAACATACGTTTACCCTATAACTAAGCAATTTCACTCCTAGATATTTACCAAAAAGAAACGAAAAATGTAAATCCACGAAGATTTGTACAAGAATATTCTTAGAAGCTTTATTCATAATATCCCCAAACTGGAAACAGCCTAAGTCAATGAATAAAGTATGGTATATTCTTACAATGGATTACTGCTTAGCAATAAAAAAGAATAAACTACTGATACATACAACAGCATGGATAAATTTCAAAAATACCATGCTGAATGAAAAAGGCTGGACATTTTTTAAAGTCATACTTATGATTCAATTTAATAGAAGCTCTTGAACAGGTGAATCTAATCTATATGATAGAAATCAGAATAATGGTTGCCAAAAGGTGTGGGACAGAGACTGGAAAGGAGTACTGAAGACATTTTGGGATGATGGAAATGCATTATATCTTGTTTTGGGAGGTTGTTACATGGATGTATATGTCAAAGCTCATTGAACTTAACACTTAAGACTTATGCATAACTCAACTGTATGTAAATTATATCTCACTTAACAAAAAATATTACTCCTTCCCTCCCCCCACGCCACGAAATGACATGTTGGATGCTACTGTGTTGTATCATTATTTATTATTTCCATGCATGGTTATCCATTTTAAACTTTCTTAGATTCCTCAAGCAGAGCCTGCACAATACTAGGGAGTCCACATTTGTTGAATGAATGAATGAATGAATGAATAATAATCAGAGTAAAATGGAAAGGAAAAGTAAAGTCAAAATATAACATCATACCAATTTCTACTGTTTCTATTTTCCTGGGAATCAACACCATTGCAAACACAGGTCTCTATTCCCAATGAAAAACAATAACCCAATATCTAAGACATTTTGCTTTTATTTACAATAAAAGAGGAAGCAAGGAAATAAGAGAAAGCTTTTTGTCTCCTAGATTTTGAGGTAACACCACATTATTATTACTGTATTTCTTAACTGTGGTGAGATAGACCAAAAGACATCTGATGAATCACCTTTTCATTCATAAAACCCTGCTTATATCTTTCATCACTTTTATCCTGCTAGAATAATAGCAGAGAAACAGTACTTGATGGGCCTGCATTATCAGACGCTATTGGAAAGGTCTAGATAAGAGCGCTGAACCACCTATTAGTATTCTGCATGCAAACCCTTCTCTGTAACCCAGAGTCATCCGTATCCTGGCAACCCTCAAAATTTCATTCTCATTGAATTGCTAGATCTTTATCAAAATATAATTATAGCCTTAATTTGAAAGATAAATTTTGATTGCCAGTGCCATGCCCAAAGGAAGAAATAATCAGGTGGGAGAGCACTTAGGCACAATTGTTAACCATATAATCAATGTCATGAATCATCCATCCCCTAAAAAAACACAAAATACAACTTTGGGGGATGTTGTAAGGGGTAGTATGAGGAGGGGAAAATCCTAGAGGCATCAGACTTACTTGTGACCCTGGTACATTATGTTTGCTTAACTTCTCATGCTGTCACTTAAGTGCTTGTCATGTCTTCTCAATTGGAAGTTTGGGGAAGGCCCAGGCTGGATGTCCCACTTCTGTGTGTGCCCACAGTGGCCCAGCCTGTAGTAGGAAGTAGCCCAATCTATAACCCCTCCTTCACTTGACCTCCAGGAAAGTTCCCTGGAAGTAAGCTCTGAGACAGAAATTGGGGTGTGGGAAGCATATCAGGAAATGTTCTCTGGGGCAACACCTGTGGAGGAAGTGGATTAAGCAGGGCTGGGCAGAGCGAGAAGTTGGGCTAGGAGAGTCACAACAAAGGCTCAGCCCATCCCATGGGGAGCTCTAGAGCTGGGATGGCCCTATAGAATTGTCCTGAGTTGAGGCAAGGTGGGTGGGCCTTTATACTACTGTATTGACCATTCATCAGATGAGTGCTCCCCTTGGAAGGAGTGTGACCTTAGACGGGGTGACTTTCTTCAGGGAAGGACAATTCCCAAAGAGGGATGCAGCTGCGAGCTGTCAGCCACCGCGCCTAGCTCTGGCAAATGAGTGCTTGTGGAATAAGTGCTTGAGCCCTGATGAAGAGGGGTAGACAGTGAAGTCAAAGTAGCCACTGCACCCTCACTGACTACAGTGACTCAGAAGCCTGGGGAAAATAATCTGAAATGGAGTCCCAATGGATTGAACCCACTAGCCCGTTTCTGCAGGAGAGCAGCTCTACCTCCTGAGGCAGGCAGGGACTCCTGCTGTGCATGCTGAATCCCCTCGGAATGTGTGACTTGCCAGAGGAAAGTAAATGGAGATTAGAAATATTCCTGTCTTCAAGAGGGGAACATCACACACTGGGGCCTGTCGGGGGGCGGGGGGCAAGGGGAGGGATAGCATTAGGAGAAATACCTAATGTATGCGGGGCTTACAACCTAGATGATGGGTTGATGGGTGCAGCAAACCACTATGGCACATGTATGCCTATGTAACAAACCTGCACGTTCTGCACATGTGTCCCAGAACTTAAAAGTATAATAAAAGGAAAAAATAAATACTCCTATCTTCTCATCCAGTTGGTATGCTCCTGCCTTTTCAGAAACTATCCTTAGTTTATGTCTGAGGATAGGTATTGATACCTTTTTAAAAATAGATACCTTTGAGACAGTATGGCAGCGGCAAGAGAGCAGAAGTCACACACTTCTGTTTCCCTTCTCTTTGGGCAGTCACATCTACAGCCTCGATGCTTCCATAGGGCATAAATGATTTGTTAGTTTCAGGATGAAGAAAGAATCAAGCATCTATTAATATAATAGTCTTGCTCCATTGGAGCAAAAGGAATGGATTTTATTTAACCTACATTTTAATGTACCGTCAACTCCTCCTGAGATCTTTGGGAATCCTCAAATTTGTAAATACAGAAGCTTCAGACTTTACCTTTGTGGATGTCTGTTTCCACGTCTCCTGTTATTTATGCCCTTGGTTAATTCCCTTACCTGGGGTTTGGGCTGGGCCTGTGACTTGCCTCATTCTGTTGGTAAAACAAGACACAGGCCCAACCTAAGAAAACCTGGAAGCTCCTGCCTTTGCATCCTTGGGCACTCTGAGTTGCCAGGTAAGAAATCCAGTTACCCTGCTGGAGCGATCACATGGAAAGACCACTGGGAAAGACTATGTGGAGAGGGAGAATCCCTGAGACTACCCAGAAAGAGACATAAGCACAGCCAGCCCAGTGACCCAGCTGGACCTTGCCTGCAGGTGACATACCATCTGACCAACCACCAGCAAGACTAGCAGAGCTGTCAAGTTGAGCTTATCCCAGATTGCAGAATTTTGAACCAATAGATTGGCTTGTATCTTAAGCCAGTAAATTTTGGGGGTGGTTTCTCCTGCAACAATAGATAAACAACCACAAAAAGCAGTTTCCTCCAGAGTTAAGTGACTATGATGGCCTTGCCTGCCCCTACCAAGTCAACCGCCTCTTAATCTTGCACCAAAGGTTACGGTTGACCACGGCTGCTTTTCACAAAGAAACAGACATTTTTATTACTTCACAGTGGTAACGGACTACACAGTAGTGTCTATCCCAAAAATCTTGAAAGAAAAAAAAAAGCTTCGGCCAGGCGCGGTGGCTCACGCTTGTAATCCCAGCACTTTGGGAGGCCGAGGCGGGTGGATCACGAGGTCAGGAGATCGAGACCACAAAATACAAAAAAAATTAGCCGGGGTGGTGGGGGGCCTGTAGTCCCGATATCGAGAGGTGAGGCAGAGAATGGTTGAGCCGGGGGGTAGCTAAGTAGCTCAATCCTGTGTATCCATTTTATATGCTTGAGGCTCAAAGACATGCCTCAGCAAATTTACAAATGACTCCCCTCATGGATCTTCAAGGTCACTCACTTAAAAAGGAAATTAAAAGTGTCCCAATTGGACATCCCAGAAAGGGCTTGAGAAGGAGTCTACCAGATCAGAAAGGTAGTATAGTAAAATAATCCAGGGTTGGATTCTGGAGCCATAGTGCCCAGGATCGAATCCCAAATTTGTCACTTGTTTGCCATAAAACCTTGGGCAAGTTATTTATTCTCTCTGTGCCTCAGTTTCTTCATCTATAAAATGGGGATAATAATAACCTCTACCTCCTAGGGTTATTGTGAGGATTAAATGAGCTACATATGTGCAGGGCATAGATTAGTGTCTGGTTATTCTTTGCCTGATTATAAGTGATTATACAGTAAGAACCAGAAGAAGATCATACATGGATTTTAAATCATATGAAGTCATTTTTAATGACTACACATTATGAAAGCATGTCAGCTTTCAGAAACAATATTCTATATAACTGTTTTCATAAGAGGGCAGGGTCAACATAGCATGGTAGAAGGAGCACTGAGCCAAGAGAAGGGGATCTAGGTATGATTTCAGCCCTGCTATAAACCAGCTGTGTTATATGGGGAAAGTTATCTATAAATTGAGGAAAATGATAATGACCTTGCCTACAGAGGTTGGACCAGATGGTCCCTGTAGGAGCCTTTTATGTTGCTACCTCTTTCCAAATCCCTTTGAGACAGGAAAGAGGAGGTGGAATTACCACCATTTTTAAGATGGAGATCTGTATTTGCCATATGACTTGTCCAGAGCCAAACTCCAATCTCAAAGTAGAGCTTAAAAAGGGCCCTTCCATGCCAGAGAGTGTACTGCCATAGCACAAACTGCACACAGACTAGATTTCCCAGTCCCCTTGCAGTTAGATGTGGCCATGTGATTGAGTTCTGGCCATGGAATGTGGGTGGGAGTGAGAGGTGCTACTTCCAGGATAATCTTCCATGTTCTTGTTTTCCCTTCTCCTGGCTGGATGCAGAAGACCCAGCAGGGGCTTCAAGGCCCTAGGGAATGGTAGATTCATAAGAAGAGAAGAGACTAGGTTCCTTATAATCACAAGCCACAAAGCTGGTTTGACATTATGTAAGAAATAAACTGCTATTGTGTTAAACCCTGAAATTTAGGGCTCACCTATTATGGTGTTTATCCTTCCCTGACCAATATGCTCACTGCAGGTCTCTAGTCAATTGCTGGTTTAGGTTCTGATCTTCAAGAGGAAGCAGCCCTTTCTATTTAAGACCAAGGGATCATTGATATCTTATTTGGTACAGGTCGAGCCAAGCCAATGATGTTCTTATAAAACTGAAATCTCAACCCATGGTCTTCCCATATCTACTCTTCTAAGGTGGCCAAACTTGGCCACTGTTGCACTGGGTCCTTATACTACATTTCATCATCATTAATCCTTTGTCTTCCATGGGGAACACAAAGATGGTGGAAATTTTAAAGATAAACTAGCAACTGTGCACAAGTCTCCACTAGAAGACTAGAGGAATGATTGATATCTCAAAGGTGCTGTTTCCTGGTCTCTTCCCCCCAATCACGATCTCTATCTTAATAGTTGCCCAATGATTATAGTTATGACATACAGAAAATAAAGGTAAAAATTTTAAATCAAAATTCGTTTTGAAAGAGAGGAGAAAATCACTTGGTAGATTCCATCTTGAACAGAGAATGCTTGCCCTTACATTCCCTTGCTGTTTAGTTCATTTATTTCACTGGAGAAAAAATAGGCATTTACATTTTTCAGCAATTGCTAATGCATTCTTGCCAAAAAAATAAAAATCCTATCATCCAACCAAATCAAGAACAGAGGGGGTCTTTTTTCTTCAAGCTGGACTTTACCACCATCACCACGAAAGAAAAAGTGAACAGGGAAGAAATGAAGGCTTTTGAAAATAAATAATGAGGGGAGCCTAGCAGGCTCACAGAATCTAGGACCCACAGAAAACCTGCACTTCCTGCTTCCACTGCAATCACTGCAAAGTCCTCAGTCCCTTCCTGTCTCCATTCCAGGTGGCCTCTTCACCATCAGCTGGAGGCGGCCCCCTTCAGACAGGCTGGGGCCACCCTCCTGCTGACCAGGAAGAGGCTCCTCAGCCAACTGTCCAGGGGTTTCCATCTGGAAAGGAAAGAGTAGTAGCCCAGCTGCTATCAACACAGTAGGAAGTTGGCATGGTTTGAGTGCCACCTGGCCCCTTTTGTCCCTCTGTATTCTGGAACGAACTCCATTGTGAGGGAGTTGCTTGTTGGCTTTAAAGTGCAAAGGAGGAAGCCCCATACATATGGCTGGATCCAACCAGGGGATATAAAGCCAAGGATGGATATCCATGGCTGGGGGCAAAAGAGGGACCCCTGTCCAGGCTCCCATCCTCCAGTCTTGCAGCCCAGTGGCTTTGGGCCTCACCCAGGAATGGATGAGGCTTCTCAGAGCTGCTGCCCTTCTCACATGGACCAGCACTCAGCATCCCTGCCTTGCCTTGAGACCTGAAGGTGAATTGCTCTGAAGGATGTGTGGACTTGGTCTGAGGCTATCTGGGGGTCCAAGTTTGGCCCACCCTCAGGGAGCTGGGAAGGGAGACCCCACCCCTCTAATAGCGGGGTCAAGCCAAGCTGTACCTCCAACTGCAGGGCTATTTTTAGATGCTGTTATCTTTGCCTTGCTCACAAGCAGCTGTGAAAAACAAACTGGTCACCAAGAGGCAAGAAACTGTAAAATAAAAACCTCATGAAACAAGAGCTCCAAAACTCCAGAGCATACCACACTATGGCAAAACACTGTGCACCATCATGGCGGGGCCTGCTGAGTCTTCCCCTCAGGGGGGTGAGGGAGGGTGTTGCTCTTTCACTGCCCACACATTCCTGGCGTAGCATGCCCTGAGCAAGTCCAGTTTTGGCTCACTGTCCCTGGAATGGCTAGTGGGTCAGGCTGCCCCACTCATGCGCACAGATGATGACCCCAGGGGACAGGTGTGCCAGAGAGGTGGGGGCGATGGGGTTAACACTGCCACAAAAGGAAAAGCTCCAGCTCACTCCCCTCTCTTCCAGCTCATCCTAACAGTCCATTTGCCTTACAGCATCACAGCTCCTTGACAGTGAAACCCCTGCACAGGCAAAATGTCATCCAACACCAAGTGGCAGGGCAGGAAAACAGGAGAGGGCACCAAGCGGGATCCCCGACTTCTCCCCAGCCCTTAGAAGCCCTCAAAAGGCCAAACCTCAGGGCGCCCTTCCACTCACAGCGCTGTGGAATCCTCATTCCCCCTGCAGGAAACCCAACACCAGACGCTGCAGCCCCTGCAGACCCCTCCACCCAGAGGGTAGGCAGAGTGGAAAAGTGCCGCCCCGCCCCAGAACCCGGGATCAGGGTAGGGAGGAGGCGGCAAACTTAAAAGCTGCAGCTGCAATATGCTTTTAAAAATAATAAAAGACCCCTGAAAGCCAGCGCTGTTCCCTTCGCCCCTCTGAGCTATGCGCGGTCCACCTGGACTGTCGGCTCACCCTCGCTCAGCTCTGCCAAGGGGACCCAGCTCTCAGATCTCGACCAAGGGGGATCTTCTCTCGGGCTAGCGCGCAGCTGGGCTGCGCCTCGAGCCTCCCCCAACCCCCAAGTTCACCCAGCACCCAGAGGTGCGAGAAATTAGTGTAAAATGATGTCGCTTGCCCATACCCTCTCCCCCCAGGCTGGTCCCATCTCACACACCCGCATGGCCTGGGCTGCGAGTCGCGGAGCATCCCGGAGGGTTGCGGTGGGGCGCCAAGCGGAGGCTAGCCTCCCCCGGCGCCCGCTCAGGCTCAGGCTCGGCCCTGGGCAGCCCGCCCGTGCATCGTTCCCCTGGTGCAGAAATCCTACCGCCCGTGCGCCCTGGGCGCGCCGCCGGGCCCCGCGCTGGCTCCCCGGGAATGCGGCCGTCAGGTGAGGTAGGCATGCGTGCCGGCTCCGCAGCGAAGCAGCAGCTGGCTGGGGCGCTGGGCTCGGAATCTGCCTCTTCTCCCTCTCCCCGCAAAAGAGAGGCCTCTCGGGGACTTCCCAGCGCCTTGTTGCGTTAGGACTGCATTCCCACTTCCTTTTCCCTTTTATCTTAGTTTCTCCTTTAGATGCCAAAAGAAAGATCGCAGGAGTCCATGCCCAGCTCCAGCCTGACTCGGTCCACAGGCAGAGAATTATGAATGGATGCTGCCTTCTGATGAGGAAGTCGACTGGGGAGGTCTCTGCGCACGGCGCGCTCCATCAAAGCAGGGGCATTGGCCCCTCCACTGCTTCAATGCTGCAGGCTGAGACACCTAATTGACCACTGGGAAATCAGGTGCCGGGAGACCTGGGCGGGACGTAGCCCTGGGGCCACGCTGGGATCGAGAGCCTTGCCGGTGTAGACAGCTTCGATTTACAGCTCAGTGAATGGAGAGGACTGCGGCAGCCAAACCGCCCGGGCAGCAAGGCACGGCTGCACCAATGCTCCGCGGACAGCCGCCTGGCTCCGCGAGTATCTCCTAGCTCCACCGGGCTAAAGGGAACCTGCTAAAAATAATCCGTCCCCTGCCGCCAGCTGCAGTGAGCTGCAGGACTCAGTCCCCAGCCCCAAACTCGGTGGTGCGCGGGAGCCAGCCACAAAGCCCGGCCTGTGAGCTTAGACAAGCCGGAGGCTGCGGAGGATCCCAGATCCGGATTTCTTGTACCTCTGTGTTTCCTTCTCCCGTAGCGCGACCGCTGGGGCTGCGCGTTACCCATGCCCAGAGTGACGGCGGGCTCCGCACATCACCAACAGGCTGGACCGACCGCAGCTGCTCAGCACCGCACCCCCGTGGCTCTCTTCTCACCTCCCTTATCCCTAGTCTATGGCCAACAGCAGAGGAAGGAATCAGAAACGCCGACCGTGCCAACCCCTCCAGCCCGGGCAAGAGGGTGGACAGAGACTGGCGTAGAGCATGTGCCCGCATATAACAGGACTAGGGCACCCGAAAAATGTGACATTGCGTCCCCTCCCCCACATTCATCTCCGGACGCTGAAACCTCGCATCCTAGACACATCTCACCCTGCCCAGGCTGAAAAACACTGCAAGGACAATGCCTTTGCAGCCATGTATTCATCTCCAGGGAGCGGCGATTTACTAAACCAGATCTGAGGTTGAACCAGGGTTAAAAACCATGGCAGTGTGTGCCCATAGCGTAAGTTGGTAGGCTCTCCATATAGCGACCTAATGCAGAAGGCAGAGAGCCATTTAGGGCCACTTCAAAGACAACACTTATGGGATATATCCTAATACCATACATAACAAGAAGAAACCCAGTGAATGAAATTATCCAAAGATGACTTGTGGGATGTTGTTTTTGGTAATATGTCTTTGAAACCTATTTAGGGAAAACTTGACTCTTTTCTGACTGGGTTGCCTATTTTCTACTAGGGATGTTTAGGCGCTGGGCAGATTTGCATGTGTGGGCAATACTATATCCACCAGGCCTGTAACTTCTCCAGAATTCACAATTGTGAAACACTCCACTTGCCAAGGTCATAAGAAATCTTGGGGTTTGCCTGTGTGTGAAATAAAGAATATTTCCTAATTGGCATTACTATGAATTAATGATTGTGGTCACATGAAGTATCACCTAGAACCCAAGTCAGTCTGGGTTAGCTGTTCTCCACTAGCCTCCTTGGAGGGCTGCCAGCTGCTGGCAACGACAGAGAATCTGGTGGGAGTCCCCGGGAAGACAGAGCGTGGCTGGGACAGGAAGGATGAGGTGGGAGGAGATGGCATGGCCACTCCCCCAGTGAAGGTGAGAAGACAGCCATGCACCCCAAAGTTTAAGGGGTGGGTGAGTAAAGGAAAAGGTCATCAGAAAGGAAGAGAGACATTACTCAGAGAAGCAGGAGACCTGGATGGAAGAGGGGAAGGGCCCCATCTCAGAAACAGGGGGATGGACGAAAGAGTTTTAAGAAGGCAGGGTGATTTATAATGTCAAATGTCACCGAGGGGTCAGTGGGAGGAGTTCTGCCTGCCAAGGGCAGACTTGGAGCCCTGAGGCTTTGGGAAGGCTTGATGGATTGGCTACTGATGGGAGATGTGAAGTGGTTGGGAATACCAGTCAGAGCTTCTCAAAGGTAAAGGAAAGTCCTTCCCTTAGCCTTGCTTCTGAAAGGACCGGCAGCCCCTGGGGGTTTGGTAGAGATACACCTTCTCAGGCCTTCCCAGACCTGCTAAATCAGACTCTGGGGTGAGGCCTGGCCATCTGTATGTTAACAAGCTCTCAGATCAACTTCAAACAGGAAGCCTCACCATGTACAGACTCAAACCTCTCAGGTCTTGACATGAGAATTTACATTAGGGTGAGCAAAATGGCTGCCCTCGACAGCAGTGCCTGGCAAGTGCGTGGGTAGCTAGTGGCCAAGTCACTAATCACGCAGCCCAAGGAAATGAACTGCATTGCTCGGGGTTTTCAGGTCTGCTCTAACACAGGAGAGCCTTGACAATGAAGTCTGCAGAATTCCACAAAGCAATGAAAATGGCCATGTCTTTTCTCCTTTGTATTGATCTTTACAATAATGAGGTGGTTGTTAACAGTGACGGCAAAAATAATGATATAACTAGATTGCTTAAATTTGAATGAGATTTTAGCAAGTCCCATGGCAGGGAGGTAAAAAAAAAAAAAAAAAAAAAAAGAGAAGAAAAGAAAAGAAAAGAAAACCACATAGGCTTTGTACCCAGAAAGACCTGTGTTTGAATCCTAGCTCCTCCACTTCTTAACAAGTGTGGCCTTGGGAAAATTATTTGACTTCTCTGAATCTTGAATCTTCTTTGAATCAGTTTCTCATTTGTAAAATGAAAATAAGAATACCTAATTTATAGGGTTGCTTAAAAGAGTAAATAAAACAATAAAGCACCATGATAGTGCCTAGCACATAATAAAAGCTCAACAAAGATGTTCCTTCCTACCTGTGTTTGAGGTCTTCACACATAATGCTCATGCTGCATTTTTTTAGGTCCCCCTATCCCCTGTACGGTGGTTAGGGTGCCCCATGCTTCCTATGGCTCAAAGGTTCAAATATAAGCCCTTATTGAGTATCTCTTAGATGCCAGGTACTGTGCTGGGTGCTTGTGGGGATACAGCAGAGTCTGGGCCCAGTTGGAACTGACGTTCTAAGGACTGAGTTTACATCCCAGTCCATATAGGTATCCTACTTTTCTGATATGTATTTTAAATTATTATTTTAATTGATACTTAATAATTATACATATTTTCGGCATACAGTATATTTCAATACATGTGTACAATGTGAAATGATCAAAGTAGGGTAATTAGCAAATTGATCATCTAAAGCATTTATCATTTCTTTGCATTGGAAATATTCAAGATCCTCTATTCTAGCTATTTCAAAATATACAATAAATTCTTGTTAACTATAGTCACCCTGCAGTGCTATATACCACTAGAACGTATTCCACCTATCTAGCTGTAATTTTTTTAATTCATTAACCAAACTCTCCTTATCCCCACACCACCATCCTCAGCCTCTGGTAACCACTATTCTACTCTCTACTTCTATGTGATCCTTTTTTTAGCTCTCACATATGAGTGAGAACATGCCATGTTTGTCTTTCTGTGCCTAGCTTATTTCACTTAACATAATGCCCTCCAGTTTCATCCATGTTGCTGCAAATGATAGGATTTTATTCTTTTTTTATGGCTGAATAGTATTCTATTGTGTATATAAGCCACATATTCTTTATCCATTCATCTGTCAATGGACACAGGTTGATTTCATATCTTGGCTATTGCAATTAGTGCTGCAATAAGCATGGGAGTGCAGATGTCTCTTCAACATACTGATGTTTTTACTGAAAGCCAAGGATACCAGGTCTCACAGACAATTGCATTAGGACAGTGATGATCTATAGCAGGGGTCAACAAACTTTTTCTGTAAAGGGCCAGGTAGAAAGTATTTTAGGCTTTGCTGGCTATGTAGTCTCTGTTGCAACTACTTTACTCTGCTGTTGTAGCTCAAAAGCAGCCATGGATGGTGCATATATGGATGGATGTGGCTGTGTTTCAATAGAACCTTCTTCACAAAAATAGAGAGTGGGTGGGATTTGGCCCATGGGCCATAATTTGCCAACCTCTGATCTACAGTGTGGTTCAGGAGATAACTATTTCCTTTAACTGGTATTGCCAGGAAATGGTAAAGTCTACATAGGTAATTTTCCATATAACTAAAGTTTATCCAACCAAGAACAATTTTTGGAAACCCCTTATTGTTCTGAAGCATATTTTATACTTTCCTTGGAAGAAACTGGCTAATTAGTTGTCCACCAAACAGTGTCCTTCTTTCTCCTACAGCTAAACTACATTTCCCAGCCTCCCTTGCAGTTACGTACAGCCCTCTAACTGAGTCCTGGCCAAAGGAATGTGGGCAGAAGTTACGTGTGCCTCCAGCCTTGGCACATAAAAACTCTTACCTATTCCTACACACGCTTTCTTGTCTTCCCTGCTGGCTGAACACAGAGGCTATACGGGATGGTGGATTCCCAAGATGGGAAGAGCCTAGGTACCCACCTGCAAGCTAACCAGCATTAAACTGCAAGGAAAGTGAAAGGTAAGACACTAAAATATTGGGGGTTTATTACCAGAATTAGCCTACCTTGAGTAATTCACCTTCCTATCTCTTTAATCAGATGCTACAAAACATAATTTAATGTTTCGTTGATTACTTAGGGTCTTTATTAAGAAAGCTTATTATTGGCCTCTATGGTAACACATTTCTAAGACTCCTTTTTGGATTTCCACGCTCTTTCCTTGGTATTTAGTTCTCCACTATCATTCCTTTTGCAACGTTCTTCTAGTTCCTTTCCCCAGAGTTTAAGTCTCCAGTGAGCTGGAGATAACAGACAGCCATGGCTGGGAAACATCTGTCCATTAAAGAAGAGTTACCAATTCTCTGGCAAGAGCCAAAAGGATACAATTATTTGTAGGTAGCCTTGGGAAACTCTTTTCACTTACTTCCAGGTTTGGTGCTGTATTCCTAAAAGCCGAAGTTATTGGAATTTCAGCAGCCCTGAGAAGAGTGGGGGTATTTCTGTATTGCTGAGCTTACAAATTTTCAAAGCTTTCATTCTTCTACTAGCCATCTTGGGGGACTCCATGATACAGATTCCAGTTCTGTCCTTCAACATGCATGGACTATTCAACTGTCAAAATACTGTCATTTCCTGATTTTGTACATATAGATTTTAGCTGT
Organism: Hylobates moloch; assembly: GCF_009828535.3. Taxonomy (NCBI): domain Eukaryota; kingdom Metazoa; phylum Chordata; class Mammalia; order Primates; family Hylobatidae; genus Hylobates; species Hylobates moloch. The sequence continues at coordinate 14,380,179 of NW_026652282.1, read as the reverse complement.
TATATGCTCCAAATCTCCATTTTAAATTCACCTTTTCTGGTTAATTTACTATTTTGTTGACACAAACAGATCTTAATTGACTCCTATTTTACAGGAGCTGGAAGAATTGACTCTACAAGGCTAAATAGTTTTAATTCAGTTCAAGAGGTGGTATATTAACTTTATGCCTCAGACAATTTACCAAGAAAATCCAGGTGTGCTTTACACCTGGTCTTTGGATTATTCTGATAGGTGGGAATGTGGTCCTTTCCCAGCATGAGGTGGGATACAGGAGAGGAACTCGTGGGGCTGGATCAAGGGGACAAAGATTGGAGGAAGCCAATGGAGCCCAAATACTTTGACAGTCTGATTTTACTTCTTTATTGAAAAAAACTAAGACAATCATATTTAAATGATCCTCTTGGTCTATTTCTTCATCTATAAAATAAGGATGGTAGAGATGATCTGTAAAATTTTCTCTACATCTTTCATTGTGTAAGTCAATTTTTCTATGAGACTTGGAACCAAAAATACCTTCTAAAATGATTTCTGATCATCAGTACTTATTTTATCTTCCTGTTTCTGCTGAGCATCCAGAATTGGCCATTCTACCCATAAACTTCAGCATCTGCAAGGGAAGTAATATGTTCTGTGATTTGCCCAGGGCTGGATAACCTTTTGGTCCCAGACTGACCTTAAGGGTGACCTTGAGGATCCCAATTCTAGCTCTACTGTATTTATACCATACCCATTCTCTCCTTATATTTACCTAGGGTGAGTTTCCTGCTTTATTCTCTTTGACTCAAATACGTGCTGAGACCCAATTGTGAAAACTCAGTTTTGTCTCCAAGGCTTACTTCCCTGGAGCAAGTTGAATGTCCCCTCCAGAGCTATGCATGTGGTGGAGCTTTACTTCTCACCTATCCCAGTAGCAGCACATTACTATTGCTGCTGCCCCACCACTGCTCACAAGGGACTCCCTTGACTTCCAGAAGAAATAGCTGCTATAAAATGGATCACTCATTCATAAGGAACTATATGTTTATTCATATATATTTTATATCATAACAAATGTAAATTAATTTCAGGGTGTGACTACCCAAGCTAATATCTATATGGCTGCCTGTATAAAATTTCTCCCTCAAAGTTCTCCAAACCATCTGGCATAAACTACTGTATTGTGACCTGTTAAAATAAGTAACAGCTGTGATAATCCCTCTCAATTTATAGCAGGCTATAAAACTTTGCATATACCGGCAATGAATATAAAATAATAAATAAAACCATTATCATTCTGTGCTGTCTTGGTGGGAATTATGATGATTTAGCCAAAATGGAGCCCTATAGAATGCATCAGAGGAGAAGATTAAGCAAAGGTTTTGCCCAACCTGGCCTCCTCTAGCCCCCAAAGACTAACCTCACTACTTAGAATTCCTGGATATGTTTGAAAACTTTATCCAATGTAAATGCATCCTTTCTGAAAAAACATGGTTCCCATACATTGCTGCCCAACTTCTACTATTTCAAAGCCTCCTTTTCTAATGGTGGGTTTCCAAAATTGCACAGTATATCCAGACTATAAAGAAAAAGCAAGCTATGCACAACTCAAAAATGTGAATAATCTATAGCACCAAAGCTAAGAATTGTCTTGGAAGTTTTAACTGTAAGTTTATGTTTGCAAACATTGCAAAGATCCCAGGTTGAAAAATATTGTATTGAAGTCATCTCTCAAAGATATGCAATATGTGAAAAAAGACAAGCTGGTATCTGGAAGGGAAAGGGGTGGGACAGCTTTGATTCTGAATGAAAGAATCACTATGCCCACTACACACCAATTTCACAAAATTAAGGGGTCAAGGAAGGAAACTAGCACCATGAAATGGCTCTTTACTAGGTTCCGGGCATTACCCCATAATCTTATTTAATCCTCACAACAGATATGTGCCTTAGGTATTATTATTCCTGTTTTATGGTGAGGAAATTGATGTTCAGAGAGGTTAAATAACTTGCCCAAGGCCATCCAACTAACAAGTTGGAGAGATGGAGTTTGAACACAGGTCTGTCTGATTTCAAGGTTCATGCTCTTTCCACCTCACTACACTGTCTCTTGGGCAGCTGTTCAAAACCTTTTTCTTTCATGACCCATGGTATTTACACGAACCACTCATTATCACAACCATGGGAAATTCCCACGCCCTTTTCTCCCATTTATTTGAATACAAGGAGAGTTACCCTACTATTAGAAGAACTTCAAATCCATTTTAATTTATGTATATAAAAATTTGCAAATACAGGTGCTTCGTTATTGCGGTAAATTTCAAAAATAGCCATGGTACTTTTCAGCTCTTCCCAGCAAGAGGTGGAGTCTATTTCTCCACCTTGAATCTGAGCAGGCCTTATGACCTGATTTGGCCAGAAGAATGTGGTGGAAGTGACATTGTACCTGTCTGAGCCTGGGCCTCAAGAAGCCTTGCAACTTCTGCTTCTGCTGATCTTGGCGCCTGCCCTGCTTACTGCTGCTCATGAAGAAGCCTGGCCCAGCCTGTTGGATGATGAGGTACAGGTGGCCCCGTTGTCCCCTACCCCCATCTTGGTCTGCTAATCACCAGACATGAATAAGGCCACTCTAGGCCATTCAGCCCCAGCTGACTATAGACACATAAGCAAACTCCACAGAGCTTAACTGAGCCATCCCAGACCAGAAGAATCACCCAGTAAATTTTAAGCCACTAAGTACTGGGTGATTTTTTATGCAGAAAAGGCTAACTAATGCTGTTCTTTAAAATAAATTTCTGGCCATATGTCAAAACAGATACTAATGGTTGAAGATTGTTGGTTTGAGCACAAGGATCATAAACTAAAGACTTAAAAAGAAAAGGTAAATCCTTTCTGATGGCTCCAAATACTGTCGCTGCTCAAGGTCTTCACAATACTTCAATATGCCCCATGAAAGTGCCAGTTTGGAAAGGATTCCTATGGATACAGTTCCAGAAGACCACCTTTCGTCCTCCAATCCTGGGCTTGGCAGCTTGATTTTGGGTGATATGGTTTGAGGGAAAGAATCACCAAGGTGAATGGCTCAGAGCCTCCCTCAAGAAACAATCAGTGGATGGAAGGAAGAGAAAAAGAGATGATGTGTTTAAAGACTGCTAATGCCAATGCATGACCCCTAGAAATCCATCATTGAAATTAAAAAGTAATGCTATGGGTCAAGAAGAACTATGATTTGTTAGAATATGGGGTCAGTTTTGTATTTAACAACAACAGTCATGCTGTCTTCCTAAGAAGATAAGGTATGCAAAGACACAGGTGGGAGAGAGGGAAAGAGATGTCCACCCTCCCTTTCCACACACTTGGGAAATGTACAGATGGAGACTCTCAAAAGGAAGGAAAGAATGCTGTAATTATAAACCAAATTAGGGCCAAATTGAACTATCTGAGAAAGGAAGTTACAACTAAGTACTTAAAGCAGTGTTCTCAACCTTGACTGTATGTTGGAATTTCAGCATAGTGAAAGCAACTCCAAAGCCTGCATTCTTAATCTCTACAGGGATTACTAGCTTTATTTATTATAATCAGAAAAAATGTTCGGATTTGGACTTTCCACCAGTTTCTACAAAAGCCGTTTCTTTTGAAGAAAATGCTGGGGTAACATATTACTTGATCCTTCAGCTATCTTAGCATGTGAATGCTTGGGCTTTTTTTTTCCATTTTCTTATTTTCTTAGTAAATCTTGGAGCCTTTGAACTTCGAATAATTTCTTTTTTCTTTCTCCCAGTGCCCTCTAGTTATACAAACACACACAAAAAATCATTACAGAAGCAGTACTTATATCTATACGTCTATGGCTTTTTCATTTGGTATTTACAGTACTGAATGAATGAACTAATTTAGTTCATTTTGCTTCTTAGGAAAAAAGATGTGTAATGAAAGGAGGTCCCTCTTAGTCTGCTCTTGCAAGGTTTCGTAAAGAGTAGATAAAGCAGAAACAGAGAGAAGGAAACCTTCCTTATAAACCTAAGAAAATATATTGGTCTGTACCCTAAATAATTTTTTCTACATCTGCAGTTAAAAACATACTAATTATGTTCCAGAAAAGGGGATGTTTTGCTGAGCAACCTTATAAATTAAAACAAACCTGTCTATACCAGTATTTGCAGTCTCACCTAGTTCAGGTTCTGAACTTGTTTCCCAACAGTTTTTCCCAGTCTGAGAACATGCCCAGGACAGTGGATTAAGGCTCTAGGCTGAGACCTCCGTTGGTTGCCTTCCCAGCAGAATCAGAAATGACATTTCCAGAGCAGAGGAGACATAAAAGTATCATGTACTCAGTTGGGAGGGAAGGTTTCCTCATTTGAGGATAGGGTTGAGTGGAATAGCAGGAAAGAGAAATGACCAGGTATGGAGAAATGACCAGGTATGGAGAATCAACGGCCCCCCTGAGATACTAGAAGCTTTACTAGAGAAGCCAGGTAAAGAAGTCTCCTGTTCTTGTCAAAAAGCCCCTTATCCATGTCTTACCACCTAGACTTTGACATGAAAGAGAATCAAGGCACAGTCTGGCTTGCTCTTGTAAGGTTTTGGTTTAGAGTTATTCACTTCTAAAAGGAGAAAGGGAACTGGGCATGGTGGCTCATGCCTGTAGTCCCAGCGCTTTGGGAGGCTGAGGCAGGAGAATTATTTGAGGCCAGAAGTTTGAGACCAGCCTGGACAAAATAGTGAGACCCTGTTCCTACAGAAAATAAAAAATTAGCTGGGCATGGTGGCTAATCCCAGCTACTTGGGAGGCTGGGGTGGGAGGCTTGCTTCCGCCCAGGAGATCGAGGATGCAGTGAGCCGTGATCACGGTACTGCACTCCAGCCTGGATGTCAGAAGAGCAAGACCCTGTCTCTAAAGAGATACATACATACATACATACATAAAAGGAGAAAAACAAAGCAACAGGAAGTTTCTGCAGAATAATTTCATAATAAATGGACCATGTGTTAGAAAGTTGCTTTGCACATAGGAGCTCCTTCACTCATAAGTATTTCTTAACAAACAATATTTTTTAAAATTGACTTTTTAAAACAGAGAAAACAGATGATTCAGATGTTTCTTGTCTCAAGAGGGAACAGTTTTGGGATCATAGAGATGTAAATCTCAGTAGGATTTGTAAGAAAGAAGTTTTCTGGCTTTCTGGGATGGTCAATATGTATCCAAGATGGCCTAATGATGATGCTGATAGAACTCTGAAAGAGCCCAGCGGGGGACCACACTGAGGTCCTCCCTGCCCACTTCAGCAGTTCTAGGATGTCACTTTGTGTCTCTGGATTTAGGCTCCTTCCCTTAGGCCCCCAGGCTTCGGGCAGTAATCTGTATAAATTGGAGCCATAGGATGCAGGGGTCTGATGCTTGAATGCAGTCTTCTTCAGCCTCAAAGTGTTCCGAAGCTCATTTCTAAGTCAGTTTTCTCTTTTAATTCAGGACATATTTTCCCATGGAAAAGAAACTACAGATGGTGTTTAGAGTTCCGGGTTTTTCCATCAAGGCTTATTTCCCCCATAATATTGCTGGAAAATATGTATTTGCAATGAAGAGTGGAAAACAATACTGGTATCATGGTAGTGAGTAAACAATGTTAATATAACTCAAGAAGATAGTTTTAAAAATTAATTTTAAATGCCAGTACCTGATAAAATGCAAGAATAATTAGAGAAAGAGTAGTAGACTGATGGAGACTTTGGGGTCTACAAATGAAATATCTGTCATTTTGAAGATTAATGACACTGATTCTTTATTATGTCTGATATCACTTGAAAGATTAACTCATTCCAAAAAATAATATTTCTTGAGTATCTAAAATCCACTAGACAATACTATAGCAGAGATGAAAGACCTAGTGCCTACTCTGAAGGAGACCATTGAATGGCTGCCTTGAGAGACATTATTTTATACCTGGTTTTCAGAGGGACTTACTCATACTCCCGAGATACACTGTAGTGTGCCTGGCAGTTCAGGAAGCCACAGGATAAATATAGAAGGATCTTCCTGGACCACTAGCTTTACTCAATGATTGAGGAGAGATTATTTTATATTACATAACATAGATAATAGTGCTAATTTTATAAGAATGTTTAGGATGAGGCATGCAATTATGAAAAAAAAATTCAGATGATGATATAAAAGACTGGGGCCATGCCTGACTTTATCCCTCCCTATCTCCACCACTGGCTCAGGTCCTTATAGGGGTACTGGTTCACCCTCTTCCCTTGGAAGCACCACCATCCACTAAAAGATAGACAGGCACAACTATCTTTCCTTTACATATAGGCTATGGAAAGGGAGATATCTAAATCACCCTGGGCAATTTCAGGGAAGGCTTCCCCCAAAAAAGTGATGTTTAAGCCAAGGCTTCTAAACTGAAGAAACAGCCGGGCAAAATAGGTCATAAAAGCATTCAGAGGTTTTAGTGTACACAGACCTGTAGGTGTGTGAGAGAGCATGATGTGATGAGAAATTGCAAGCAATTTTGCATGACTGGAACATCTGGCTGGTGTGGGGAACTTCAGAGACACATGCATTATCATTCCAAGGTGCAAGAAAGGAGGTGGAGGGGAAAAAGATGTTGAATCCAAGAGTTCTCTGTTCCAGTCAACAGGTGGCATTGTTGGCCCAGGGCAGCTTTGTGGTATCCACAGCAAATGGCCTTGGGAAATTTGAGAAGGCAGATGGTGGTATGAAGATAGCCAATTGTAGATGGGAGACATTTAAAACTAGGTTTTTGTAACTACAGAGTTGTAATCATATTTGCTACTTGTTACTTCATTCAGAGACTTTGAATGAGATAAAATATAGTCCCTGCAAGCAACTTCACCAGATGCTAAAGCTAAGAAATTAGAGGACAAACTATCATCTTTCTCATCATGGAAAAACACCATCTCTTCATGCTGACCTGCCAACATATCCAAACAACAGTATGGGAAATTCTGCATTGTAACTTCTTGACCTACCACAACTACCAGCACTTGTTAATCCATCACCTTTTATGATCCCAGAGGACATTTACAACCTTCTCCTGGGAAACAAATATTTGAACAATATGTTATTGATAAACAATGCTTAGTAATAAATATATCAGTTGCAGGCAATCAAGTTAATTAGCAAAAAGTTCTAGTGTCATTAGAGAAACCAAAAGTGAAGGTAACAGGCTTTACCTACCATGCCCCTCCCTTTTTTCGAGACACAGGACACTATTGGCTCTGTCCCTTGTCCAAGTGACACCACTTCTCAGTTCACAGTCTTGTATTTTGATTGAGGCCATTTCTTCTGATCATTTTTTGCACCTTCAAATCAGAACTAAATTCCTTCTACTTTGAATGAACTAAACAGAGATTGTAGCACAGGCCATAGCACATCTTTTAACCCTTAACCTCATTGAGAGCTCCCACTTTCCCCAAGGCACTGTATGATAACCTAAAAACATCACTCCCATGTTTAGTTTGGGATCATTACTTTCAAACCCCTGCAGACAGTATAACCTACTGGGAAAACACACACACACACACACACACACACACACACACACACACAACATAGGTTTTGGAGCCAGAGAGAACTGAGTCTAAATTCTGGCTCTACAACAACTGAGCTGTAATCTTGGGCAAGTTGTTATGTAAATATTCTAAGCCTCATTTTCTTCATCTATGGAATGAGAAGAATAATTGTACCTGCATCAGAGGATTGTGATGAGGATAAGCTATGACCAAGCAATTAGCATAATCCTCCTGAGCACATGAGTCATTAAATTACTTTTAACATTAACATCCTGGTTTCCCCCAACCACTGCATGTGACAATCTCCTCAGTCCCTAACATCAATGGACAAGCCCCTCTTAAACACATTATATTCATCACTTATGAGGCAAAAATACTGCCATATTAACCGCTAAACTTAAAAAAGAAATGTTTCATTGCTTATTTCCAGAAACACCTTTCCTTTGTGACTTGAATGAAATCACTGGAAGATAAACAGATTAGAAGAAAATCAAAATAACTGGAGTGAATATTTTTTGAAATTGCTAAAATAAGTTGCTAAAAACAAAGACCCCTGGAGAAATTATAACATAAGCTATTGGTTTTATATTTACATCTTCACTCGAATATCCACCCACTACTGAAATTGTAAATCAGTGTATAAGATGTTATATTGGGAAATGGAGTGGGGTTAAAAAAAATCTTTTGATACTTGGTTGGGTCTGCTTTCATCTTGCCAGAAGTGAACTAATATTAACCAAAGTATGCCAAAATATAAAAGATGACAGTCTCAGAAAGAGTGGGATAAGATCAGAGAAAAAGGGGCCAGGAAAAAGGGCTTTAATTACCTGTGGTAATAGCATCATGTCCCTACGAAGGTTCTTTTCACATACTTCCAATACCACCTCCTAATTGCAATGATAATAATAGTAGCAATGACAACAACTGCAACCACTTATTCAGTCCTTATGTCCCAACAGTGTGCCATGTGCACTATTTTAATTATGCCATTAAATCTTCACAACAAGCCTATGAGATTTTGTAGAAGAAACCAAAACTTAGAAAGATATACCCTAGGTCGAGCCCGGTGGCTCACGCCTGTAATCCTAGCACTTTGGGAGGCCGAGGAGGGCGGATCGTGAGGTCAGGAGATCGAGACCATACTAGCTAACGTGGTGAAACTCCGTCTCTACCAAAAATACAAAAAAATTAGCCAGGCCTGGTGGCAGGCGCCTGTAATCCTAGCTACTCGGGAAGCTGAGGCAGGAGAATCGCTTGAACCCAGGAGGCGGAGGTTGCAGTGAGCCAAGATTGTGCCATTGCACTCCAGCCTGAGTGACAGAGCGAGACTCCAACAACAACAAAAGATATACCCTAAAATGTTTCTCTGGCTAATATATTTCTACCAATTCATCAAAGCCTAGCTCAAATCTCACTTCCTTAGAAGCTTCCTTTCCTTTCCCTTGTCACCTCCTCCATCCCACATCCAGTTTTTATTTCTCCAATCATTTTGAAGTTTGTTTTTTTCTTTTCTTTTCTTTTCTTTTTTAAATAGACATACTTGGGAATATAATCACACATGGATATTTGGTTCTACTGTTCTTTCACAGAATGCTGAATGGGTTGGGTCTCCAAATGTAGCTGTGACACTTTAAAGATAGAGAGGTTCTCAGCTTTGCCCCAAATATAGAGCAGGATGTAGGGCAGATTCTATACTTACAGAATCTAATCTAAGCCTAGATATCTATTAAATGCAATAAACTGGATTTTTGCCCTTTACCAAGTTTCCGAATTCATAGTTATTTTCAGCTTGATACGTTGGACCAAGGGCAGAGAAATGTCGTTGTCCTACAGAGGGCTCCAGCCACAAGAATGTTGTGGAACAGGAAAGGAAGTTATTTTTTTATCATTGAACTCAAAAGCTTCTTTTCTCATATGAATCAAGGGTGTATCTTATCTCCCAGATATTTCTTCTGAGTCCATCAGTGGCTGGGCCTGCCACCCTCCCATAAAAGGAGAGTAGACAAAGAGAAGCAGAATGTGATTTGGCAGCAAAGGACATTTTTCCCTGGCAGAAAATGGAGCGACTTTTAGCTTATCTGTTGTCACCTTGTTAATGTGGTCATTGTTCTTCAAAATAAAATCTCCTCTTCTTACCCATGATGTCTTTTGTGTAAAAAAATAAAATAAAATAAAAAAGAAGCAACTAAAAACTCAGTGGAGAGAGGTAGAAGGGCAGAAATAAAAGCCTAATCAAAAGAAGCAACAAATCAACTCTTTCTTAGGGAAAAACACTCAACACACAAGTATCTTAATTCTCCCAAGTGGTTATTTTGCTTGCTTTCTGAGACAGGTGTGGAAAGCACTAGAAACCCATGGTCCCTGTCATCACCCCTGGTTTTCAAAGCAGGAACTATGGGCCTGTATTAGTTGGGATGCAGAATTTATCATCCGTTTAAGCCGACGGCTATGTGGCTGTTGATGTGTGCCCCTGGCCTGTTCTCAAACACATCCTTATTCGGAAATTAATCATCCAGCTCTTACTTGTCTGTGAATGTTTCCAGGGGTAAAAACTTAGATGGAAGAGGGAGCTTAGTTGTTAATGGCCAAATAACACAAAGACAAGGTGGTGAGAGAAGAGTGATTTACTCTATCTTGAAGAATAAATGAAAACTTCCTCCTCACTCAATTGCAAAGGTGGGATCAAGAAAGGAGCAAAGACAACATTCCTGGGAGGCCTCAGTTCCTTGAAGCTGAGGAAGCATTTGCATCTTTCCTCTTATTGGAGCTTGACATTTGGCATCTGGATGCTGAAGAACCAGTTCTGTATTTCAGTTGCGAATGGATATGGCTGAGATTAATTCCCTTCTGTATGTCCTTTCTGCCATTTCAGGAGCCGGGGGTGCAGCTACATTCAAGATCAATGAGTTATAGCCACATGCAAGGCCATGAAAAGTAATACCCTTCAGGAGAGCGGAGTTTCTGGTATTCTTGCTGAGCCAAAAAGAGTAGGAGAGAGAGAGCCATGCTAACCCAACAAAGTATTCAGAAGTACAGGGTGGGCTTCAGAGAAAATTAGAAGATTCTGCTTTGAACACAGATAAGTAACTTCCACTTCAGTTTACCTCTATATATGGTGGAGTTCTGCAGGATGGAGAGAGTGTGGATAGCAGATTACAGTTGCTTATAGCTTCCTGCAGCCTTATCCCTTCCTAAATATTACCATCTCCTCCATCACCTCCTATGCCCTGCAGACTCACAGAAGGCAAGAATCAACCAAAGGCAAGTAGACATTTTTAAAAACTTACCGAAAACTTGATACATCTTAACCTATTTATCCTGACAAAGTCAGTTCAAAAGTCCTCTCCTCCGTCAGCCTCACTTGGCTTCCCATGCCACCCCACAAGAAAGAGTTGGTTCCTCTTTCCTGTGGATGGGCCTCGAGGCACTGTGTTTAGCCTTTCTGATGTTTACGGGTCAGTATTCTCCTGATGCTGTGGTTTGAATGTTTGTCCCCTCAGAAACTCATGTGGAAACATAATCTCCAATTTAACAGTATTAAGAGGTTGGGTCTCTAAGAAGTGATTGGGTTATGAGGGCTCTTTCCATAACCCAATGGATAAACAGATTAATGGATTAACAGATTAATGGGTTAATGGATTAAATGGATTAATAGATTAATGGGTTAATGGATTAAATGGGTTGTCACATGAATGGGTTAGTTATCACAAGAGTAGATATGTTATAAAAGCCAGCTTGGCTCTCAGTGCAACCCCCCTATTACCCTGCGATGCCTTCCACAATGTTATGACACAGCATGAAGCCCTCACCAGAAGCCAACCAGATGCAACCACTTGATCTTGGACTTCTCAGCCTCTAGAACTGTGAGTAATACATTTATTTTCTTTATAAATTACCCAGTCTGTGGTATTCTGTTATAGCAACAGAAAATGGACTAAGGCATCTGACTTGGAAATCCTCAAGAACAGAACTGTGACTTAGACATGTTTGATGCTCAGAGCCAAGCCTAATGCCCAGCACAGAGATGCTGCTCCATAAAGTTTTACTCCCCAAATGCTCACTTCCCTCAAGGATCTGGCTATAATGTACAGTCAAAACCCTACAGAGGGGAAAGTAACCCAGCTGGGTAGCCAGGAAAGAAGCCAGATCTGGGGTAGGGAAGCTCAGTTCATTGAGGAACATCCCACAAGAGAAAATGAGATCAAGACAGTTCAGGGGAATTTCTGAATGGTGAGTTTTTGTGCTGAGTTTTTTCCTGGATTGCCTTGGCGTGCTCAATTCAGTGTAACATTTGGCTGCATGCCCTCCCCTAGGCACACTGTTGGTATTTCATGTCCCATCTGCCAGTGTCTCTGGAGGACATTAGGATAAGTAGTTTGATCCAGAAAGGATACCCACTGTCCTGGCCCTCTGCCCAAGACATGCAAATGGAGAGCACTTCCCAGCCACAAAGCTTTTGCCTGTGCCAGTGATTTATTATTTCTGCTATTATTATCCATAGCAACCATGGATTGAGCATCTACTAGGTGCACCATGCTAAGTCCTTTGCCTGCATTCTTTCATCCTCGTTTAAAGAATACAACAAGCAGGCCGGGCGCGGTGGCTCACGCTTGTAATCCCAGCACTTTGGGAGGCCGAGGTGGGCGGATCACGAGGTCAGGAGATCGAGACCATGGTGAAACCCCGTCTCTACTAAAAAATACAAAAAATTAGCCAGGCGTAGTGGCGGCCGCCTGTAGTCCCAGCTACTCGGAGAGGCTGAGGCAGGAGAATGGCGTGAACCCGGGAGGCGGAGCTTGCAGTGAGCTGAGATGATTGCGCCACTGCACTCCAGCCTGGGCGACAGAGTGAGACTCCATCTAAAAAAAAAAAAAAAAAAAGAATACAACAAGCAGATATTATTATCTCCATTTTAGGAATAAGGAAGTTGTGATCCTATAACTTAGTCACACAACTGATAAAGGGCAGAGTAAAGATTCACATCCAGATCTGGCAGACACCAAAGCCCATTTTCCTCACACCATGCTGTCTTGCCCAAAACTAACTATTCAGAGGATGAAACCAACAACAGTAAGCCCACATAGAAAAACCAATGGAAATTACCAAAGCTATACTCTGAGGTAAATTTATAGTTTTCAATTCTCACATTTTTTAATGAAACATTCAATTTAAGAAATATTTTTAATAATTTAAAATCTCAAGTAAAGAATATAAAATCAGATACATTAATTTTAAAATACAGAACATCAGTAAAATTGACAAAATGGTCTTTGCCATAAGACAGTGGCAGCCTATGCCTCGCTCCCTCTGAATGCAGGGTTCCCAGGAATGAACTAAAGGACCCAAGATGACATTGATAATGACATGAAAGCTTTGCTTCTGGAAGAGACAAATGCCCAGAGATCTGGGAACACATAATGACAGTAGCTGTTGTACTTTCTGACCACTGACTATGGGTTGGCATAAGGGTCTGCGTTTCCGAGAGTTTGCCTGATCAGCTTAAGTGATTCTCACACCTGTCTAAGCCTCCAGGACACCTTTCTAAGCTAGACACAACAGGAACCTGAACTTTGAGTCACATGCCCACTTTTCCTGAAGACCATCCTATCCCTGGTAAGCCTAGCCCAAATATAGTCTATCAGCTACAACATCCAGCACGTGGCTGTGCCTTCTTCCAGATTGGGGAAATTTGGCAGGGGTTGAGAAGGAAAGAAAACAGAGAGTTTGTTTTTCCCTGCATTATTCCTATGCTTATAAGGCAGTCATGAGAAACAATTGTTCCACGGCTTTAAATCTAGTAAATAGAACTCCGTTTGAGATTCCAGTTTGAAAGCTGGTGAAGATCAGAGTAACTCCATTGTTTATGTAATAAACACACACCCAAACCTCTAACATTTTTATAATGAAACCTGGTGGTAATAAAATGTGTTAAGGTAAAAGCAGTCATTTTCCCCTCAGCTTTTATTGTGCTGAATGCAGTATCTGCCAAGTCCTACTTGAAGGCATCTTTGATTAAGGGCCTAGTCTTCCCACTTGTGAACCATCCAGAGTTGGCAGGAGTACCGTGACCTTGCTGAGACTAATGCCCAAAGATAGTCAAACTCATGACATGCCAGCAGCTTCAAAAAAGTTGAGCCCTCTGCCAAGTAGCCCTGTCACCACCACCACCCCCGCCCAGTCCCTTCCTGGTCTGTCAGCCATGCATAGGCCTTGGATCTTCAACTCTTGAGGGAAAACTGGGTCAAGCTATTCTAAAGGCCTTCTCAACTTTTTTATTGAGCCTAAACTGAAACTTCTGGCAGGGCCTTATTTCTTTGGTAGTCTCGCCCATTACTTAGTTCTTCAGGCCTAATAAACAGACTATCTGGCTGTTGGACGCTCTCTCCTGAATCCACTGATCTGTATGAAAATGTATGAACGTAGGCCCTTAGTTGTCGTCCTTGGTTCCCTGAGGGGAATTGGGGGTTTGGGTGGGAGTGCAGTTCTTACATCTTATGGCTGCACATTGGAATCCACCTGGGGAGCTTTAAAAACATGCACTGTTATCTGGACCCACTCCCAGAGATTCTGATTTGATTGGTCTGAGGTGTTTAATTGTTATAATTGGCCTGCCCATCAAATAATGGTTATTTATCATAAATATATATGATATTAGGGACTTGTATTTGAACAACTTCTCTGCCACAAAATTCAGAAACCACAATGTCCTGAACAAACTGATAGAGGCTCCATGACACCCATTGGAAGCTGCCTGGTTCACAGGCATGCTTCCTTCTTCTCCTGAGGGATCTTAAGCAACAAAGCTGCACACAACAGTGCTTCCCCATCATCATGGCCTGGAAAGGCAGCTCAGAGAGAGTGTTCTCAGACAGCAGGTAGGACAAACCCTTCATTAAGAAAGGCTGCATACACGGTGTTGGTAGCAGTTGGGCTAATAGGAGACCCTGGAAACGTGGCCCTGGGTCAGCCTCCGCAGAGGCAGTGGAGGCAAATGTGCAGTGAAGGGGTTTAGCTGGGGCAAGGAGAGCGGCCAGCGTCAACTGTCACACTGGCCATCTCCTGCGGAACAACCTAATAGCGCATAGCAAGAAATGAAAGTAAGGCACTGTCCTTGACATTAAGGAGCCTGAGTTACAACTGAAGGACTAATAATCCCAGTGCTGGAAGAATACTGTAAAAAGTTCAGTGCTTTGCAAATAGGGTTCAATTGCATGGCCAAACTTATGTGATAAAGAAGTATAGTGAAGGAGGGCTTAGAGGGCTAAAGAAATCAAGACAGGCCCCACAGTGGTTTAACCAGATTTGTGTAAGGCCATTGAAGATGTAACAGAAACGAGAGGTTGGGGGATTTGGGTCTGGGGACTCTCAGTTCAGGGCTGTTTTGGGGACACTGGGAGATAAATAAATCTTTCTCTGTAATCTCAGGATGAAGGTAAGATACTGAAGAATTCCAAGAAGACTGGAGGGGGCAGTGCTGGAGGAGAAGAAAGCAACATAGGGCCTGGTGCAAGCCCATGCAGGATGGGGCCCCTTCCCAGCAGTCCTGAGCTAGAGCCCCGGAATCCTGCCCTGGAATCTCTACTTGAGCTACCCTCTAGCCCTTCTTTAAGACGTTCAAATGTCGGAGCAGAAGAGGAGAAGGAAGAAAGGGTTGTCCTCTTTGTCTTGGGTAGTTTGATGCCTCAGAAGGACAGCAAAGGTGAAAACGTTGGCCAGCCAGTATGAACAATGCAAGGTCCTCAAAGCTCAGGAGCCACTGACCCTAAATGTCAAAGTCAGCCTTGAGTGAGGGTCAAGTGCAGATTCCCCTCCTCACAGCTGTTCCTGTGAAAGGGCTCACTTTCACTGGGAAGCATACTTCTCCTCTCCCCCAGAATAGGAGGTGGCTACAGCACAAGCCCCTCTTCGTTAGACCCAGCCTCCCCCTCCCCTTTGTCTTGCCAAGAAATGCTGCAAACCCCAAATACCTGCATTCTTGGGCATGCAGCAGGCCAGAGCCATGCTTGGATTCCCGCTCTGCTCCTTAAGGAAGGGCCTTTTCTTTTATGCAAAGACGTCTCTGAATGCCAGAGAGCTGAAAGCTGATCTGCTTAAGTCAGCAAGCAGGGCAGGGGGGGATGGAGGGCGAGAGAGGGCAACCTTCTGCGAGGAGGATGGCAGATTTTCACAGAACCTCTGTGCTGCCTCTAGGACTTCCCCCTGGAGGGGGAGATGGTCTCACCCAAGTGCTAGGCTGGCTGCTAATCCCTCCAGGGTTCACTTGAATGGCAAATCAGGACTCCAGGGCAGCCTGGACACACCCTGTCTCCAGAGGAGGGGCTTAGCACTTTCCTTTTTCATCCCTGGAGCAGTTTAGGTCGCAGTGGGACTTCTTTACAGCCTTGCTACTCCAATTGCAGTTGGCCAGGGGGTTAGGAGCATAGGCATCAACCTGGGAGCTTGTTAGAATGCAGAGTCTCCGGCCACACCCTCTGCCAAATGCCATGTGGCTATGGAAACCATTAGCACACTGCCAGAGACAGGAAGCTGGACAAATACCCAAATCCAGGCAGCCACAGCCGCCCAGCCCCTACACCAACTGCCTGATCAGGAGAAGGAATACATTTCATCCCATCGCTCCACAGCTGCCCCAGGTTGCCACCCATTCTTCTCACCAGGATGGGGCTGGCTTACTTGGCTGTAAAATTTTAGGTTGGCGTGAGGGCGCGCTATTCAACAGGTCTGCAAATATTTGCACACACACCGAAAGGACAAGAATGGTGCGGGTGGAGGCGATACAACTGGAGTTTGCTCTTTGCAGGCTACAAATCAATTTCTGATCCCTTCCCACCCACCCCCCCACCAACACACACCACCTGTATCAACATGTTAGACTCTCATGATGCTGATAACAGCAGTAATAGCGCATAGCAAGAATACTCAAACCACTTCACAAACAGCAACCATCCTGGACCCTGTTCAGATCTTCCTCTTGACAAGAAAGGGAGAATTTAGGTACTTCCACATTTTTGCCCTAATAGCCTTATGTTGTCATGGCACCTGATTTGCCTCCCACCTGAGCCCAGCAAGTGAATCCGTGTGCAGAAGCTGAAAGGGAAGAGAGAAGGAAAGAAAATAAACTAATGAAGAGTGAGAGACGAGCTTTTCCTTTGCAGTCCAGAGAGAACATTAAAAGAACTACTAGTGAGGCAGATAGACTTGCTTTTTCCTCATCTGCCAGATTTCTGCTAATGGCTGTGACTCCCTGTATTGGATACTTCTGCTCCTTAATCATGCGCAGCAAGAACCAGAATGGGTGACTTCATTTCCGAAGAGGAACTGAATGGCGCTGAGGCTCTGGGATGCGTTAAGACAGCCCAAATCAACAGAAAGTCTGGCTGGAACCTCAGAGAAATGACCCAGACAGAATCTTCAGCCTCCCAAGCATCTGTCAGTGGCATCAATGGCTGGCATGGCCATTGCCTAAAATCCTGCTAATTGCACTGATCCCCTCCCTTTAGCAGAGAGTCAGGCCCCTGATTGAGGGAAGAAAGCAAAGGGCTGGAGAGGAGGGAAGGTCAGCCAGAGATGAAGACAGAAGAGAGAGAAAGCAAAGAGGGTGGCCCTGGGCTTTACAGGGATTTGTGTGGGTTCTTAAAAGCAATCATGGTGGCCTTTTGAGTAGAAAACCAAGCTAAGCTAGTATTTAAAAATCTTCTTCAGGGCCCCAATCTTGCCTCAAACAACAATCACTCATGAAAAGACTCTCACGAATGAAAGGAAATGCTGCCATTGTTTTATTTTTTCTGGGAAGTCATAATAGGTTTTAAAAGGTTAATCTCCCTCTCAGCCCTGTTTTTTCCCTTCCAGTGACCCCAAGCTGAAAAGGAAAAATATTTGCA
The DNA here is from genome assembly GCF_009828535.3 of Hylobates moloch. Classification (NCBI taxonomy): domain Eukaryota; kingdom Metazoa; phylum Chordata; class Mammalia; order Primates; family Hylobatidae; genus Hylobates; species Hylobates moloch. The sequence continues at coordinate 14,362,783 of NW_026652282.1, read as the reverse complement.
CTTGGTGTTTTAAAACCACCACAGTGAATTAGCTTTTGTTGTTCATGGCAAAGCCACTATTTAGCTGCCCAGAATCAAACCAGATGTCAGGGAAGAAAGAAGGCCCTGCATCCTGTGAACTTGCCTTTCACCTTTGCAGAAGGGCTGAGGGGAAAGCTGGGCTGAGATGGCAAAATAAAGGGAGTTTGGTGCTCAACAAACCTGATGTGCACTTTTGATGCAAGCACTGGTTAGCTCTTGCTGGGGTGCTGTCCGCAGGACTAGAATGTAACAGCTCTAGGACTCTGGATGCACCATGCCTCCTGATTTCCAGAAGTTTTCTTCTGTGGACACTAGGCCAGCAGCCCTATTCCCATAGGTAGCAAAGATCAGAGATGGAGAAGAGAATTAGGAGACAGAAATAAAACACAAAAGGAGATCAGCAGGACTTGTTGGAACATGAAATCTATCATTGAAGGTGAAAAAAAGAAACTGAAAGGAAGAGGATATATTTTCTTTCTGAGGCCTTCCGGAAGAGTATGAGGAGTAGATTATTACTCATTCTTGTTTTGCTTTAGGACACCACTCACCAACACTCACAGTTTAAATTGGGCAACCCCCCCCCCCCAAAAAAAAAAAAAAACCCCTTCCTATGGGTCTCAGGCTGTTTATTACTGTTTCCTAAATCTACAGCATAAGTAAGCAGGAAGTTCTCTGTACATCAAAACTCTTTTTATCCACTCAAAAAACATTTAATAAGCCCCGACTTTGATCAAGTATTTGAGTGATACCAGAAGGCTTTGGATACTATTCCTGCCCAGAAGTTTACAGCCTAATAAGGAATAGCATTTCTCATTAGGGGAATATAATAATACAGTACAATAGTATAACAATAATAGCAACAATGATAATAAAGTAACTCTGCACAGTAATTTTTATTATTTCCATTTTACACACATAGAACTGAGACTCAGAGAACTTGACCAAGGTCACAGAACTATTAAGCTAGCCAGGGTCTTCGTTTTTTTTTGTTTTTGTTTTTTTTAATCACTGATGAAGCCCAAGTGCCTAGAAGAGTGCCTGGCACATAATAGGTGCTCAATAAATATTTACTAGAAAGCAGTTGTGGGTGCAAGGGAGGGCTTTCTGGGGCATTGGAGCTGAACTTTGAAGAATGGCTAGGATCTATGCAAAGGTGGTAAAAGGCACACCAAGACGAAAGCAGGAAATGAACAAATGTTTTTCTAAAGAGCGTCGTGGTGCAAAAACTGTGTTTTACAAAATCGGAAAAAAAAATGGACAGGATGAAATAGCAGTCAGGAGAGGGATGATCATAGAGAATTGCGTCCTACTGTGACTGCCACCTATAGTGTGTGAACTTCACCAAGTCATTCAGTCTCTTAGTGCCTTATTTTCCTTATCTGCAAAATGGGGATAAGAATATTACCTACTGTGGCATAAGTTGTCAATTTCTTAGTAAAGCTTCCACATTCTCCTTCTCTTTCAAATTTATAAAATCTCATTTAAAAAAACTGTACCCATTGCCATACAACCAAAATTCTACATATCCAGGTCTCCCTTTTAGCTAGGGATTGCTACCTGGTCAATGTGATCAAAGCAACTGTGGTACGGGATTTCTAGAAAGACTCCCCAGAAGACAAGGGGCATGCTCCTTCTTTCATCCTGATGCTTAGGCCAATAATGTGATGACTGGCACTCCAGCAGCTATCTTAGACTGTGAAGATGAGGGCCACAATCTAGGGATAGTGGAACTGGGAGCCGGAAGAAGCCTCGGTACCTCATTATTGCTGAGTCTGCATACAAGCCTTTAACTTCTTTTACACAAGCGAGAAATAAAGTTTCATCTTTTTAAAGCCTTTGTTGAACCCCAACAGATACATTTACCTCAAAGAGTTGCTGGGGGGATTAAATAAGATAATACAGATCAAATAATTAGTGCTTGGTCTTATACATACTAAGCACTGAAACAAATCTTAGCAATCATGTTTTGTTGCTGTTCTTATCACTATTATCATCAATATCATTACAAAATCTAGAATACTCCCCTATTCTGCATTAGTCTGAGCCACCTTCGTTCAGTTATTTAATTGTCCATTTGCTTAAAAATCCCTAGAATTGTGTCTTTCATGAGAACCTATTCATAAATCTTCCTAATATAGAGTCTCTGATAACAAAACAAAATGTTTCTCTTTGAATTTCGTCACTAAATCATCCACACAACCAACAATAATGAAGATTTAGGTCTGTTAGTGAAAGGAGGGTTAATAGGTTAACACTTCTGAGCATGGAGGATGGAAAGCATTAATTATATTCTAAACTTGGTCAAATATCCCTTTTTGGAAAACTCCATGGTAACTGGATGTCTCAAAAGTCTCTCCCTTTTCCCAACAAAATAGACCTTTACATTTCAGGACACATATGAAAAAAATTTAAAGATGCAATTTGCTGAGAAAGTTCTGAGAGTCAGCATTGTATGCTGGACTCCAAGAGATTTGCCAAGGACTGTGGATCTTTTGACTTAAATCTCTGCTTCTTAATGTCTTTGACAGATCGTGTGATTTGTCCCTGAACTTGATCAATGAATGTTTCTCAGAAGATCTAAGAAAAGAAATAAAGACAATGGGCTAGAATGAGTGGTTCTCATTGGTCAAAGGACCAGCTGCATTAAAATTACCAAACACTGAACTCAGGAAAACTATAGAATCTCAGGCCTCACTCCAGACCCACTAAATCAGAATCGCTGGAGGTGGGGCCTGGGAATCTGTATTTTTAAAGCTGTGCAGGTGATTCTGAGGTGCAGTCAGGTTTGAGACTATTCATAAATGCCCCTCCTCCCAACTCTGCCTAAGATTGGGTTATCCAGAAGCAAAGTCTAAGTTAAGATTGACACTACTGTTCAAGTAATGTATGGAGGGAGTGCTCTTAGTAGAAGGGGCATGAAGGAAGCTGGATATGGTAGGGGAAGGGACTGAGCAGGAGTATAGTCTCAGCTGGATATTTGCTCCAGCCTGATCCCACTGAGATCTCTGGGGCACAAAATGCACCACAGAGCTGGTCTCACCTGGAGGTGAGATGGTTGATGGGGCTTGCATTTGGCCAACAGCAAGTCTCTGGGGAAGAGGGCAGCTATAGCATTTAGCAGCCAACACTCACAGCAGCTGGAGGACCAATGCACTAGCTTGTAAAGGAGATGTAGGCAGGGCACTAACAGCATCCACTACCAGCTCCGACCTGCTAGGAGTTGTGGTCAGCTTTGCACTCTGCTAGGGCTCTAATGTCCCTTTGCTGGCTTGGCCCAAGGTCCCCTTTTACATAAGGGTCTTGGATATGAGTTTAACTTGCAGGAAGGGTTACAGATGAGATTGGGTGCATTCAGGGTGGTATGGCCTTAGACTGCAGGAAGGGTTTCAGAATGCGATACACTCCTTTCAGTGGCCAGGGCCACCAAGCTGGCACACTAGATTACCAGTGCATCCACCGGGGTTATCATTTGCATGCTAAGTTGTGCTAGGAGTTGGCCCAAAGTCAATGTCCCAGAGCCCTTCTCATGAGTTCCAGCCATATCCATTCATATGCTCCATAACCAGTAACTCAGGGAATCTGGCCACCTGGCGATTTGTACCCTCTCTCTTCTCCCTTGACAGATCAAGATGCAGGCAACTGAACTTCCTTTGCCCTATTCTTGATGAGTCCCAAATAGGTCAGATCACTTTGGAGGGTAGCCAGAAGCTAATTTTGTATTCACCACTGACCTGTTTTGTTCCTCTGGCATTTCAGGAAAAAATTGGGTGAATGCCTTTTTCTTCTTGTTTGCCTGAGTCCCCACTCCCTGGAGCTAAATTTGCAGCCCAGGCCAATGTGATTTATTCAGAGCTACTGCTACTTGTCAGTGGATTGCTCCCTAAGCTTGCTTGCAGCCCATCTGCTGGATTCCTGTACATATGTGAACATGTGTGGAAAATTAAAGGCCTGACTGTGGCCTGGAGCTGCCTTGACCCTCAGCTGCTCCAACCTCCATCCACCAGGCCTGATGCCAGTGTCCGTTGAAGCCGTCCTCACCACATGGTCAAGAAATGGGGAGCCTCAGTGATAAAGCACTCAGGACCCAGTTCCTGAGTTCATCAGTTGCTTTTCATCAGGAGATTAACCAAGAAGAGTTTACATAGTACTCCATACCACTATAGAGCCCCACGCTACTCAGTCTCTGCTCTCATCAGGGAAATGTTACCATTTTGGTTTCTGTATCAGGGCAGAGACCCAGGACAAGAAACAGAGAAGGGAGCAAGAAGTGAGGAGTGCTGCAAAAAAGAGAATATGCTTTGCTTTTGTGATTCATTTCAACTCAGGAGGAAGCACAATACTTCCAACTAAAGTCTGGAGCTAGAAACAGGAAATATCCAGGCCTGACTCAACTGTCTCTCCAGAAGCCGTTCTTTAATTGCAAGATGTCAATCTCCCTCTCCCCCTCACCCCAGATTTCATTGTTTGTTTTGTTTTCAGGCATTTAGTTGTTGTTTTCCCTTTTCCTTCATACACTGAGAAATATCTGTAGATGAGCCTGCAGGGCAATCTGGCCCTACTGTAATAACAGAAGTCACAACTCTTAACTCTCTCCTCACTGTTTCCACTAAATCTAAAGCCAACATGCAATGGAAGTTTCTTCATGGTAATAATATAATAATGATAAACTTAATGGTTTATTCATTTAGCAAATATGTATTGAACACCTACTATGTGTCAGGCATGGTTTTAAGTTCTTTGTATGTGCTATTTCAGTTAAGTCTTACAGCAACTCTACAAGATAGATAATAGTATTACCTCCATTTTACAGATCAGGAAACTGAGGTGTAGAGAGGTTAAACAACTTGCCCAAGGCATTGGCGGTGGTAAATGGCAGAGCCTGGGCTCCTGACCACTATGCTGGGTTACCCCAATGATAAATGGTAGGGAACCCATTATCCCGCCTCAGAAAGCACAGATTTACCATCTCCCATCACTCACATTCCAATCCTAGTAAAACAGACAATAAGCAAGAGCAGGATTGAAATCCCAGCTACCCACAGGAAACATCTGTCACTTGCTTTGCTGAGTGTTTCAGGAGGAACATTCACGTGTAGACAGAGTTGTGTGTGTGTGTGTGTGAGTCCATGGGTGTAAGTACGCATATGCATGCATGAGTGGCGACATATACCCCCGTGCTCTCCTTTGAGCCCGGATAAAGAGTTCCCATATCAAATGAAGTTGAAAACAACACTCTACCCTTCCCTCTTTGCACAGATCCCCAGTGCTGCTTCCACAAACTGGGATAAAAAATAAAAAAAAGCACTAACACACCCTTCTAACAAGGCTGGGAACCTTCATCCCGGGTTTGAGCTGCCTCTCAGTTTGGAACCTTCCACTTGGCAGAGCTCCAGTTTTAGCAAGAACAATTACCAAGTACCTGATCACCACAGGGAGTCCGAAGACAAATACATACAAGTAAAGACATTTTGGGAGAAGGAGTGAGAGTCTGTGGAGCTGCCATGTGGGCCCCCAAGTTCCCAGTTTAGAACCTTTTGCCCTCCAGGCTGGCACTTCCTCTTCCTTTCTCTAACCCTCTGGCCTTACAGAAATAAAACTTTCATTCCACAACATATTCCTTTGACCCTTCCTTCACAACAAAGTGAAAAACACCTGATAATGGCTTAAGCCTGTCCTAGGGTTTTTGCATTTTAATGGAAATCAAGCCTATTGCTGAGAGGACCAACCTGGAATGGTAAAACTAGAGGCATCAGCCAGCAGGTAGAAGAGGATTTGGGCATGGGAGAGGAGGAGAAACCATGGGGTTTTCTACAGTTCTAGAACTAGCTAACACTTCACCTAAGATTGCATGAGGATCCTAGTAAAAACAAAACTGTATTAACTGTATTTTACCCAGAAAGGAGAAAGAACATTAAAATGGTCCTAAGAGCAAGACCATTCAGGAAAAGAGAGACAGCATTAGATGATCACTGAGGTCCCTAATAGTTCTAGCACTCAGATTGAACTTTTGTTCATCTTTTGATGACTCTGGTACCTTTAGTGTGAGTGCTAAAGAAAAGGCGTGGCTTCCCCAATCCAAATGTATTCAGGATGGTGCACAGTTGCTGTATTAGTTATGTAACTCCTGATTCTGAGTTGATTGTATTAATTGAAAGGCATTTTGTGCCTAGCCAGTAGTATTGTGTGGTCACTGGTCCTCTGACACTCTGCACTGTGGGCTTGGAAGCAGAAAAGTTAGGGTATCTGGTTCAACAAGGATCCCAGGAAAACTTCAGTCTTGGCATGTCATTTAGCATGAAATCATTTCAACCAGAATGGTGCTAGCCCTCACTGAGCTCCTGATGGATGCCAATCAAGTCTATTTAGCTTGGCTACCTCAGATAAGGAAATTCCAGAAGCTTTCCAGTTCCTTTTAGATTTATTTTAAATGACATCATGCACCCAGATGCAGAATTCTTGTTGAGTCCAACATTAGGAGAATGGATATGATGGAATTGTAAGATTGGCTAAAAGCTTAAGTAATCAACTTGAGGAAGGGGAAATATTAGAGGGAGATAAAACTCATTTTTCTCATTTGCCCATTCAATGACAAACAATTGACCAGCCACAAAACTTGCAGCAATGGGATCAAATGTTTAGACTTGGAATTCATCTTTTTCATTTGGAGAGTAATAAGTAAGAGATCCCCACTGTGTCAAATGGAGTAACTTTTCATTTTCCTATATTCAAAGTGGCTTGGAAGTGATGCAGTTCACAAACAGAACAAAATCCTTAAATAACTCTGTACAGACTTTCTTCGGCTCTCTCCTTTGAAACTTGTTAAATTATTTTTGCTGCCTTTGAGTTATAAGATGCTAACCTCAGAGCTGCATTTTTGACTTAGAATTTCATTCCATTAGGTCCCTTTACCTTTTGGATAGCATACCATTGAATGAAGGCAAGGAGACAAAAGGCAAGAAAACCTGCCTTATCTTTCTGACACTGATGTGGAGTTCATCACTAAGAACTTAGCAAACTTCCCAGTGCTTAGTTCAAATAAGCACAGCAGCCTGGTCTAAGTCCATAGTGTCATCCCATTGAAGTTTCTGCCATGTCCAACCAGAAAGAAGTCCATTCCAGGGCTGGCTGGGGGCTGCAGCATATTTCACAGCTGTTTCAGAAACAAAGTGAGATTATTCTAGTTATGTGAAAATATCAAATGAGAAAGTCCTGGAAGCCAAGCTGAAAGGGAACCTGCCATTGCAAACTACGGCTACACAGTGATTCTCCCACCCCTACTTCTCTCTTTGTCAAATATCGTAACTTGCCTATGAAGAAATCCATCATGGCACCAGTTTTCTAGGCAAATAATGAGAATGAGTAAGTTTTTCCTAATCAAGTTTCTAAGCACTGAAGAACAAAGGGATAGAATAGATAAGAAAAGCAAAGGATTAAAAATTTAGATCTGCTCTCTCCAATATGGCAGCCCCTAGCCATATGTGGTTATAGAGCACTTGAAATGTGGCAAGTGTGAATAAGGCACTGAATTTTTAATTTCATTTGATTTTAATTAATTTGAATATGGATACTGCATTCAGTTATTGGAAAACTTTTAAGTACATTTGGAAGAACCTGGATTTGTGAATCTACTTTTTCAAATTTTATAGAATGATATGAAATCTAAATACAGATCAAGTATTTCTGATGAAAATTTACCATCTGAATTCAGATGTGCTATAAATGTAAATATACACTGGAATTTGAAGACAGTATAAAAAAGAATGTAAGCTATCTCATTAATAATTTATTTTGATTTTATATGATTTGATTTTTATGATTATACTTTATGTTGATTTTGTATACCAAAATGATAATATTTTAAAAAGAGTGGGCTAAATAAAATTCATTATTAAAATTAATTTCACCAATTTCTCTTGCATTTTTTAAATAGTTGCTAAACATTTTTAAATTATGTAAATGACTCACATCATATTTCTAATGCACATTGCTGGCTTAAAATGAACAAAAGCAATACATTTCAAACTGAAGGATTATAAAGTGTTGAGAAGAAAATATGGGTTTTTAATCAGCTAAGAAGCAAATTAATTCATGGTGATTTGCAGTAAGTAGCAACTCCCCATTGTGTGGGCTAACTTAGAGGTTTCAGTTCATTGGACGTTTCTATTCTAAAGCTGGCTGGCACTTGGCCATGGTGTTCTAGGGTAGTGGTTCTCAAGTTTTGTTCAGGGAACCTCTGGGGGTCCCTGAGATCCTTTCAGGGAGTCTGCAAAGTCAAAACTATTTTTATAATGATATGAATACACTACTTGCCATTTTCACTCATTCTTTCATGAGTGATATGTGATACCATACCAGATGGAACATAGAGGCAGATATGAGAATCCAGCAGTCTTCTATTAAGCCACATTGCTTGCTAGTCAAGAGATTTGCAAAAAAGTGCAAGAATGCCATTCTTCTCATTGACATTTTTTGTTTTGAAAAATATAGAATTTTTTCCTCAAAATATTTTATTTATAAACATGTAATATATATAATGTAGTCTATGTAATTATTGTTTGTTGATTTTGAAATAAATTACTAAGAAAATATTTTTATTTCTCAGTTTTAATTTCTAACATGATAAATATTTATATAACTCATACAAACAAAAGCACTCGGGGCCCTTAATAATTTTTAATAGTATAAAACTGTCCTGATCTATAAGTTTGACAATTGCTGTTCTAGAGGGGCTTGGTAGCAGATGCTGTTGTCACCTCTTCCCATCATGCCTTGGCTCACCTCTAAGTCCACTTGTTGCTACTGTGACCATTTCCCACCACAAACATCCAGTTCTCTCAGTTGTTCTGCCTGAGGGCTTTCTCTCATGCTGCAGGACTATTAGTGAGAGTCCAAAACCCACAAATAACCAAATGCTAATTTTTTTTTTTTTTTTTTTTTTTTTTTTTTTTTTTTTTTTTTTGAGACGGAGTCTTGCTCTGTCACCCAGGCTGGAGTGCAGTGGCGCGATCTCGGCTCACTGCAAGCTCCGCCTCCCGGGTTCACGCCATTCTCCTGCCTCAGCCTCTCCGAGTAGCTGAGACTACAGGCGCCCGCCACCACGCCCGGCTAATTTTTTGTATTTTTAGTAGAGACGGGGTTTCACCGTGGTCTCGATCTCCTGACCTCATGATCCGCCCGCCTCGGCCTCCCAAAGTGCTGGGATTACAAGCGTGAGCCACCGCGCCCGGCCCCAAATGCTAATTGATAGTAGAACGGATAGAGAAATTCTGGTGTTTCACACCATGGAATACTATACAGCAATGAGAATGAACAAGCCACTGTCACATGCAGTATGGGTGAATCTCAGATATAATGTTGAGTAAAAACTAGACACAAAAGAGTACATGTTGTATGATTCCATTTTTCTAAAGTTAAAAATCAGGAAAATCTAATCTATGGTGTTAGAAATCAAGAGAGTGATTTCCTTTGGGGAGGAAGAACAGCTCATGGGGTATCCTGGGAAGCTAATAATGTTTTAAGTCTTGACCTAGTAGCCGGTACAGGAGTGTGTTCACTTTGTAATAATTCCTTGAATTGTATGATTTGGATGCTTTTCTGTATGTATGTTAGACATCACTCAAAGGGTAAAAAAAGAAATCAAATACTAATTATTGTTTTTACACCATGCTCTGCTAGGCACAGAAAAGGGTAAACCAGAATTTTCAGACATGGCTTGTAGTTTTGCCCTTTCATTAGTCCTTGTGAGAAATAAATAATAGTAGAAGATTTCATTTGGAGGTAGGCAGCTTGGGGGGAGCTGTCCTGCTTAAACAGTACGATGACATATATTTAAATTGACTTTGAATGCCTTTATTTGCTTACAACACAAACAGCATCTCAGTCCCCACTACTCCTTAGTATGCTATGCCAACTCTGTCACACGTTGAAGCTGGCTGCCTGGCTGTGTAGGCAGTTGAGCTTGAGACCTACAACTCCACTGGTAATTCGAGATGTGACGCGAGCTATTGTGCTATGCAGACCCTGCAGGCTACACTGACAGTGAAGGCCCAGGGTGTGGCTACAGAGGGCAAGGAAGGGTGTGGCATGAGGAAGAAGAGCATGGAGGATGGGGGTGTGTCACGTTGTGTTCCTTTCTTCCACTGAGGGAGATAGTGAGGAGAGACCGAGAGGCCAGGATTCACAGAGGGCACCACTATGTAAGGGACATGAATGTGACCTCACCAGCAGGCCCCTGGCGCTATTTTTCCAGTCAAGAAATCACTTTTTGCCATCTCTATCACTTCCAATACCGTAGGTTCCTGTCAGTTGAGACTCATACCTATATCCTGTGTTTCACCCAGGTCTCTGGGGGAGATTGTGAAGGCCTCTCGGAAGACCGAGCACTTCACCCCAACCTTCATCAGGAACAAGCTACATCTCCTAGCCTAGCCACAGTTCCACCTCCCCCCTACCCCCATCCCCACTTCCCACAGGCACATGCAAATGAAAGGAAGAGAAAGAGCCTGGGCTTCACTGTCTAGCACGACTCCACCACCACAAGGGAGGCTGGGAAATTTAGTCTTCCTGGCCGTGTGTCCAGGAAGAAGAGAAGAACATGCATATTGGTAAGCAGTAGCTGCCTCTGCCTCATGTTAATTCCCCTCTCCCTGCCTGGAAAGCCAACAACACTTTGCAGGGGACATCAAAGAGGCCATTGAGGGCTGGCCACAGCGGCTTGTGCCTATAATCCCAGCACTTTGGGAGGCTGAGGCAGGAGGATTGCTTGAGCCCAGGAGTTTGAGACCAGCCTGGTCAACATAGGGAGACCCCTCGTTTCTATTATACAAAAAATAAAAGAAAAAATTAGCAGGGCATGGTGGTGGATGACTATAGTCCCAGCTGTTTGGGAGACTGAGGTGGGACGATCACTTGAGCTCTGGAGGATGAAGCTGCAGTGAGCTATGATCACACCACTGCATTCCAGCCTGGGTCATTGAGCAAGAACCCATCTAAAAAAATTTTTTTTTTAAATAATAAAATAAGAGGTCACTGAGAAACCCCTCTCTGCCTCTCTGTCTGGGCATTGGCCCACCAATGGAGCCCTCCCATACACCTTGCCTCTACTTCTGATGATCCTGACTGCTAGACCTCTCAAATTATGCCTGATTGCAGGGCCCTAAATGCTTGCTCTGCTGGCCTGCAGCACCCATCGTCCTGCATCTGCCCAGGATCCTGCTCTGCGCCCTGCTGTCCAGGCCATCACCACACTCAGTGGAATTGCAACTCATTTCTGGTCATGGCTTGCTTACTGGGTGTACCCCAACATCCCGGAGGCTATCAACTTATTCCTGCCCCAAGCAGGTACAGATGCAGCCTCAGGACCTAGGGCCTGTGCACACAGCCCACCCTGAAGTGACAGGACAGCTGCCTGAGGTTCCAGAACATGATTTTGTTTAGCCATGGGGACTCCTGCCTTTGTAGGAGGAAGTGAGGTTGCTTCAAGACCACCACAGGCGGTTGGCAGACTCTTCATAACTGACAGACTCATTTTCTCTCTTAAGCCACTTAGAAATGCCTGCCCAAATACCAGGGCTCACAAACCCATGTTTGCATTTAAGATGCCCTTGACTAGGGATGGATAAATGGGCACGGGAAGCTGCTTGCCAACGGCTTTTAAAGCCAAGGTACATTCTTTCCTTGTATCTCCAGGACTTCGAAATCTCTCTTGCCTTCAATAAATGAAGTTTGAAAAGCAAGGGGGTTGAATGAAGCCTGTGGAGTAGTGCCTCCCCACACCTACACTGGAGCCTTAGGAATTCAGACACACTCAGTCAAATGGTCAAGGTTTGAAACCGAAACAAAGCAGGAGGTTTGTGTATGTTTTTAATTGAAGCTGAACAGCTGCAGCCCACCCAGCCTCCTCAGGGCCTTGCACACACAGGCAAAAGCTATTCTCTCTCAGGTATTGATGGCTATTACACTAGCTCCAACTGCCAATTCAGAAGAGGCCATTCACTTCACCCCGAGGACTGAGACAACTTAGAAAATGTTAAAGCTCAAAGTACTGTTCAGTCCAATCCCCTCATTTTATGGATGAGGAAAGGGAGGCCTGAACCACACTTCTAGAGAACAGCAGAGCTAGGGCATAAACCCAGGCTTGCACACAGGCTCCAGCAGCAGCCTGCTCATCACTAATGTTCAGGGAATGAGTCACTATCTGGGGGGCTCATTTCCTAGAGCCCCAGAGAAAGGACCAAAGAAATAGCAAGATCATGTGTTGGGAAGGGGAAGATCTCTGAGGATAAAAGCTAATGGGTAGGAGCAGAAGGGAGACCAGGGAAAGCCCAGATTGCAGCAGACTAGGTTGGAGAGGCAGAAATGACTATTCAACATCTTGAGGAGATGGACAAGGAAGCAAAAATAAATGTCATATAAAATCAAGTGGTTAAACGTTCAGAATCTGACCTCATCCTGCCTTTCCTTGTGTTCTTCCTCCGTATTAGCACCTGGTCGTTTACCCAGAATGCCTACCTCTTTTATCTTGGCCTAGCCACATATTAAATGTCTCCTGTATGGTCCCTGTAGGCAATGTCATGGGTACCTCAGATTGGCCATGGCCAGAACCAACTCGTCAGCATCCTCTGCACACTCACTCTTCCTCAGAGCTTCCTGTCTCAGAGGTGGGCACCTGTAATTTCTATGTCCAACACCCAAGCCAGGAACCTGGGCATTGCCCAGGACTCTGTCCTCTGTCCCAATCCCCAGGTCCAGTCTACTTCCAAGGGCCTTAAATTCTGCCTCCCAGGCGGTTCCAGACCTGGCTGCTTCTTTTCACACCTTCTGACCTTTCCCGTAATCAGGCCTTCATCTGGGTCCCGGGTTGGGGTGATTTCTTTACAGAACAGCAGAGTGTTCTTCCTATAATGCATGGTGGCTCATTCTTCTCCTCTGCTTAAAATCTCTCTCATGGCTACCCATTGCTCTCAGACTTAAATCTGGACTCTGGAAACAGAGCAAACGAGGCTTTCCACAAACAACCCTCTACCTGTCTCTCACCCCAACTCCTTCCTCCAACCCTCCACTTTTCCCCTCCCCACCCAGTATACTCTCTGCTCCCACCACTCAAGACATAGTCCCATTCCTGGACAGGCCACTTTCCCTCATCTCGGGAGCAGAGAAATCCAGATACGTTCCTTTGCCCAGAATACTCTCCTCCCAGATTTCTATATGGCTGACTACTTTTGGTCATTCAGGCTTCAACTTCTGTGTCAGGGAAATACCCCCTCCCCAGAGGCCTTCCTGACTATGGAATCTTCGGGATCCAGGAACTTTCCATCACATCAATCTGTTCCCTTTTTTTTTTTTTTTCAGGGAACTTTATCCCATCTGACATTTTCTTGATTGTTTATTGTCAGTCTGTCTACCACTCAACTGTTGCCTTCTTGAGAGCTGGTTCATTCTGTCTTGTGCACTACTGTGCCCCAGCACCTAGAAACAGACTGCCACAGAAGAGGCCCAATAAATGTTCATCAAGTGAACACACAAAAGAGTAAAACATCAAGAGCTTTCTTGGGCCATAAACAGATGATCTGGCTTTAACTTCTACTTGTATTTTTGCTCTAAAACGTTTTTGTTAAGGAATTTGGGCTACCAATTAGTTGAGTTTCAACTCTTAAAAACTCACAGGGGCTAATAAACCAAAACCTGAAAATAGATTCTGCCCTTATTTCTAATTCTGATTTGTGTTTTGACTGTTGATTAAAAATGAACATCAGTTTCCCTTCTTATATTTCCTATTGTTAGGCAGGAAAAAAAAATATAGCCTGCCTTACTTAAGTGGTCTGAGGAGCAGCTCATGGACGATCCTAAGGCTATTGCTCATGCTTAATAACCAAAATCCCATTGTCATTCATTTATTTCCTTTAATCGTTCAGCCAACAACATGTATGTGTAGGGCACTGGGCAGAATGCTGGGGACACAACACTGAGCCAAGTTTAAATGGCCCCTACCCTCTGAGACATATGGTCTACAAAGAAAGAGAGTCAAGATCAAGAGCTAGACATTACCAGCCAGTGAGGTAAGAAGTCGCTGTAGGTGCATGGGCAGTGGCAAGAACACAGGGTGGGAGGCATGGGAGGCAAGCAACCCAGACATGAGTGGGGTTAGGAAAGGTTTCTCAGAGAAAAAAAATTTGAAGCTAAAGCCTGAAGTGTTTGGTAATTAACATGAATTTCTGTACCTTCCTCTCCATCCTCTGGAGAAGCCACTTACTGAAATGATCAGTTTTTACTACAAGAAGCTGTCCACAGTTGCATCTGCCCCAGATAAAAAGCTGACTCAAACCAGAAAATCACATAACCATGTGGCTTAATTGGACATGGTGATCAAAGAGCCACATGGCTCATTGGTTATGCATTTTCACGACCTCCTGTTCAGTGTAAATTACAGGGAAGTGTGTTCTACATGCCCCTCTGAAACTTGTAGAATGTGTATGAGGAGAGTACTGATTTTCTGCCACATATACAAGATTAGTTAGGGTGGGCTAACTAGTGTAACAAACAATTCTCATATTTCACTGGCTTTAGGCAACAGAGGTCAGTTTCCTGCTTCTGTCACACTGGAGCTGAGCACACACACAGTTCAGTTCAGTTGAGATGCTCTGCTCCATGCAGTCATTCAGGGAATCAGGCTCCTTCCATCTTGTGGCCCCACCTTCTCCAACAGGCCTAGTGTACGTCACCAGATTCTCTGAATCTAGCTAACAGGCCAATAAGGAGAGACTATTTGGAGGACTAGAAAGGAAAAATTTAAGGCCAGGGCTGAAAGTGGACTCCATTACTTCTGCTCACATCTCATTCGTCATAACTCAATCACAGGGTTCTATCTAACAAACTACAACGAATGCTGGGAAATGTAGTCTCTCTGTGTGTCCAGAACAAAAAGAATATAGAGTTGGGTAAATGTCTAGCATTTTCTGTGCCATAAGGACACCTAACAGTATAAAAAAATACAGAATGGATCAGTTTGTGAAAATAGATCTGTAGCATTGAGTAAACCAATTAACCAACCACTAGACCACCCAACAACAATTAAACTTCAAGTTAAGTCTTAAATAACAGACTGTAATTTTCAATTGATGAGTTACTCCTGCTTACTTTAGTCAAAGCATTTCCTCCTCCAGGTGACAATCAGAAGCAGTTATTAATTGATAGAAACAAATTATCCACCTAATGCACCAGCTGTAACTCTGACAATGTTCAAGTATATAAAATTAGTAGAAGAAACTAATGCCTGGCCATATTCTCAAGAACATATATGACTCTGTACCTAATCACTTACACAAGGGATATTTATTAAATATGTCAAGTAAAATTTAAGTCTGTACATTGCATGTCTCTATTCCAAAGTGAGCACACAGAAAGCCATAATTTTTCTTACCCATTGAAAAAACCCAGCACAAATAAACATGCTTAAATATGCATGGCTCTCCGAAGATATTTATTTGTACTTAGAGAAATAAAAATTTGCAGAGGTTCTTAAAATTTTCTGATGAAAGTTGCTCTCTAAGCACAAAGCATTATTTGATTTGTCTGAACAAAATAATGGAGCAAGGAGAAAGACTGGAGAGTTTGGGAAGAAGCCAAGAATTAATGATGTGGATTTGGCTCAAGAATTTTTCATAATGGTGGTACTGTGCTAACTTCAAACGTAATAATGATTAAATATACTGAGTACTTATATATCATCAATCCCTAAACAAAGCCAAAAAACAGATAGTTCCAAGGGCAAGAAATATGTCAGCACCACACTGTCACAGATCACAAATCCAGACCACCCTCAGGATGGTTATTTGGATATGTAATGAAATAATTGACAAAAGCCATTCTGAGGCCGCGACCCAAATGTGTCAGCAGATCTGAATGTCTAAAGTTCATGTAGCTTGGTAGCACAGAGGCCTGCACACATTTTTCACATTAGGGAACAGATGGAAGCTGTAATTCCCGCCATAGCTGAGGGATGCCTTGCACCCAACAGCAGCAGATAATAAGCTCATTTGGGGAGAAATTTGCCATTTTCATCCAAGAGCTCAGTGAACTGCTGCTGAAGCATTCATCCAACTGTGGACAGCATGCTTCCCAGAGGGAAAGAAGAGAGACTGCACCTGTTTCAAAACCCTTAAGGGTGTAGAGTCATTTCAGTTTCCCCTTAGGTCTCAAATCTCACATCAGAGCCAGCCACAGGGCCCCATGCCTCGCCCTAGCAGCATTCTGGGGAAATCAATTCCTAACCCTGGTTTCCTATTATAAATAAATAATACCGAGTGCTTTCACAGTTCTGCATGAGACACTGACTGGATACTGGCTTAGGTGACACATCTCATTTTCATTTGTTCCCAAATATTTTTGGTCTAAACTTTTCAAGCTTTAAATTGGTCTCTGGGGTGACATTCAATGGGAAACTTGAAGGAGGGCAAAAAATATATTCAATTCTTTTGGATTTGGAAAATACGCTATTTGGCTGAGAAAGATGTTTTCCACATATTTGATCACCCAAAAGCAGTTAAGCACTGAAACTTCAAATATATTATAATCTAATCAAAGCCATGAGCATCTAAAAACATGGCATCCCAGTGCTGTGGACGATAAAACATGCAGTTGACTCATGTGCTGTGAGATGCTGGTGTAGACCTTGGCTTCAGAAGGAAGCACAGATCAGTGTGGTTGTGTAGGGGCAGCTGCAGTATAGACGCAGACCCCAATTCACAGCCTAGCCTGGCCAACAAACCTGGGAATTACACAGGCCCTTTCATCCCTGGATTTTCAAGTGCTTTGTCAACAGAATCCTATTACTTTCACGACAGCCCCGGGAAGCCAGCAGTAGGCCCCAGTTTCACAAAGCTGATGGCAAGGCTGGGGAGAAAAGGCAGCTGGCTAATCGAAGGTCTCTAATAACTATCCCTGTCACACTTTTTTTTTCTTTTACAATGAAATTATGAGGACAGAGGAATAAGCTGAATGATACTTAGAAATCTTTGTGCCCTAGGACCGTATGCCCTGAAACAATTGCCACTAGTCACATGTGGCTATTGGGCATTTGAAACAAGGCTAGTGTGTCCAAAGAATGGAATTTAAAAATTTTGTTTAATTTTAATTAATTCAAATGTAAATGTAGAGGCTGATATTAAATCCAGTTATTGGGAAAATTTTAAATACATTTGGAAGAATTTGGATATGTGTATCTACTTTTTCAACTGTAAATCTTATGAAATGTAAATACATATCAAGTATTTCTGATGAAAATTAAGCATTTGAATTAAGATGCACTGCACGTGTGCAATGGATATGGGATTTTGAAGACAATACAAAAAATATGAAACATCGCATTAATAATTTTAAAATATTGATTGCATTTTGAAATGGTAATAGTTTGGACATTTGGGGCTAAATAAAACACATAATCAAAACTAACATCACCTGCTTCTTTTTACTTTTGTAATTTGATTATTAGATATTTTTAAATGACATCCGTGTTTTGCATTATATTTCTAAGGGACAACTATATTCAAGAATAAAAAGAGATTTGCCCAAGCAGATGTCATCTACCGGCCCCGCCAAGTTCTTGTCACAGATGCACATACATACAGACCCACCCAATGTATAAAATAACAAATGGCAACCAAAAATCCAGTGCCAAGATCTCTGAAGAGGTGGTGCCACCCAGCCAACTGGGGATTGTGACAGAAGTGACAGTGTCTCAACTTGACTTGCCCTTTGAAGGACTTTGGACAAATGAATCCCTTTAGCCATCCTTACAGCAGAAAATGCTAATCTTTCTTTACCTTTGATACAGGGATATCGCTCACTCTGTTCATTTACCGAGTTGTCATTAGGGCCAGGCCACTTGCTGGGTGCTATAGTGGGCCACAGAGACAAATGAGACATAGTCCCTGGGCTCAAGGGGTTTGCAATCTAGTTGTTTTCAGGCACGTAATTAACTATTTTTTTAAAGGTAGACGGAACTAAATGCTGAAATTGAGCTCACAATAAAGGGCTCCCAGAGCACAAGGGTGAACAGTGATGAATTCCGCCTATGAATATCAATCAGGGTGGGCTTTCCATGCAGTAACACTGAAGATGAACTGTGATAGGCATGCAGGATGTTGTCAGTGGGGTGGCGGGGGCGGGGGGGTGGGCAGTGCAGATGATGTAAACAGCTGAGCCAAGGAATGCATGTAAGTGGATAGTGCGTTCAGGGAATGGTGTGGGGGAAAAGGGAGAGAGGTCCTGACAGATGAGGTTGGAAAAGTCCAAAGGGACCAAACGACAAGTGAATCAGTTGAGACTAGTGTGGTTTTGGAGGAGGGGAGTGATGGGCTCATGGAGACCATGGCAATACTCCAAGCAAGAAACAGCAAGAGCATGGCTGGGTGCAGTGGCTCACACCTGTAATCACAGCACTTTGGGAGGCCGAAACGTGGGAGGAACGCTTGACCCTAAGAGTTGGAGACCAGCCTGGACAATATGGAGGAACCTCATCTTTAAAAAAAAAAAAAAAAAAAAAAAAAAAATTAGCCAGGCGTGTTGTCATGCACCTGTAGTCCCAGCTACCCAGAAGGCTGAGGTGGGAGGATCACTTGAGCCCAGAAGATTGATGCTACAGTGAGCCATGAATGTGCCACTACACCCCAGCCTGGGCAACAGAGTGAGACTATATATATATACACACATGACAAGAGCCTGCCCTGGGACAGGGAAAGAAAAAGTGAGAAAGAGAGGGAAGATGCAAAAGACATAGTGGAATATTAAGCTATCAGGGAAGTAAGGGAAGAGGGAAAGGAGCTCATGGTGTTGTCATTAAGTGAGATTAGGGAACACAGGAGGAAGAAGAGATGTGACATGATATGATGTCTGAAAAAAAGCACTGCAAACTCTTTGGAAGAAAGCCTGGATTAACACAAGACACTGATAACAGACCACAGGCCCAATGAACCCACCTAATGTCTAGTGCGGCACTTGGCTGTTAGCAAAAACTTTTATCACACAATGAAGATGGGAAATTGCTAAGGAGGGGAAAAAGTCTTCATTTTGTGATTTCTTGAGTTAATTATCAAGCGTGAGGTAGCATGAGTGTAGATTGTTGACAATACATGTAACATTGGAAATGAAACAAACACATATCAAGCGTGGGTGCTGGAGTCCTAACAATACACCTATAATCAGTTGTAAGTCAAAGCACTGCCCTTGGAAAATGTAACCCGCTGTGATGAAAGGATTATGTAATTTTTTCAGGGTCAAAATTATGAGAGGGTTTGCTTGTACGAGTGGAACATACACCAACACCCCCACCCCCACCACTGTTGCAAGGAGAGCTCAGGTTTCAAAAGCAAGCTTTCTGCCTAGCCCTAGCCCTCAGGCTGAGGTTCTTGTGGTTTCAGATTGGTTTTGGCTTCAAGCAAAGGCAAGTCCTTCCTTCTGCTCTCAGAACTAATTCTAGCATTTATGGTTGAGCCTTGCGGCCCCTTGTCTGCTGACCATGTGAGAAGCTTCAAAGTCTTTGAGATGTGATTATTTGTTCTGTCAACAGCTCCACGCCTCTGAAAAGTGAGGGCCACTGCTTATAGCTATCATCCTCTCTCTCTCCCTGTATTCTCAACAGTGCAGACTTTCTTCTGGAGGACGCTCAGCACTTTAACACCACCTCCCCAGTCCAATTGATACTAAGTGATACCAGGTGTCTCTTTTAATCTCACAAGAACAAACCAAACACTATGCCCCTATAGCTACCCCCAGAAGAAAGTGCATATTGAGCAAAATGGGTCTACTAGCAGATTAACCACAAACCCATTAATTAATTCAATTTCATGGGGAACTGATGGATCCGTAGCTTCTTTATATTTTTCCATCATTTTTTGTCGTTCTCAATAGAACCACCGGTCAGAATGATCTTGTTGACCATTATCTGAAGTTCAAGTCTCTTGTGTTTAACTGCACTCTTCAGTATTATCCCACTGTCACAGTACATTTAAAATATTTCTTTAAAAGGCCACCTTAAGAGGAACTGAATAGAATGCGTGCACTGTGGAGGGGAAGGGTCATTCTCTTATGAGAAGTTACAAGAACAGAAGTGGGATTTGTGCTCTAAACATGAACCTGGGTTGAATTCAGATGCCAGGGATGGGTTTTCCTCCAGTGCTGCCATTAGATGTGCCTTCAGAAACTCAGTTTCTGAAGCTCTAAGAAGGGGGGCAGAAAATGCTACTTTCATCACAGTCAGAAGGGAAGAGCTCTTGTTCTAAAGATTATGGCGACCAGAACAAGTAGAAGGTCTCAAGGAAATGAAGTTAGGCCTTGCAAATAAACTGAATCTAGGGGGGAGGGTTGTTCTTGTAGTACAAATGGCCATTTGGATCTTAACCCTGGCACTTGGAAACACTGGGACACTGCCTTTAAGACCAATGGCACGATCTCAGCTCACTGCAACCTCTGCCGCCAGGGTTCAAGCGATTCTCCTGCCTCAGCCTCCCAAGTAGCTGGGATTACAGGTACCTGCCACCATATCCGGCCAATTTTTGTATTTTTAGTACAGACCAGGTTTCACCATGTTGGGCAGGCTGGTCTCGAACTCCTAACCTCAAGTGATCCACCTGCCTCAGTCTCCCAAAGTGCTGGGATTACAGGCCTGAGCCACTGTGCCCAGCCTTAGCGCCATTACTTTTTTATTCAATGTCATTACTATATCATGACTATGAGATATGTTAAAAAAAAAAAAAAAGTGGCCGGGCGCGGTGGCTCACGCTTGTAATCCCAGCACTTTGGGAGGCCGAGGCGGGCGGATCACGAGGTCAGGAGATCGAGACCACGGTGAAACCCCGTCTCTACTAAAAAATACAAAAAATTAGCCGGGCGCGGTGGCGGGCGCCTATAGTCCCAGCTACTCGGAGAGGCTGAGGCAGGAGAATGGCGTGAACCCGGGAGGCGGAGCTTGCAGTGAGCCGAGATTGCGCCACTGCACTCCAGCCTGGGCTACAGAGCAAGACTCCGTCTCAAAAAAAAAAAAAAAAAAAAAAAAAAAAGTGATGAAAACAGCAATTACTTTTGAAAAATGAGCAATCAGTACATCTATATAGCATACCTATCACAGGCAGCCAACGGGATGCAATCAAGTTTGGAAGATAAGACATGCACATGGGAGAGAAATGCCTTCCAAGGCTCTGTTTGAGGGTGAACAAGAGAGTGGTATAGGTGGTTAGAGCTCTGATTTAAGGAATGATCACTTCCTGCTGTGGACGCCAGAACAGGGCCTGGCAAAATAAGCAGAGTTTGGATGGATAGAGAGACGAGGAAGGCACAGAAACATGGGAAACAGCGGACCAGACGGAAGATCCAAGGCATTTCCAGAGTGCAGTGAACAGGGCAGCAATCAGGGCAAAAGTAGTGTGGATCTATTTTCCCATTTGCAAAATGAGGATAATAATTACCTTCCTTATAGGACTGCCATAAGAATTAAATGAGATAATGTGTAGAAAGTGCTTTGCATGGGATGTGGCATGAAAAAATGCTCAATAAATTTGGGGGGCAGTAGGGCAGTAGCAACCAGAAAGGAACAAGGAAGGCTGGGAGAGATGTTTCCAAGGGAGACCTGTCACCCAGCTGGACCTGGAGAAGCAAAGGACAGGGAGCACCAAAGATGCCTCCGAGACTAGGGGGTCTTGGAAGTGGGAGTGTGGGAGGATGATTGACAGAACCGGGGGAAAGAGGCAGGAAATAGAAGACTAGCAGTTTCAAACTTGAGGTGCTCAAGGTGCCAGAAGACGGTGTTTGTCTATTTCAGCAAGATGAACGGCCACATTTTCACAATAATGTGTAAGTCTGGCCTTGCCAAAAAAAAAAAAAAAAAGAAGAAAGAAAAAAAAGTCATGGGGAAACATGCAAAGTCAATTTGGTGTCTGAATCTACCTGATTCAAATTCCTACTACTTGTTCCAGTTCGGTGATGTTTGGTACTTTGGGGGAAAACTGTGCTGTTTGAAACCTTTCATAATAACATGCTGGGGGTGTGGGGGGCAATCCTAGAAGAAACTTGTTGTCTGTGGAGGGGGGTGAGGTGCAGTAATGAATTTTACTATGGAATCTCATTAACTAACCATGCATTTGTGCTTTACCAAAAGTTCTTTACCAAAAGTACCAAAAATTCTGGTTCTCTTCAAATGCACAAGATCTGAACAGCAACCAACACTGACATCTTTGCTTCCGTGGCAGTTCTCTAACTGGTTGCATCTACACACCCTGAGAACACAAATTTCACAAGGTCCCCTCCTTAATAGTATGGATTTGAAGACCCTTGGCTTTCACTCCCAAGGAGACTCCCTTATCTCTTCTCTGAGTACCTGAGTGTGGATAATTTGGCTCTTGTTTGTCTGCTGAAAATACTGAAAGTTTGAGAATTTTGCCCTACAGTCTTCCCTAACCTACCTGTCGATGATAATTTAAATGGAACTAACATTGCTAAGCCAACTTTATTATGAAACAGTCAGACAAGTTTCTTCTATTCAAAAAAAAAGAAAAGAAAAACTTTTCAAAATGTTTCTTTCCCTTTGATAGTTCTTCCCCTTAACTTTTTATTTTAAACCAGAAAATCACATGTTATGTTTCAGTAGGGGGAGGGCTAAAAGCCTTCAACTAGCTAAGAGCACATTTTGTCCACTGATCTAGGTCCATATGTGCAGGCACAGCCTTGAGCCTGAATGCAGGAAAGGTGCCTCTGGAACAAGGAAAAGGAAAGCGGAGGGTCGGCATGGCTGCAACAAACCATGTGGGTTTTCCCCTCCCCTCTTATTGTGTTCCCTGGCTTCCCTCATATAAATGGAAGTCTAGAATTAGTTCTTAAATCTGACAATGTGCCTAATGACAGGATATGGGTTGAGATCAAATAACCAACCAAAACAAGGGGTCTGTTTCACCTCGGGCACTCAGCATTTTGCTTTTATCTGCCTATTTGTTTCATGATAACTTTCAAAGGGGTTGACTGATTCTAATCAAATGTGGGGCATGGCTAAAGGGTTTCAAGATTCATCTTAAGCTCAATTTGTGGTCCTGCCAGCCATCCTGAAACAAAACAGTAGCCAGTAAAAGTTTCTAAATGGGCATATCTGCTGTAATCTTTAGCAGACTTCACCAAGGATCATACATGAGTAGTGGTTACAGATCTATGTGATTACACGGAGTGAAGTTTGCAGATCACAGACCCAGGAAGGTATCTAAATTCACTGCATACAATGACTTCTCACAGTCTTTGGAGAGGCAAGTGTTATCACCGCCCAGACAAGGGGGAATAAAAGCCTTAATAAAGGGGGACAAAGTTACATTACTTTGGCTATATCCTGTGAATGATTCATGAGAGAAACAGTTCAATAGATGTAGAATTCAATCCAATAGAAACAAGCAAAACTCCAGTAGCTAAATCTCTGTAGTTGAAACAGGATCTTCAAGAAGCAATGTGGCCACAAGGTGATAGATCTGGACATTAGAAAAGAAATTTTCAGCTTGATGGATTGGAATTAAGTCTTCATTATGGCAGCACTAAAGGATGACTTGGAGGGCTATTAGCCCCTCCAAATATCCATCAGATTCCCACCAAAATCTACCCCAAATGAACAAATAATTACTCTGCCTCTATAAAACCATTTAAGTATCCCTTATAATGAGAGCAAAGTATGCAGTAACACATTTTCATTAATTATATTTGTTTTGTTTTATTTTGTGTTGGTCAGTCCCAGGGCAACTGATTATACCACTCATGTGAGAGGTAAAGAATTATGTTTTGGTAATATTCCTAAAGTGATTTATTTGATATTAGTTCTTTTTCCTTGTCCTATTTTTATAGACCCATAATACACAATTCAGTTAAAAGCAATGTGTTTCCTATGCAATGGAGACTTCAAGAGAAGTCTCCTTCCAGCCAGGCGATCATCTTTAAGTACTTCTGTAGAAACTCTGCAGTCACGAGGGAACCTTGACTATTCGACTGTGTAACAAATAAGGAAAGCCAGTTGAATATAACAGATCATTAACAACTCAGAAAGAACTGAAAGAGAAAAGCCTTCATGCTCAACTGTAGGGCTAGTATAACATGCTGATGGACTTCCAATTATCTCCTGGACCAAGCATCTCAAAAGTCTCCTGTCTAAAGTTGAACATCCCATTTCTACCCAAGGCTGCCACATCTTAGTTTAAAATGTCCATCTCCACTAGGCCCACCAAGCTAGAGTCCTCAGAACCATCTTCACCTCCTTCCTGTCTTCCAAATCCAGTAACCAATAGCTGCTAATCCTATGTCTCAGTAGCACTCAACTCCAGCCACTCCTTACTTCCCATCATCACCTCAGCTACTGCCATAGATCAATGGTCCCCTTAACTCTCATGAGAACTGTTGCTTCCTTGCTAATTTCCCCAACACACTAGTCCATTTGTCTCCTCTGGTGATGTTGTCACATGACTGTAAATGTCTTCCTCCAAATCAAACCCCATCATCTCTCAACATGCTAACATAAACTGTCTTGGCTCCCTATTATTTACAGGATTAAGTCAATTGCTGCCATGGTATTGGAAGCCCTTCAGAATATGACACCAACAAAGATCCTCCACTTTATCTCCTGTTGGACTTCCTACCCTAACCACCACCACCACCCAAATGCTATGCTCAAACACATGGAACTTGTGATTCCTCTCTTTGGTGTTTCAAACATTGTTCCCTCTGCCTAGAATGCCCTGTGTCCTGGTGAGCTCCTACTCATCCTTCAAGATCCAGATCAAATATCACCTTCTCCTTCAAACTTCTCTGATACCCCAGGTCAAAACGATGTCTTCCTCCTCTGGCCTCCCACAGCTTTTTATAAACACTTCCACTTTAGCCTTGGCTCAAGTTTTTCCATAAGGTAATTATTTATTTGCACACCTGTCTCCCTGGCTGTCTGACTCAATTTGGCATTAAATAAATCAATGATGGGGTGGCTCAGTGCCTTCCCACTGCAACCATTTCATTTCCTGGAGGCTTGGCACAGCCACAATATCCATAGGTGATATTCAAAATATTTCACAACTGTGTGGTCTGAGCACTGACCAATCCAATGGATTCCTGGCTGGGCTGGTGTGTCCCAACCAAAGCTCAACCTTGGCCTAAATCCCAACAGCCAAGATTTCAGTGAAGGGTATTTTATATCTGATTCAGTCTTTAAAAACTGCTCAAGTTTCAAGTTGATTAGCTCAGCTAGGGCCTGAGGCTTTGAGTACTATTTGTTAAATCCTTTAAGATCCAAGAAATTGCCTTGAGTATAGATAGCAGGTTTTTAAAAAGTTACTATCATAATTATTTTTAGAAAAACTGGAGCCAAGAAGGTGAACAGTAGCTAATTGTGAGATTGCTTTGTAGCGACAAGGGCTTCAACACACACACAAATTTATATCCAAAAAAAAAAAAAAAAAAAAGTCTTTTCATTGTTTCTGCAGTCATAGTATAGCCACACAAAGCAGGCTTTCATTTATGGCTCCTTCTCCCTGGGAAGCCAGGCCTGAGAGTAAAAGATATCTTAATGTTCTCTTTCAAGGCTGCCGAGATTTAGAAACAAAGATTGGTAGGATGCTACAATATCAGCCTTTCTTTCACTCCCCTCCTGCCCTTTCTCTTGCCTCCTACTTGTCTTTTTGAACAAAAACGATTTTTGAGCATCTCTTGTTTTACTTAGCTACCTGGAAATGTGTTCAAAGGAAACAGCAGTGGGTGGAAACTCAACTCTGAAGAGAAAGACTGGATTTGGAGTTTTGCAGCCCATGTTTGTGGATTTAAATTTTAATCCATCAATGCGCATTTGAAAGCTACAGCTCTGGCCACCTCTTTAAACTTTTCCCAGTGCAATTTGGGAATTTACTGGAATAACCTGGACCTGGCCAGGCATGGTGGCTCACGCCTGTAATCCAAACACTTTGGGAGGCAGAGGCAGGGGGATCACTCAAGCGCAGGAGTTCAAGACCAGCTTGGGCAACATAGTGAGACTCCATCTCTACTAAAAACAAAAAAATTAGCTGGGCATGGTAGCGTGCCTGTAGTCCCAGCTACTCTGGAGACAAGCAGGAGGATTGCTTGAGCCCAGGAGATGGAAGCTGCAGTGAGCTATGATCGTGCCACTGAACGCCAGCATGGGTGACAGAGCCAGACCCTGTCTCAAAAAAAAAAAAAAAAAAAAGAAAAGAAACGAAATCTGGATCAGGCTGGGAAGAGGGGTCTTGATGCCATATTCAGGATGGGAAAGTTCTAGGGCTACACTGTCGACTAGAGAAGCCAGTACTCACATATATTTATATTTATATTCTAATTAGTTAAAATTAAGAAAATAAAAAATTTGGTTCCTCAGTCACACTAGCCACATTTCAAATGCTCAATAGCACTTGATTGAGTGTGGCTAGTGGCTACACTAATAGGCAGCACAAATTTAGAACATTTCCATCATCATAGAAAGTTCTATGAGGCAGTATTATCAGTGATTCCATTTTGTTTTGTGATGGGGTGAGGCAGGAGGGGGAAAGGAGTCATACCGGGAAACAGATAACGCCTTACTAGGGGGAGGAACAGAAAAGCCTAAACCGTTTCTTCTTCCTCCTCTTTCCTTACTTTTGTACTTATTTTCCTATTCCTGATTCTCCCCTTCCTCATTTTTGTGGATGGGAGAATGTGACCAGGACATACACTAGAGTAGAACCTCCCCAAGGGCTGGGAGTTGGAGCCTTTTGGTTCACTGTTGTATCCTTGGCAGTCACTACAGCGCTGAAGAGGAGATGCTTGGTAAATGCTGTTGGATGAGTAATCCGATGGGGTAGGTTATCTCTGCTTTCTTCTACAAGGCAGGGACCAAAAACATCCTCCACTTCCTTGCTTGACCAGTGGGAAACTGCTGTCTGGATCCACCAAGTACACCAGGGACCACCAAGGACACCCTCAAACTGCCTCAACCCTCAACTCCCTCAGGCTGGACAAGATCTTGCTTTTATCATGAGACTCAGAGGGGCAACTTGAGTCCTGGAGCCAGACTCCCTGAGTGTGAGCACTGTCTCTGTCACTTACAAGCTATGTGGCCTTGGACAAGTCATTTAATGTACTCTGTGCTCCATGTGCCTCATGTTTAAAACGAAGATCATAAATAATATTTCCTACCTCATAGTGGTGTTGTTTATGCGTTAACACACGTAAAGCACTTGGAACGGTTCCTGGGTTCGTTATAAGTGCTCGATAAATGTTGGCTATTGAACTCCTCCTACCAAACTCAGCCCGCTAAATGAGGAGTCTCAGTCTGAATTGTGCCAATGAGCCCACAAATAGTGGCAGAGCTGAATATGCTCAGTAAAATGAAACACTGAAAACATGCTCCAGCCTTCTGGAACTTGTATGTTAAGGAGGCTTCTGGGAGTGCAAGGCGTTTACGAGATTTAAAAGCAGTACAAACCACCCCATCTGTAGAAAATAGAAAACTTCTAGAAAAACTGGGAATAGAAATCCTTTTTGGCCCCTCCAACTGGTCATTTTTGATCAAAGACAATAAATCAACAGGGTCATTTTTTATGGAAGTGGGCTCTGAATATCTTCCAGTGACAGAGAGACAACTCCCTGCAAACTTATGTTTGAAGAGCCAGATCAGCATGTGTGAGGAAACTTGGTGGGAAGACAACATGTCACGTCAGCCCCAGCAAGTATGGAGAGCAAGCCTACCCTCTCGTGACTCTCATGTCTACCAGGGGCCTCCTTCAGTTCAGCAAAACACTGATTCACAAGACCACTGTAGGCCACTGCTTCTGGGAGTCTACTCATAAACAAACTGCGAGGAACCACCATGGCCAGGAGGACAGCTTCAGGCATCCCTCCTCTGTGGGAGTCTTTACAGCAGCCCACATGCTGTCCAGGGCCTCCTCTCTGGAACCCCAAGTGGCAGCTCAGGTGCAAACAGACAAGAAGCACTTCAGAGAGTATAGGGTCCATCTTGGCTTAGAAGCCCCATACCCCACAGGAGCTCATATGTCTTGTAAACAACTAGAGTTTCCAGGGGCCCCATATGGGACATGCTAGTACCAAGAGTTTGACACTCAGGGAAGCCCAAAGCTATGGTTTTTCACCAGGTATTCAAATTCATTTACGATCCTGTGGCATAAAAGCAATTTAACAATTGGGTCATTTCTACTATAAGCAATACTGCCTGGTAACACAGCTGACATTCCACCTTCACCACGTTTCCAGGGCAACAGAGCTGGAAAGTTAAAACAGGGACAGATTTCCACAGAGAAGGGGAAAGGTTACATTAACCCTTTCCCCACAGTGACAAACTCTTCCAGAGTCGGAGGCCGGCTAGCCCCTTCTCATTGTATGCAGGGACAGGAGAAGATACAAAGAAGTTGGACCTCCACCTAGGGCTGAGGACAGAGAACGGCCAGCAGAAAACGAAGAGGAATGGCACTCCTTGGCAATGAATGCTTAAGATGGGGGATAGGGCTAATCGTATGAAGGAAAGACAATGGGCAAGAGACCTTTAGGGCCCCTATACTAAAGGGGCTGAGGTGGCTGACCCATGGTGAGAGAGCATCAAGATTTGCACCACCAGGGAAAACATTATGAGCCCCAAAGAAAGAGAAGAAAATCTAGGTTAACCAAGCTACCCACTGGCTTGTAGTTAAGGGTCTTTGGACCAGCGCTTTACCTAGTTTCTCGCTTAGCATCTGTGTGGAAGATGCATTTCTCCAACCTCTATTACAGCACTCTCATCATTTTTGTTCCAATAAGATACATCTATCTGATGGTGCAAGCGAATACAATTCCTGGCAAACAAGCTGTTTTCTCTCTCACTCAAGAAAGCATATCAAGCTGGGAGTGAGAGTGAAGTTAGCTATAGCCTTAAATCTGTTCTAATTCATATTTAAAAGTAAGACATTCCCAAATGTCTGGCATTAATAACAAAGTACTTGAGGCATAGCTTACAACTGACACACTGATTTGTCAGGACCTGCATCTGAGAATAGATGCCCCTTTATGTCAGTGTAAGAGCAGAGGAGAATATCCACGATGTTGTCTTTAAAACCCACCTCAGAATGTAAACAGACATGCCTTCATCTTTCTCAAGTCAAACTGGGAGGCATCAGGCACCTCCTGCCCCAACCTGAATTGCCCTTGAATGTTTTATTGTGGTTGGGCTACAGTTGTGAGACACCCGAGGGTGAGCCAGCTTTGACATTTCTTCATCTGATTTGGTCATTTATCTAATGTGAGCGACCTCAAATCACCAGGATGCATTTTACATTCTCATCTGACCCTGGGTCCAAAGATAATCAGGACCAGCTGGTGCTTGGCTTACTCAGGTTTAGAGGAAGCATTCATTCATGCATGCATGCATTCATTCACCCAACAATCAAATAACAAATACCTATGCTACATGCTGATGATGGTGACCTCAAAGAGTCCTCAAGGAGCTCCTGGCCTCAAGACCTTAATTATTCAGATACCTGGTTACCCTTGGTCAACAACTCCTTCTCCCCTTCTTCCTCTTGAATAGTCCCAGAAATTCCTCATTCCTAGAGGCATGGCCTGCCTGCCCTATAAAGGATCACTGTTGCAGGAAGTTACATTCTAAAACAGCATCTCTGAAAATGTGTTTTATAGAACTCAATCCCAAATGTGGTAACAGAGCTGCATCTTCCAACGAGTTTAGAAAACCCTTCACGTTTGATCCTCTTTGAGAGAGTTATAATGTACTTCAGGATATTAAAGGCTTTGATAGGTTCTGCAATAAAGAAACCCATTTTATTTTTAAATCATCCAGTTTTCTCAAACTTTTTGGACCATATTAATATGTATGTGCGTGTGTGTGTGTGTGTGTGTGTGTGTGTGTGTGTGTGTGTGTGATCTATTAATATCCTGAGGAAACCATGTAGTTTGGGAGACACTATTAAAACAATGTACCATTAACTTGATATAAACAACTCTTATCTGGAGATGTAATTTATTAATATATATTTGTGCTACATAAAATACCTTGTATTTGTACACTATTATTAACTGATATATTAACACTATTATTTAAAAGTATATTAATAATATTTTATTATGAGGACACAGATATTGTTTAAGTGATATTCATAAGGTCCCAGAGTAGTATGATATGGGGTAAAGATAAGA
This sequence comes from Hylobates moloch, assembly GCF_009828535.3. NCBI lineage: Eukaryota > Metazoa > Chordata > Mammalia > Primates > Hylobatidae > Hylobates > Hylobates moloch. Next base: position 14,332,576 of record NW_026652282.1, on the reverse strand, counting down.
GGTCATCAAAGAGGGAAACTCATAGCCCTTCGGGAATCTGTAGTCTTCCTTTCAATGACTATGAGAGGTCATTGAAATCAAGCTAATAGCACCTGGGCCAATGCTATGGGCAAAAGAAGTTTCTGTAGCTTATTAAAATATGTGCCCCCTCTTACTGCCACTCTAGCTTTGGGTGTAAATCAGACTTAAGGCTTAAGAGGCTTACTGACTTGGCTATGAAAGCAGTAATGTTAAGGTGGTGTTGAGCCACGGTGTGAAGTCATAGAAACACCTTTTGGCACTTTTAACTGTATTTTATTATGTTCTTTGTTTGAACCATTAATAATGAGAATGTGAGTAAATGAAGAAATGTCTAACTATATAGTAGGTTTGGTAGGCATTGGTGAGAAGCTGTAGATTCTGGAAAGAGAAAAAAAAAGTAAATTCCTTTTGTTCTATTTTCTGAGCTCTGAAATGTCTTGGAGAGAGATTTGAAATGGTTATAAGAATCAATTCAGTATCTCCAAATGAAGCCAGTATGTTTCGTCTGAGACTATTCTGGCTCTTGGCCACCATATTTCTTGAATTCACTCTTCAGAAAGAAGGAAAGTAGTTTATCTTGATTTAAACCCCCAAGCCTAAAATCACTGTTGCTAAATTCCAAAGAAAAGAAATACAAATGTGTGCACAAATGCACATAAAAATGGAAATTAAAGTTTAACAAATTTCTCATGTTAACAGCAGCTGGGTTGTTGCCAAGTAGCCTCATGTTCTAAGGGCCCTCCCTACACACACAAACACACACAGAAGAAACCCCACTTAAAGAATTATAGGCTGGTTGCAGCAGCTCACACCTGTAATCCCAACACTTTGGAAGGTGAAAGTGGGAGGACCACTTGAGACTGGGAGTCGGAAACTAGCCCGGTCAACATACCAAGACCTTGTCTCTACAAAAGAAAAATTTTACAAATTAGCTGGGCGTGGTGGTACATGCCTGTAACCCCAGCTATTCAGGAGGCTGAGGCAGGAGGATCACCTGATCC
>NW_026652282.1:14285424-14331390 GCF_009828535.3 Hylobates moloch | reverse complement strand
AAAAAAAAAAAAAAACTGTAGTTGTGCCCCATAAATATCCACAATTATTATTTGTCTATTAAAAGTTTAAAAATGTAAAAAAAAGAAATATAAACATTGTCTTCTGTCTTTGAACCTTTCTCTTTCCCTAAATACAGTTCTCAGAGAAAAAAAGAAGTCAAAGTTAACTTGCTTAGTAAAGCAGCAAGCCACTTGCAGCATCCATGCTAGGCTACTCCATACTGTTTTTCATGCAAGGTCATAGGTATCTCACTAGGATATTTATCTCCTCTCCATTTGCAGCAAATACACTACCTTTCTCTAGCAGTGTCTCATTGGCACCTTCCAGAGACTCACTCCTTTCTTAGAGTATAGTGGGCCCTCTCCAGTTGAGCAATCTCCCCTTTTCATCCTTGAAAGCCTGCCCCACCCAATTTCTGAGGCACAGTAGGAAACATTGTCAGTTATTACCAAAGACCAGAGGCCCATGTGGATGGAAGGGGTGATTCTTCATCTCTTCCCTGCCTTACCAGTTCTAAGCACTCAGGATGCTTTCCTGGGAAGATTCTAAAATGATTTCTCAGATTATCACCTAGTTCGCCAAGGAATGCCTTGAGAGCCACATAGGTTTGGTTCTCTGTTTTTTTGTTTGTTTGTTTGTTTGTTTGTTTGTTGTTGTTGTTGTTGTTGTTGTGTGTGTGATCAGTTCTTACGCCTGATCTCACCAATGCTATTCCTTAGGAATCCTAGCTTGCATTATTTAGAAGGAGGAATTGTTTGCTGTTTTAGTCAACAGCTCTAAGTTCCACAGGAGGACTTTGGTTGCAATCCTCTTATCTTCCTGGCATGCACTGACACCTCACATTTATATGTTAAAGCCAAGTTTGTAAGAGAACGTGTTGAAAAGTGACTCTCAAGGTTAAATAACAATAGTTGAGAACTTGATCTGAGCTTCTAAATAAGCTTTGTGACTTTAGACAGTGACTTAATGCCTCTGAGTTTATATGTCCTTTTATGTAAAAGAGGCTAGTATCTCTCACAGTGTTTCCCAGAGTATCGAGGGTGGGATCGAATGAAGCACCAGTGAACAGCAAACCTTTAAAAACTAAGTCGTTATATTCCTCCCAGGCTGAAATGTTTCTATGAATTATCGTTTGGGGACTGTGCTCCTTAAGCCACTTGAAAAATCTACATGAGACTGCTAGTATCCAAGCCAATCTGGATGAATTTCCACACAAGATTTCCTAGGACACCATAGAAACATCTTTTAAAGCTCTAGACATAATGTTCTTCTTTCTTGTCCAATAGTTACACAAGTTTTTAAGGATGATGGCTCCTTTCCATCATCAAATCCATTTGTCTTGATTTAAGATGTGGAAGCTGCCCATCATAAACAGTTCCACCACACCTAGAATCTTTTAGTATTTTCCTCCGTGTTTATTCCTTACTTTGAAAACAAAATAATGTTCTTTTTCTGACCTGTAATTGACAAGATTGTGCTTTACCTCCTATGAATGACAAATGCTCTACAGAGTCATCTCTCCACTTGACAACCTTCCTGCTTCTCCATGATTTCTCAAACATAATTGGCAGGAAACACAATGTCCATTTCTCTCCCTCACCCAGGTATTCATCTATCAAACCTGCTGAATCTACAAGTTTGGGTTTTCCAAGCAGCTTTTAAAAAATTAATTCCATACCCTTCCTCTCCTTCATAACCCATTGCCACCATCCCCTCCAATGCCACCCCCTCTATGGTTTTACCACTTCTTAATTAGTTACAATGCTAGCACCTATAATGGCTTTCCTGTTGTTTCCATGAGAATTTATCGGTGACTTACTTTCTCCCAAGTTCTTTATGCTTCTCTGTACCCTGAAACCAGTCTGACAAATTGCTTGTTTTAGAGTCCCTTTGTATTTGTTCCTAGAGGTTTGATCTTGGCATTTATTATTATATGACTGGCACCTTGCCTTGAGGGCCATCATGCCAGATAATAGTACCAGAGTGGAAAAGCTCACAAGCTCCCATTCATATTCTCATTCTCTCCTTTCTCTCTCCTTCTCTCCTTCCTTCTTGCTCCCCCCCACCAACCTTTCTGTGTTTTTTCCCTACCTTATTTTCCTCCTTCCCTTCCTCCCTCCCCCACTCACCATTCACTGAATTAACTCTCTCCAAATTCCACCTCTCCATGAATAGAGCCTGACAATACCAGACAGCTGAGATCTACTGGAAAATACTAAAAATAATTGCCTTTTGTTATTAGAGTCAGACTTGGGGCTACTGTTCCCTCCTAGGAATTTGTACAGTTTCCTGCAGGGATTCAGAGGTCCATACCCTAGTGCTGTTTTTAGAATGCAAAGGGCTATTTCAATAAACATGCCACTAAATTGACGGCGTCGTCTTAAATTAACGTATATTGTTTCTTGTCCCATTTAGCTGTGGCTGAGGCTTTTCTGGAATTTGCCATTGGAATATTTTACACACTGATCTCTTCCTGCTGTCCTCCACACCCTGTCTGACATTCAAGTTCCTTTTGAGATGCCAAAGGGCCACAATCCCCAACTCACTCTCTCTCTCTGTCTCTTTCTCTCTCTCTCTCTCTTTCTCTCTCTCTCTCTCTCTGTCTCTGTCTCAGCTGCCTTGCCCCCTGGGGATGGCAGCATCATTTAACTTTTCCAGTGCAACTTTTTTATTCAAGGTCTTGGAAAACCTAACTCAAGAGTCATCCTCCTTAGAACTCTGGTATTGACAGGCTGCCTTTTTGTCCATATACCTTTACATTATTAAAATCAGAACTAAATTAGTGTCTTAGTACTAGCTGCCCAGCCCAGAAAATGATATGCCCCCTAGACTTCAAATATTACAGGCATTATTTATTGGGCTTGCTTTCCTATGTCTAAAACATAGGTTATCAGGCTTTAGGCTGTATTAGAACCACCTGAAGTTTCTTGATCAAAAGGCACATTCTTGGTCTGCATCTCCAGAGGTTTTGATTCTTAGTGTGGGGAGGGGCCCAAGAATGGACATTTAAAAAGGAGCCCCACTGATACAGAATGATCATCATAAAGGTTTATGCTAGGTAACAACTTCCCTGCATCAACTGGTGGTTTTGACTTTATCCAGCAAAGAACGGTACTAGAGTCATCAACCCATCCCGTTATTTAAATAATGTAACTGGCAAACTGTTATCTAATGGTTCTCATTTTACATAAAAGACATTAACATTGTTATTCATTTTCTGGGTGCATTTGCAATTTAAAAATAATTATGTGAATGATAATATATTGTATATTAATATATTAGTATATAATATATTAGTATATATTAGTATTGGTTCATGAGTTGTTAAGAAATGTACCATACTAATGTAAAATGTTAATAGGGTGGGAGGTATATGGGAGCTGTCTTTACTATCATCTCAATTTTTCTGTAAATCTAAATCTGTTGTAAAAAATAAAGTCTATTTTTCTTAAAACAGAAGAAAACAAAAAAAAAAATTCTGCCACCCACCAGAATGGTTATAAGTTAAAAGACAGAAAATTCCAAATGTTAGCAAAACTGGAACTCTTGCAGATTGCTGGTGGGATTGTGAATTGGTGCCCCCACTCTGGAAAACTGCTTGGCAGTGCCTGTGAAAGCAGAATATTTGTTTACCCTATGGCTTTGCGCTTCTGGGTATATGCCCAATGGAACTATATCCATGTGTTCACCAAAAGATGTGTATATAGCAGCATTCTCTGTAAAGTCCCAAACTGGATATTAGCAAAATGCCCATCAATAATGGAATTCATAAATCACTTGTGATATGTTCAGAAAATGAAATACTACACAGCAACAAAAAGAAAGAAATGTGAACTATACTCAACAACCAGGGCGATGCAGAGGGAAAGAAATCAGACACAAGAGAAAGTAGGCTGTATTATTCCACTTATATAAGTTCAAAAAACAGTTCAAACTAATCAATGAAGGAAAAATCAGTATACGGATTATCCTTGGGGTGGGGAGTGAAATGAAGGGGCTCTTCTGGGGCCAGTGATCTTCGGGGTTTTTTTGTGAGGAGAGTAGGTACTTAGGTGTGTTCAGTCTGTGAAAATTCAGGGAAGTGTACACTCAGGATTTGTGCATTTTTCTATATGTATGTTATACCATTTTATGAAAGCAATCCATGTTTTCTTTGGGGAAAGAACATAGAAAGGGTCAATATAGTGAATATAGACTCTAAACTAGATTGCCTTGGTTCAAATCCCAGGTTTACCACCTATAAGCTGCATGACCCTAGGGAAGCCATGAAGCCTTTTTCACCTGTATGCCCTTATCTGTGAAGTGAGGATAATGATAGTACCTTTGTTGTGGGTTGTTGTGACAATCTAATAAATTAATACTTGTACAACACTAGTGTAAGGCACAGAGTAGGCATCATATAAGTGTTTGTTAGATAAAAGTTTTCTTTGTGGGGGCACACTTAAAAATGTCTTTTGATGATCACTAACTACTTTAAAGGAGACTAAAGAAGAGTTAAGGAAATAAGAAAGGAGTTAAACTTATTTCCTAGGCAGCATTCCTGCTTATGAGGGAAAAATATTATCTTGGCGCCTGGCCAGTTAATTCTGTTCTTCTTGACTTGGAGTCTGGACTCCCAACAGGCTCTGGGCATTGGTCCAGAGGCTTGACAAAGAGCCACATCTGGGACTGCCAGGAACTGCCACAAAAGAGTCCGCCCAAGAAGGCCTGTTGGAATTGCTGGGGAGGGAGAGTGCCATCCAGTCAGGACCCATGCCAGGCCACAGCCCCCTGAATCTACCTGCTGGGTAGGGCAGGCCCTGAACCCTGGTCTTTCCTCTCGCTCCCAGTCAGAACCTTCCCTTCCATCACAGGTCTCCTCCAAAAAGAGCTGACTAAGACAGGGCTGCATTCATAGACAGGAAAAGAAAAGAAAGAGAAGAGAGAGAATCAAGCAGGAGTGTCCTACCCTCCCAGAAATGAGCCTGCGATCATTCTGGGCACCCTCTCTCGCTTGAGTTTGTTCTTCACTGAACATCCCTAGTGAATGAGGAGCCTGAGGAGTGTCTCCTTTTACAGGCAACCTCCACAGTCCACCACAATCAGGTACCCGCGGTGTGGCTCGACCCACTCTTCCTCTCCCTGTTACTTTCTGACACAGCTGGCTCTTCAATCAAAGCTGAGTTCTCTCTTATCTAATCCTTTGCTTTAGGAAGTTTAACTCACCCTCTAAAGCCTGTGCCTGGAAAAAAAATAAACCCAAATGAGAACAATTTTTATCTCCCATTATGAGTGGAAGTGAATCTCCTCTAGCTTGGCAACTCTCCAGGAATATCCCAGTAATTTTTAAGTCGTTTCTAGCCTGCTCTCTTCTTTTGCTCTTTCTCCAGCTCTCTTCCAAATGCTCACTGAGGAAGAATGTACCCTTTGTCCCTACCTCTGCCAGTTTTTTGTTTTTTCTTAAAAAAAAAAAAAAAAAAGAATAGCCGGGCACGGTGGCTCACGCTTGTAATCCCAGCACTTTGGGAGGCCGAGGCGGGCAGATCACGAGGTCAGGAGATCGAGACCATCCTGGCTAACAAGTGAAACCCCGTCTCTACTAAAAATACAAAAAAAAAAAAAAAATTAGCTGGGCATGGTAGCGGGCGCCTGTAGTCCCAGCTCCTCGGGAGGCTGAGGCAGGAGAATGGTGTGAACCAGGGAGGTGGAGCTTGCACTGAGCTGAGATCGCGCCATTGCACTCCAGCCTTGGCGACAGAGCAAGACTCCGTCTCAAAAAAAAAAAGAATAGTCTTAAGTTCCTGAAGCCATGTATGACACACTGGCTAGTTTTACACCAAAACATTTCCCTTTACACCTTGGGCACACAGGTGACTCTATTTCCCAGCCTCTGTTGCATGTTAGTGGGGCCCCGTGACAGTTCTGGCCAGAATATATGTGGGCCCATAAAACCTCCACGCTATCCTCCACACTTTCTCTTTGCCTCATCTGCAGTCTGGATGCAGTAGCTGAGGTGGACTTGAAGGCCTTAGGGCACAGGGAAGTCATAAAATGGAAGGAGCTTGGGAGTCTGAATGCCTGCGTGGAACACACGTCCTCATCCCTCACCTCCCCACTCCCATGCCTGGAATGTGACATGAACAAGAAATAAACTTTGTGTGAAGCCCCTGAGACTTGGAGTGGCTGGTACTGACTAATATACCAAGTTCCAGACTCTCAAACTTTCTACAAACTGGAACACCACATTCCTGTCTCCCAGCGGTTCCCTGTGCAGTCATCTTTGACCTCTCTGCATGGTAGGCCAAACCTGGAGCATGAACACCAAAATCCCACATCCTGGCCCTTAACCTTTGACCTTGGTTCATGTTTCAACTTTTAATTTGGTTTCCTGCCTGTTGATTAAAATGTATTTGTTGGAAGTGAATTGAAAGTCTCAGAAATGGTGCCAGTTATTCCCATAACTGAGTCTTCAAGCCATATGCTCTGTGTATCCATCTGGGCATGTCTGGGATATTTGAATTAGTCCCATTGGCTGCATTGTAGACAAGCAAGCAAAGAGATTGGAAGCTGCCAACTCCCTCTATGATAGACAGGTCCTCCCAAGCCATCCTTCCCATTCTAAGGAAGAACAATTACAAGCACATTACTAAGATCAAGCCATTCATCATCCAGACTTTGCCTCTGCTTTGACTTGCATCCATAGTGACAAGATACAGGCAGTTTTGTGGTAAACAGAGGCTGTCACAGACCTACAGACTGAAAAACTGAGTGAATTTGTTTGGCTTTGTGAGATTGGAAGCTACCAGATTTCAATAAATAGTGGTGAGTACAAAAAAATCTTCATCTTTTTTTTTTGGAGGGAGGGAGTAGGTAAGCAAATTATCTGTAATTTAACTCCAGCCCAGGGCTCTGAACATCCTTCAGTAAGTTCTTAGTTGGTGGGAAATTGGAACTCTTAGAGCCACATAAATTCACTTTTCCGCTATTAAAGAACCAATACAAGTAACTGTTTGACTCAAGTTAACATTCACTCCTTGGAATAAATGATAAGTAAATATTTACCCACTGGCATAGCTGTTGAGTAATTGCCCATTAAAGAAGTTAAATGTTAATCACTTATTTCTGGACTGAATAATTTCAACAAGATCCTATGACTAATCCATAAAGTCTAAAGGCAAGAAAAAAGCCCACATCCGTTTATTTCTTTCAGACTTGACCATACAGGAAAGGTCTACTCTTAGGAATGTCTCAAGTTAGAGTCATAACCAGTTTTCACTCCCTTAGCACTCAAAGCCAGCTAGCTAATTGCCTTTTCATTGTTCTGCACCCAAAGAAACCTTGACCCCAGGTTAAGCATTAACAAGATTTGAGAGGGAAGGGTTGGACAGGAGTTTAGAGAGAATACGAGGGACATCTAAACTAAGAGGAGAAATAAAACCTGGAGATAGAAGACAGAAGATGTCATGAGGTTGGCTGTCCTACATCAAAGGGAAGTGTGCACGATAAATGCCATTAAAGTCAAAACCCTAGGGCAGATGTCGCCACATTAAATTTCAACTGAGACAGAGAAGGACTTCAGCAGCAGATGGCTCCAAAGAATGGGTAGGGAAAGTGTCTATACCATCAGTCTCATGGAAAGGATCCTTGCTTGGTACCCACTCTTCTTCAGGATCAAAGAATGAGCTTGCAGGTGAGCTATCTGCACCCAACAAGGCAGCCTGCATCTGAATGAGAAGAGCCAAAATCTCTACAGAACTTCTACATATATTCCATGTCAGCAGGAACATATATAGCAGCTTGGTGGGTGTAGTGGCTGCTGTTGATATCCACCCAGATCCCCTTAACTGTGGTGGAATCCTCCTCCCCACCAGCTATGAGTGTTGGCTGCTAAAAGCAACTCACTTCTCTGGAGAATTGCCCTTGGCCAATGGGAATCATCTAGCTCAGAAGGTGATTCCTCCTCTCCCAGAGGCAGCCCATAGCTAATGACTGGCTGATAGCATGGTACAAAAGGCCAGTGCCCTACTTCAAGGTGGGATCAACTCTGTGGTGCAATTCCAGCTGCAGTGAGATTGCACTGTAGCTAGTCTTTAGCTAAGGCCACAAACTTGCTTAGAACTTTTCCCCAGTCACAGCCTGCTTCCCTTATGCCCCTTCTGAGAGCACGCTCTCAGTGAAGCGCGTGCACAAGAATCAATGTCTCAGTGTCTTCTCCTGTTCTGTTTGCTTCTTTTTCTGAACCTAAACAAAGACAATAGGACAGGCAAGACCTTCAGTCTCCCCCACTGCCTCCGAGTTGCCTTAGAATTTGTTGACAGAGATTGCATGGAAGGGTGGAATAGCCCCATCCCAGGGGTACCCCAGGCAGAACAGAGACAGAGTAACCCACCTTACTCCTTCCAACCAATGACTGAATTCCACTTGGAGGAGAAGCCTCAGCATGTAAGACTGCCAGGTACCTCTATCTTCCCTTTACTGATCCATGCCCTCCCTCACCTGCCACCCACCCTCTCACAGATATCCAAGCAAAGACTCCCTTTCTTCCACTGGACTTTCTTCTGCCTTTGAGTTAGTGACCCCCTTCCTCACTTCTACACTGGCATGTTTTTTGTTTTTGTTTTTGGTTTTGGTTTTGTTTTGCTTTTGCTACAGGGATGCTTACATTGCATGGTGTACCAGAAAGAGCATGGACTTATTATATAAAGTGGGTAAACATGGGCCAGTTATTCAACTTTTCTGAACATAGATTTCTTCATCTGTAAAGTGGTGTTAATAAGACCTATCTCACAGAGTTGTTGGGAAGATTAAACAATATAAAAACTAGATGTTCATTGTTATCCTACCTGGTACACAATAGGTACTCACTGGTAGACTATCTGGTATATAGTAGGTGCTTCTCCTTAGTGGAGACTTCAAGAAAGGACAAACAGGTATGAAAAAGAAACTGAAAAAGAAAATTCTACTCTTAGCACACACAGACACACAGGCATCCCGCTTCAGGTCAGTTTCCTCCATCCATCCATCCACCTACTCTCCCATCCATCTGTCCATCTACTCATCCATTCATCATAAAAACCCTCAAAACCTTAGTATCCCTTGTGAGCCATGTATTGTGGATACAGAAGTAAAATAGACATAGACATAGACATGTAAGAAGTTTACAGCTCATTGCTGACAATAGCTGCATACCTCTTCCTTTGGGAATCCAGGGGTACCTGGATGGAGGTAGAAACAGGAGATCAGGGGCTTGGTTCCACACTGATAAGTCATTTATTCTTGAAGTCCTTCCTGTGTGAAGGATTCTTTCATTCTCCTATCAAAACAACTAGGTATCCCTTGGGATTTGATGGGAAATCATCCCCATTAAGTTGCTGCAGCCTGAAAGAGACTCCCGAACTACCAAGTTCTAAGAAATTGAGACTTCTTGGCTGGTCTTCCCCATGTGCCCGAAGAGCTCCTGTTTTCCTGAAGACCAAAGGAATGGTGACTCCGAAATATGTTCCTTCCCAGTGGGCCCACTGGAATCCACTGGGATTCTTAATCTGCTTACTATATTAATAATAAAAGCAGGAATGTTTATCAAGGCCAAATAGAGTTCTAGGTGCTTGACATATATGTTAATTTCTCATGGTCGCAGCAACTCTGGGAGGTGAGTGTTGTATCCTCATTTTATAGCAGAGGGGACTGTTGAGGTCAGAGAGGTTAAATGACTTAAGGTTTACAAATGGAGTAAGAGTCATGACTTGAACTCATATCCTACTTCAAAGCCTGTGCTCACGTTAATTTTGTGCCATGATGTTTCAATAAGTATGCTCTTATATTACATGCTGCTGCTTTTCTCTGCCACTTACTTGTTGAATGCCCTTGGCCAAGCTTGTTTCCTTCTTCTTTAAAATTTTTTTTTTTTGGAAAAATGTTTAGGTTTTTATTATGGTGAATGATGAATTTTTAACATACCCCAAAGTAGACAGAACTTTACCATGAAATTCCACATACCCATCACACACATGTAACAACCATCTAGGTCCCATCCGCCCTGTCTATATCCCCTGCACTTCTTCCTTCCCAGCTTGGCAGTGTCAAAAATCAAACCCCATTGGTCTGCCTCCAAAACCCTCCACCAAGCTGGTCCTTGCTTTGTCTTAGCACTGGGCTTTATTATAACATTCTTAAGGTTCACTTAAAATTATCATTTCCTGGCACATTTCTCTTTTTTTAAAAAGTCATTGTCAAAATGAATAAATTTGATAGAACATTCAAATGGACTATAGAGAACATTTCAGGGCTTATCCTCAGATTTCCATTTGCCAGGCAAAGTTCTAAGATGCCATTATTAAACTACCTTGGTGATTGTTGAGACGATGTTAAAATGGGATAGAATTCAAAGCTCTTTTGCTCCAGCAAAAAGAAATATATAACCAAGTCGCTGGCTTGCCAATTGGGGAGTACAAGTTGTTCCTTTTCTTCCCCTTAATTACCTCTCAATGGAACATTCTAGAATACCCAGGGGGTAAGTTTCCACTAATCTTCAGGCCTCTTTAAAACCTAGGGCTGACACAAAAGCTAAATATAGAACAATATTCTATAAACAAAGTCCTGAGTCTAAGGACCCAAATGAGTCAGACATTGTTTTCAATCATGGCTTACAAAGAAAGTAGCCTGAATTGTGCTAATGGCTCCAACACCTCTGGATAGTATTATACTGAAGTACAAAAGACATAGAAGATCATCTCCAAGGAATGTATAATATGGTTGAGTGTATGGACTATGCCTAAATAAAATGACAGAAATAGACAGGTATACAGTGACTATTACAGTGACTGCACACTATTATACATGTGTATTTGCATGCACATGTACACACACACACACACACACACACACCAGTGGGCCACTCCATCTCAGATGCACAGTCGCAGTATGATGCAAATACACAGAAACACAAGACTATCCAGGAACCATGAGAGTCAGAAGCTTTAGTTTTGGTTTCAAGTTGGCCACCTCAGATAAAGGCAGCCAGAGGGAAATGAGGGAGCCTGCTGGACAAAATTCTCAAGATGGGAAATATATTCCATTCCCGGTTCAGCCAGTAATGAGTCATTTCTTTCAGCAAGCTCTGTCTCAGTCTTTTTGTTTCTAAGGCTCCTTCCATTCTATGATGCTATAATGACCCACTTGAAAAACAACCAACAAGGTCAATTTCACACAGTATGGATTTGTGGGGCAAGCAGTGTGATCCGGGGTCACACATTAGTTGGTGCACCTCGGGCAATTTATTACACAGTTTAAAACTAAGCAGTGTCAAGTGAGTTTGACCTGGGCACGAAGGCAGAAAGCATACCTATTCTATGTGAAATTTTAAGGGCAGGGTGGAGGATTCTGTCTTCATACCAAATACCATGGAAAGAATAGAGACAGATGTTTTCCTACCCATTATGGGGGCTTAAAATGTAATCTGCAAGTATGCATCGGCTTCTGATCTCAGCTAGTAGATCTTGGGTTTGGTTGTGAAAGTGCAAAAATTGCTGCGTTGACACCCTTTGGCCACCAGAGAGCTCCCTGCATCCAACCAGGGGTGCCTATTGGATCAGCAAGCACAAGTTTGCAAAATGCAGGGTGCCCTCCCTGCGACCTAGAGCACAGATTCTATTGCTATCTCTTACACCAGCAAAACCCACTCATTTTCTCCATCAACAGTAACTCTGGCCTTGTCCTTTTGCCTTTTACAATGTGGGACTTGATGTATTCAGGAGGCAGAGGATTAACATGGGTACCAGGTTCCACATAGGACAAATGATTCCCCAGCTGTGGGGTAAAAGAAGTCCTGGCCTTCAGATTTATGTGTTGCTTATGGCTACCAGAGCCAGTGACTACATGGAACACAGTACTCAAGAAAACTTCTCTTTATAGGTTTTATTTGGTGGCGATTTTCTTTTTCTATTCAAGTGGAAAAATACAAACTAGTATAAAGAAGAAAATGATGATAATCCATCATTCCACCATCTCAGAGAAAATTCTAAGATTTGGACGTAGTTCCTTTCATCTTCTTGGTTTTTCTTTGTGTGTGTGTGTTTGGGGGGGATGTGTGTGTATTCTTACATGGTTGGAGTCCATTCGTATTCTGACATTTTTGGTAATTATTCTAACCTGATATGATATTTTCTCTTAATTTTATAAGAGTTTTCCACATCATTACATGCACAATGCAAGACAGCTTGGAGAATTCAGAGGCACAGAAGAAAATAAAAAACCCTTGTTTTTTCAGTACCCAGAGATAATCATTTTCACATTTTGGCATTTTACTGCCAGTCATTTTTCCATTTATGGTGTTTGTTTTTATCAAACGGGGACTATACTATATATACTGTTTTATAGACTGCCCTTTTAAAATAATTTTATATACTGGGACTATACTATATATACTGTTTTATAGACTGCCTTTTTAAAATAATTTTATATAACAACCATTTCCTCCATATCATTAAATATCTTCCCAAAACATGATTTTTAATATCTGGGTAATACTAAAAACCATGAATGGAGCTTAATTCATTTAATAAATTGTCTGTTGTTCATCATCTGTGATGATTCCAATATTATTTATTCCAAATAGCACCAAGATGAACAACTTTATACCAATCGTATCCTATCATATCATCATAGATGGTCCACCTAGCATAAGCTTTTAGATTTTGAATTACCAGGTCAAAGGGTTTGAACACTTTCAAAAGACAGATTCCAGCTGCCACACAGTCCCCCAGAAATGTATCATTTCATATTCCCATTAGGAATATATGAGAATCTCTGTCTCATCACACCCTCACCCATGCTGGGGATCACCAATTTAAAAAATGTTTGCCCATTTGATACATACACACTTGCACACACACAGAGTTATTTCTCATTGAACATTTAAAACTTCATGTATTGCTCTCAAACAAGGACATGAATAGGCAATTCTCAAAAGAAGATCTACAAATGACCAACAAACATATGAAAAAAAATGCTCCACATCACTGATGATCAGGGAAATGCAAATCCAAACCACAATCCAATACCATCTTACTCCTGCAAGAATGGCCATAATCAAAACAATACAAAAAATAATAGACATTGGCATGGATGCAGTGAAAACAGAACACTTCTACACTGCTGGTGGGAATGTAAACTAGTACAACCACTATGGAAAACAGTGTGGAGATTCCTTAAAGAACTAAAAGTCGATCTACCATTTGATCCAGCAATCCCACTACTGGGTATGTACCCAGAAGAAAATAAGTCATACGAAAAAGATACTCACTCACGCATATTTATAGCAGCACAATTCGCAATTGCAAAAATATGGAACCAACCCAAATGACCATCAGTCAACGAGTGGATAAAGAAAATGTTACACACATACACACATACATACCATGGAATACTACTCAGCCATAAAAAGGAACAAAACGATGGCATTTGCAGCTACCTGGATGAGATTGGAGACTATTATTCTAAGTGATGTAACTCAGGAGTGGAAAACCAAACATCGTATGTTTTTACTTATAAGTGGGAGCTAAGCTATGAGGATGCAAAGGCATAAGAATGACACAATGGACTTTGGGGACTCAGGAGTAAAGGGTGGGAAGGTGGGAAGGGATAAAGGACTTCAAATTGGGTTCAGTATATACTGCTCAGGTGATGGGTGTACCAAAATCTCACAAATCACCACTAAAGAACTTACTTGTGTAACCAAATACCACCTGTTCCCCAAAAACCTATGGAAATAAAAAATTAAAAAATAAAAATAAAACTTCATGTATTTGTATTTCTTCTTTTGTGAATTATTGAGAACCTAGTAAGTATCTAACACTGTGCTATGTGTGGAAAAACAGTTATCACTAAATCTTCCAAGAAACCTGGAATACAGGTACTATCATCTCAATTTTGCAGGTGAGGAAACTGAGACTTAAAGATGTTGTGTCTTCTAAAGGTCACACAGCAAGGAAATGACAAAGTTTGGCTTCAAATGTAGATCCGTGATTCCCAATCTCATGCTTTGCCTACGATACCACATTGCCTCCCTGAGAAATTTTTGAAATGTATTTTTATAGAGGAGATAAGATTAAAGAACCCTGCTATATCTGTACAAGAAATGTTGAGACTGTTAATATCCATGTAACTTCTACTCTGAAGGTTTAAACAAAAAAGGGAGGAAAGAACAATGGAGACCATTTTATGTTTACAGAGTCCAACTGCCTCACTTTCACAGATGAAGATCCTGAAACCCTGACAAGTTAAATGACTTGCTAGATAGTGAGGTTTGACCAAAAAATGGGGAAAGAGGGCAAAATAATTCCCCCACAAGGAGCACAATAACTTGATAAGCTCTTTCACGCCTCTATGCTTTGCACATTTCTCTCTGTCATCCACCTGATGATTCAGCTAAGCTGTCAGGTCCTCTACAAAACCTCCCATTATTTTTTAAGGCAGAAGTAACTGTCTCTGTCTTCTGTATGCATCTGTACTACAGCACTTACTGTATTATGTAGCAGAGATGTCCAACTGGCCAACGAAATTTTTTAATCCCTTCCGTAGTCTTGAGCTGCTGATGGAAAGTAGCTGCAGAGCCAGACTGGATTTCCAGGCACCCTCTCCCCAACCCTGGCATCTAGGAGTGGCCATGTGACTTATTTTTGTGAATGCAATGTGAGAGCATAGATCTCCTACCATACTGCACCCCTCCCCAGCCGCTGACTTGCTTACTGCTTTTGAACTCTGTTATTTTGGAATATGATGCTTGGAACAAGGCAACCATGTTGCAATCACGAACGAGACAAGCCTAAGAACACAAAGCCAGCATGCTGAGAATGACAAAGCAAAAGAATGGGAAGAGACAACCCTAGAACCATCTACATTCAGGCATTATATTTTGTAAGACAATCTTTACTATTGGAGCCACCGTTACTATGGTATTCTGTCCTTGCAGCTAAAAGCCATCCCGCTGTAGTCTCTGATTACTCGCCTCTGTCTTTCATAAGATCATTAGCTTTCAGGACATCCTTCATATCTAATTCATCTTTGTATCCTTGTTCCCTAGGTCTATTATAGAGCCTTACAAGGCTTCGACAAACATTTGCTGAATCAAATCCACCAATGATATTCAATTTTGGTAAAAGATTATGCTATGACCAAATAATTCTTGATTTTCACTGGTCAATTTCTCTAAGAACCTATTTGCTTAAAACCACTCTTCCAGCTGTGGCTCCAGGAAGCTCTCTGCCATTCACACGGCCCGGTACAGAATTTGCTAGGCTAGGATTCATTTACTGCTTGTTAATTAGTCAAGTGCTGAGTGCACCACAGGACTCATTTTTACATTATTCGCACAATTGCGTAATTAGCATTTTAAAAGGTTTTCTAGGAGGCTGGCCCAAGTAAGTTTATCTTGAAAAATGTCACAAAAGGAAAAGAATAATTAACAAATCAGTTCCCAAGCAGATTTAGTGGACAACTGGCTCCAGCCCGAAAGGCACTGCATGGAGGACTGGCTTCTAGTTCATAGCCAAAGAACGTATCTTCAGTGGACTGAAACTGGAAGGGGTTCTCAACCCTGTTCCCAGAGCAGCAGACCTGGTGAGGAAGGGAAGGAACACTCTGTGCTTGGTGGTGTTACGTGGTTTTTAGACTACTCAGTTTGACAATTAACTGAGGGCGCCTGTTCAATTTATTCCAACTAATTGGACAGTTACCAGTTTGGTAGTTTGTTTTTGGAAGAAGCTTAAGAAGTGTATGAGAGAGATCTCATTTTTATTAAGTGAAAAAAATGTGTATTCTTTAATGTAGATGGCAGTTGCCTCATAAACTAATTAATCAATGGATTAACATATGTCAATGCATTTCTATCTTCTCCTAGAAACCCCAACTTACTAAATCAGCATTGTCCCAGGTATTGGGAAATTCAGTTTTTAGGCCCCTTCTCTTCTATAATTCATGAAAAACCTAGGTGACTATAGCAAGTCACTTTAGAAGTTAAGAGAAAATCGTGATACCATTTCCTGCCCTGTCAATCTCAGAGGGTTCAAAAAATAATAACAAGCCTGTGTAAAGCCTACAGCACAGCCGAGAAAGTTTTTTCAGGGCTGCTGTGCCATTTTGGCCACAGAGCAGGAGCATCCATGCTTCCCATGGTGCTTCAGCCAGCAGTCCTTTGCTTATGGCATCTCCACCCAGCTTCCCAAGACCTGGTGGATGGGCAGGGTTGATTAGAGGGCTGGGCTAAGGAAGTCATGGATTCTAGTCCTACCAGGGGTCAAGCAACGTTAGCAGCATTCTCAGATCTTTGACAAATCCTGTGTTTGCTCACAGAAGGTGGCCAAGGAGCATGTGGTTAAAAAGGAGAATCTGATCTCTTTATTAAAAAAGCAAGTGACATAGTGTCCTGTCCTTCTGTCAATCCCATGTGGGTTCCCAGCTACATTTTCTCTCAGGCATCTTATTATTATTAAATGCTCTTGTGGCGACTATAATTGTATGCTTTCCTTTGTACGTGTTTGAGCAGCTTTTATATGTGTGCTTTGGGTTTTCTTTGGATCTAAGTACCTTTAGGGCGGTGGCTTGTTTTCTGATATTCTTGTAGCCATTCTCAGTTGGCACATCCAGAGAAGAGAGTCTGCAGTATACAAAGGACAGACATGCCCACACTCACCCAACCCACAGCACCTCATCGTCACTGCTCTCAGACCACCAACATGTTCTTCAAGACAAGAACTTCCAGACCCATATTCTTAAATAGATAAGAGGGGGCACAGAGAGGTTAAGTAACTTGTCCCAGGCCCCAGAGCTGGTTGGTGGCAGAACCAAGACAAGGAGATGGGTGCTCTGACTCTACCACTGGACTTTTTGAATTAAATTGTGTGATAACAAATACACTCTTGGTTTTGAAAAGAGAAAAAAAAGCATCTCCAGTCTGGTCCCGCCTTTTGCCAGACGACTTCAAGGTTCTTCTCATTTCTTCTGCTTTCTATGTACAAACAACCCCAGAGACACACTCTTATTATTTTTTACAGTGAAATTGGCAAAATAAACAGTTCTTTCTTTCACTTCATAAAAAAACCCCTAAAACCTCAATTGATCTTCCATCAGCTCATCTAGAATGTGATTTTGGTTCTAAGTCAGTCTGAGTTATTATTATTATTATTATTATTAATTTTTGGCCATAAATCCCCCATGATATCCCTGGGATGTGGGGCCTCCTCTGGATGGTGGCATCTGTAGGAAGCCTGCAGGTGCGTCCAAGGGAAGGAATAGCCTTACCTGGCGGACCCCTCCTCAGAGCAAAAGGCCCGTTCCAGGTATTCTCCTCTCTTACTGAAGAGAGCAACCATGAAGAAAATCTAACCGCACTGGATTCCATTGGATCTTTAGAAAACCAAATAGAGGGCCCTGCTTCTTCACTCACATCGCCCCATCCTGGGTGAAAATGCTGCTGGCAAAACACTGCTCATTGATGTTTGCCATACCCCTAAAGGTGTGAATCTAAGAAACATGCACTCAGCACTGATATACAGAAAAAGCACATACTACTCACAACAATAGCTAATAGTAGTTTAGCCCAGAAAATGTCAGATATTGCACTAAATCCTCACAACCACCCTATGAAGTAAGTGCTAATATTGTCTCACTTTTACAGATGAGGAAACAGGCACAGAGAAGTTAGGTAACCAGTCCAAGGACACACAGCTAGAGCAATAATAAATAATGATTAACTTTAAGGAACAGTTTGGAGAGGGGCTACTTTCCACTTTTAGAAAATTGTAGTCCAGGCACGGTGGCTCATGCCTATAATCCCTGCACTTTGGGAGGCCCAGGCAGGAGGATCATTTGAGGCCAGGGGTTCAAGACCAGCCTGAGCAACATAACTAGACCCTGTCTCTATCCTCACAAAAATAAATAAAAATTGTATGCATTCTGTTTATCATTTTTTTAGCCGCAAGCAACTGCATTACTTCTGCAATTAAAAAGGATGTTGCAAGCTATAAAGTCAGCCTAATTCAGACGACATGAAAAAAAAGCTAAGTTCCTATATTGATGGCAATATTTTAAAAGAAAGTATAGCTCTCGTCTTTAAGTGTTGAAGCCAGGCCAACCAAGTACCACCCAGTAAGGTTTTCCAGGGAGACTATTTGTTTGTGAAGAGGTATTGAAAATAGGGGACCTCAAGTGACTGGGGATGCTTAAAATGCTTCATCTTCTGAGGCATTTTAAATATTCTCCCAGCTTTCCCAGCATTACTCATTTCCTAGTCCTTGGTGAATCAACATCCCAAATTCCACACTAGTGGCTCTGGTCTAACAAGGTTTGTTCATATCACAAGAACAGAGTAGCTGAATAAAATTCGTGAATTACTGCCAAATCCAATGTTTATCTTTGATGCCACCGCCTTTTGCAAAAACAGAACTTTGAGTGGCAGCTGCCACGAGACACTGCTGGTGAACAAACACAAATAGGAGGCCCACCAACGCAGCAGGCAAGAGGAAAAGGAGAAACAAGACACCCAGCTTCTCTGCCCAGAAAGCAGGAGCAGTAGCCACCCGAGTAGCTGGGGTGTGTGCCCCACCCTGCCCTCCCTCCCCAGGGAAGGGGTGGCCTCTCCTTTGTCCTCCCTCCTCAGAGCCTCTGAGGGGTGTGAAAGTCGAAACCCAGAGGAAGTTCAACAGTGTCAGGATGCAATTACCCAGGAAGGACAGACTTCTTTTGAGAGTCTCTAATTTTCAAATCAGAGAATCTAGAAAACTCGGCAGCTCAAACTCTCCTCACTGCCCATCATACCCCCATAAGGAAAGCTTCTTGTCTTCTTACAGAGACACAGGACTGCCTGTCTCAGCAAACAAATTATCCACTTCGATCAGGGCTTCCTCTATGCCAACTCCCAACCCTCTCAGAAAACAGAGCAGGAAAAAGAGAGAGACAGAGAGAGAGGAAGAAGAATCAGGGACATCTGCTGGTTGCCACATCCATTTGCATAATTGGATTAATAAGCTCCATTTTGGAAATGGCCTAAATATATTTTTACATGAACATTGTTCTAAAACCTCATTAAGATTCAATTTACAACCCACCAAATAGCAGAAAACTTTCACTAGAGCTATGATATTATCCCCAGTCAAACCTAACAAAGGAAAGTATACAGGGAAATCCTACAATAATTTGTGGACATCTCTGGCTTAAACGTGAAGTGGGGCAGGGTGAGGCAAGGTGGGATGGCATGAAGACTGACTTTCCTTCGTTTCCTTCAGGAGTTGCTTATCTGCTGGGGGAATTCCTCCTCACAACAGCCAGTCCAAATCTAGGTCTTCCGAATTCACCTTTGTCATTCCTTTGGTGGAAATAATTTGTTTGGGGGGCCACGTCTGGTGGGCATTTCAAGGCTGAATTAGTTTTGCTCAAGATTAACTACTCCAGATCATTCCCTTGAACCCAAGATACCTTGTTTAGGGAGGAAGGAGAGAGGATTGATTTGTGTAAACACCTGGAAGTTGGGAGGCTCGTTACATCATCCTCAGACGACCCATCAATACCAAATGAATGAATGGATTTGGAGGCATTACTTGTTATGGGATGGATTTGTGGTATCTTTCCCATAGCACTTACCGCCACCTGACATAGTTCATTATCTCCCTCTCTTCCCTAGGATATAAGCTCTCTGAGCTCAAGGACCTTATCTGACTTGCAAACCCCTGTATCTCCTGCACCTAGAATTATGTACACAGTGGCCAAGAAATATTTGTTGATTAGCTATGCAAGATCATTGGAAAGTGGCACTCCAAATGACATGCAGAAAGAGCCTGGTGGAATGTTCTACCCCAAAAGTTATAAAACATCCAGATTCTTCCCAGAGCAGTTAAACTCCAACTTATGACAGAAAGACCAAACCAATGACTCAATCAGTAGGTTGGCATATGGTCCCAGTGGGAGCCAAGACAGGGCCTCAATGCCCATACCATCCTGACCCAGTTAGCTCAGACTCACAGCTGGCTATGGCCCCTCCTAACTTGGCATCCATTTTACATACCTGTGTGCATATGTGTATGGGTATGAATGTCTGCCTGTGAGCACACACTTATACAACCTGAGTTTTATTATCTTTATTTTAAAGAACAGGAAACTGAGGCACACGAAGACTAAGTGACTTGACCTAGGTCGTGCTGCAGGACTTAGCCCCCATTGCACCCACCTAGAATGTGGGGAAACACACCATGCATCTAAAAGGCTTCTCTGTGCAGAGTCAGGTTGTATCCTAGCACGCCCAGGGAGCGCACTGTCCTCCATGTCTGAAGAGCTCTAGCACATCCAAGAAAAGGCCAAGGACTCTCTCTTCTCAAAGCCACCAGAGGAGCAGTTCCTATCATTCCCTCATCCACCTCCCAACTGGACAACCCCTCTCACTTCTAGGTATAGATGGAGTTGAAGAAAACCCCGCTACACAACCTTGCTTTTACCCCCTATGATGTTTCAGCCTTTCTTGGAAAATAAATATATCAATTCTCAGTTATCCCTCTTCAGTGACAGGAAACAAGGAAAGCTACAGAATTTTGTAAAATCTCCTTTTGGCCAGCATTTCAACTTCCCTTTGTACCAAATCTTCCTCCCGGAAACACCCTCAGGCAACAGAACAAATGGTTGACTGAAGTTTTATTTCTTCGCCCCATTTCTCCAATGCTGGGTTTTAAAAGTAGGGAAATAGCTAAAAAGCAGGTAACGGAAGAGAAAAGAGAAAGTAAGTGAGGAAACTGAATAAATTTGAGGCCTTCATAACAGCTCCCGAAAACCCAACTGAATTATCTGATTTTAATTCAATGGCCGGACGGGACCAGCTCAGTAGCCCCATCAAGAAAGGGAGTGTGGAGGCAGGGCCTTTGGCGACTTTCAGCAGAGCCAATGGCACAACTTCCTCACTCTGCAATTCTGGAATCTTTTTTGTTTCTTTTTTGGAAGAGAGATTAACGTCACTAAATAATAGAAGACCTACATTCTTGAAAATTTAATGACTGTCCTACATCAAGCAGCTGTCAAATTTCCTTGCTTGTTTTCCTGACAAAGTGTTTCATTGCAAACGTTCACAGGAGATCTTGCCTTCATCAGTTTCAAGTCACCACGAAGGGGAAGGTGAAAGGCAACCCTAGAAAGCAGGAAATCCTAATTTCCTAATTAACCTGTTAATTCCAAAGGCCAGCCTGCCTTTCCTCCAAGCGATTCCACAGAAAGCACAGAGTGGAGAAGAAACCAGCTGCAGCGGCCTTATTTTACTCTGTTGGAATTATTAGCCAATTCCAACACACTTCTCCTGTGTGTCTTTGACTTCTCTCCCTTCCTTCAGTTCACTTCATGGCTGGTGGTCTCAATGCCCAAAACACCCTCTGCAGTGGCCCCTGTGTCTTCTCAGCTGGATTCTTTGGCTTGGCTCCCCCACCTCCAGTCTCTCTTCCCATTTCTGGGGGACCCTCTACCATCAACTCTTGGGTGCAAGCCTCCAGTGTTTCCTCAATACCAGTTCTCCACCTTCTTTCCCAGTCATAGACTTGGCCCAGTTCTCTCTCCACACTTTCACTCCTCTCCAGGAACAATACGAGGAATAGATGTTGCCAGAATTAACCTGAGCCCTGTCCTCTCACATTCTGATGTCACCCTGTGAAGAGGGATATTGGAATTGCCACTTGCTTCCTGTCTCCCTGGTAACCTCATCCAGAGTCACAGCCTTGAGATCACGTCTGCATGGTCCCAGGAGGCAAGAGAAGGTGAAACTCAGATTTCCCTACTATGCTCGAGAGCCACCCCATGCCTTTGAAACTAATGATTAAGCTTCACTTTTAATTACAGGGGAATTTGAACGAGGCACGCTCTCCAATTTCCTCACTGCCCTCCCCGCCCCAGTGGTCCTGGCTGCAGCAAGGTTGCCCATTAAAGTTCAACTGGACTTCAAACAGAGAGTTCCCGACACACATGCTTCATTCATTGAACATTTACTTCTTGATGTATACTGCTAGCCAAGCTCTAGTTATGAGTAAAGAAGTCAATGTGAGCAAAGAATTCCATCTGGAGAGAAGACAGACATTTGTTTCCTGTCCTTAGTGACTATTAATAGCATTAGCTTCTCCTTGGAGACTGACTTGGGAAATGAGAAGGGGGAGTGGCTATCTGGCAGGAGCAACACACATCACAGCATCCAGCTCCACACTCTGTCCTCCGCAGGAGACAGAAAAGCTACTGCTAACCCTAGTTAACACTGCAACCAGTTCCCCACGCCTCCCAATGCTGAGCTCCTGTGCTCAGTGTTCGGCTAGACTGCTTTATTTCGTAGCAGTTATCAATTTCTAACATACTATCTACTTTATCTATTCATTACATTTATTGTTTCTTGTCTGCCCCCTCCCACTAGAGAAAGGGGGAAGGGACTTTCTCTGCTTTGTTCACTAATATCATCCCAGTACCCAGGATAGTGTGTGGTACATAGTAGGTGCTCAATTAATACTTGTTGAATAGCTTAATGAAAATTAGCAGCTGAAGAAACCTTAGCTTTAAGTACCTAAAGAGAATTGTACATCCCAAACTAGTGTATGGCATTAAAAAATGCTCAAATGAAGGGTTATATGATAGCTCTACAGTCCATCTTTTCCCTTCTTTTCTTTTTTTTCTGGCATTTGGAGAGAGTGGGGAAAGGGGCAGGATAATGACTATCATTGGTGAAATATTTTTAGGTCTTTGTCTTATTTTGAGTTCCCCAAAAGAGCAGACCTTGAAAGGATGATTCAGGTGCATGATTTGGGTAATTCTAGGAAGGCCAGAAAGAGAGGGGGGGATGTGAGACAGGGAAGGGAAGGATGCCAGTACAAGCCACTGTGGGCAATTGGGACTCCATCCTGCTGGGGAGCCTCTGAGGGAGAGTAGAGAACACATCTCACCAAGGCAGGGAGGAATCTAGGGTATTCTCCCACCAAATCATCCCCCTCACCCAACTTTGGTTGCCGGTTACTCTGCAGCAGGGTGGAGTGGGTGTTCAATACATTCCTGAAGCCCAGAGAAAGCCTTCAGACAGAGAGACTGCAATTCTTGAGGTGAGAAACTAGGTGTGTAGCCGATTTCCACTGAGCTACAGGTGACCACCAACTGGACCAAGGGGATAGGGGTAGGGCACTCATAGTATCTGCTACAGTTCTTCACTGTTTCTGTCTGGATCCGCTATGCCTGCGCGAAGAGGGGGTAATTGGTTTTGTTCTCTGTTAGTTGGCATGTCCGCCTGTCCCTCATTAGCCTGGTTGCCTGATGTTTAGATTTTTCCTCTCCTCATCAATAAAGGCAATTGAAGTGTTTCCTTTGGGGATAAAAAGGAGAGAGAGAGAGAGAGAGAGAGAGAGAGAATGGAATCCTATAGTGCTTGAGAAAGACAGGAGAAGCAAGCAAGGCTGCATTCAAATCAAAATAGCATCAGGAAAAAATGCCTACAGAAAGTTCCGCTTTTTCTCATTCATTGTTAACACACTAAAATAAAGCACTCTATAAATATGAAGCACTGGGATGTTTGGAGAGCATCAACCTACTCAAGTTTAAAACATGACACATATTCCTGAGGAGCTAACTGTAAATTGTGTCATGTACAGAGAATTATTTTTTTCACTTTTTACTTGCTTTAAAATGCAAGGCTTCCCAGCCAGAACGATATGATCAGGGGAAATGTTTCTTGCCTAGAAATGGCAATAAATGTTTAAAAGGAATTTGAATTTCACCAGGCTTACAAATCTGAATTTGATTTCCTGCAACTGAACTTTTGGCTGAGATAATTTACTGAGTGAGTTACTTGATTTTCCACTACAACACACCTTTTTGTACACTGGTACACACTCACACACATACACACACACTCACACACATGCGCACAGAGTCAGGGGGTGGGAGCATTATCCTTTGGCTCCAATAAAGCACTTCAAATACCCTCTCCAACACTGCAGGAGATGAGAGCAGTGCAGCATGATAATAGCTAACACGTATTGAGCACTTACTATATGCCAGGTACAGTTGTAAACAGGTTTTTCTTTCTTTGTGGAAATACAATCTGCTCATGAAATATCTTGGACAGATAGATCTAAGAACTGGCTATTTACCAGTTTTGATTATTTTATAACACCAATTGAATTTCTGCCATATGTGAGAAAACAGTCCAGCCTTACTTCTTGTTGCTAATGGCTGTTATTACACATGAAACTATACTGTTTAGACTCTTGAGTATTTCCATATATAGGAACTCACTGAGTCCATACACGCTATGCAGCCAGTTACTATTTCAGCCCCACTTTACAGAGGAAGAAACTAAAACACAGAGAAGTTAAATGACTTGCTCAAGATCACTTAACCTATAGGTGGCAGACACAGAATTGGAACCCCGGCAGTTGGGCCTCGAGCCTACTTTCTTAGCTAACTACCCCAACACTGGGATGCAGGAGGCATCTACCTCTACCCACATGTAACCTTGATGAAGGATATACCTCTTGGGCCTCAGTATCCTCAACTAAGAACTCAGATTATTCTTCATAGTTACTGAGAATATATAATTTTCTGATCACTTCCAACATCTGGAAAATGCTAAAAGTCTTTAACATGAGGTATTGGATGTTGGCAAAATTAAAGAACATCATTAACCACAGGATTGTTCAGAGAAGCTGTTATAGCCTCTATTGTGTACACCCTTCAAGAGCATTTATGAAATGCTTACTACATATTTAACAAACATAGTTTATATTATTTCTAGGACAAGAATGGTGCTAGTTGCATGGCTAGCACAGTAACACCTAACAGCCACTCACACAAACAAGTTTGTTGAATGAATGAATGAATGAATGAATGAATAGCTGGAAGTTATATCAGGGCATATATGTTCTATTAAATCGCAGAACTGTAGTACTGGAGGAGTCCTTAGAAACATTCTCATTTAACCACCCTGCCAAAACATTCCTATCCCTTTTTAAAGATGAGAAAATGGAAAGAGTTTGATGAAGTACAGAAAGTAGAGGAAGGGAGACAAGACAGAATGAGGTAGATGTAGACAGGTTTCTAACTCTGAGTCAGTTCCCATATTTCTTCATTATTATCTTTACAGCCAACTTTCAGCATGTCAGCCAATAAACCAGGAACACTTTCCAAAGTCAAATGTGAATGATTTCTGAGGTGTTGGCAGGTTTTTTTGGCCACCTTCTATTAGTATGAAAAATTGAGGTTTTCAATTTAAAGTGGGTATTTCAATTTAAAGTGGATATTTAATCCACTTGAGATCAAATGTTAAAATTCAGGTGGCTAAGGGCATATAGATGTTTGACTCTAAGCCTGGTGTAAGACATTCATCATATTCCATTTTCTGATTTAGGCACATAATATAAGAGGCATTTGATCTAATAAAAATGAAGAAGATTCAACTTATGACTTCTATAGCAAACTATCAGTAACCCTAGAAGTACAAAGCACAGAGGTTCCAGGTGCCTGGCATCTCCAAAAGGTCACCTTTATTTTCTTGTGCATTTGAACTTTTTCTCAAATTAAGTCCATGAGGATTTCAATGGATCCATCATAATTCCCTAGGCTTCCAGTTATCCTTCATGAATTCTGATTATGGTTCATAAAAATGTATAATCTATTTCATTAAGACACTAGGGAAGTTGATGGACCCTGGAAGTTTACAGTGTAGTGTAGTGTTAAAAGAAGAAACAATGGCTACACTTAACAGCTGGGAAGGATATTTATGTCAGTTCCATTTGATCTTCCTACTGGCAGGGGGATTAGGAGAAGGAGGAAAACCAGAGAAGGATGTCGGGTCTAAACACACAATCTCGGGCAACTGAGGTCCACCAGATAACCTTTAGGGCATTTTCTTTCTTGTTTGTTCTCCTGTCTGTGCACTGGGAGGAGAATGAACATACTATTTGTTTTCTTTGAAGATTTGCTTCTGATGAGAGATTTTGGGAATGCATCAAGTCTGGATAAGTGCCCATCCCTCAACCTTGAGATGCTGTAAATTGAACAGAACTGGATAGGGTCCATAAGTCGCCTTTCCCCATCACTGCTTCTTGTGAAAGGGAAAACAATTGTGTGTTTATCCTCACCATTGACTGTGCAGATGTGTTTTCTTAATGGCACTTGCGACACGTTTATTTATCCTCTTGGGTGCTTAGAGCCTGTGCTTTTCACATCTTTTCCAGCTGTACAGGGCAAGGCTGTTGGTAACCTTCTGTTTTTCAAACTAATTCTCTTACTCTGGATTGTTTGTTTTATTTTTAAGTAATTTAAACCACACAAATAGCCCTCGGGAAAAGGGTTATTTAATCAAGGGAAAGTTGTTTAGAACACCACCCATGAGATCTTCCCATAGTTCACCCTTTGGCCGGGACAAAGGTGGGGTGATGAGAAAAAATGTGATTTGCCTTGGATCAGTCTTTCTGAGGAAAATTCAAGGAATGTCAGGAAGGTGGGAAGAGACCAAATCTATACATCTCGTTACCCTTATCAGAGAATGTCTCTAGTAATCATACAAAGAAGAAATTAACTTCCAAAGTTGCAAAGCTGAATTCTGGTTTACTTTCTGTAATATTAAATTATTGGAGGGTGAATATATACATGATTGATTATCTGTGAGTCAGAGATTCAACCATTTTGGGTGGCTGAGGATAGTGAGAGAATAACATATTAGATATTCTGTAAGTGCTATTCAGGGAATAACATTTCCTGGATACTCTAGACATTGAGAGAACTATTGAACTTCTAATATCCCTCTACTTTTCGCTCTGCATCCTGCCACAAGGCCAAGAGAACCAACTGCAACAGACACTATGTTTTCTTGCTGTGCAACAGATCTGTGGCCTCTTTGTGTTGAAATTCCAAGGAGGGTACCACTCTCTGGAATGAGACAGGCCTTTGCTCGTGTCTGGGGCACACAATGGCAGGCAAGGGGGTATAAAGAAGATTTGGGGTAGTCGGAGAAGTCAGAGGAGCTGAGCCCCAGCCATAACCCTTCATGCTTCCAAATAGACATCCTAGACATGCCAGATACACCAGCCATTTGTGTGTCAATAAATATTGATTGCACACCTACCATGAGAGGAGCATTGTGCTGAGTGCTGGAGGTACAACAGCAAACAATACAGACATGGTTATTGCTTTTATGGAGCTTACAGTTTAGTGGGGGAAATCAAGGACCTACTCAAATAAATGAAAAGACTTCTATGAATAAATTGTGAGAAGACTGATGAAGGATATAATGAGTGTGTTGAGATACAGAAAAAATGGAGGAGGGGGAGGGATACTCAATTATGAGGAGGTAACATTAAGCAGAGTTCTGGAGGATGAAGTGATGGGAAAAATAGCAGAGGAAACAGCAGGTATGAATGCTCTGAGGCAGGAAGGAGCTTGTATGTATTTTAAAAACTGGTGATGGGCCAGTGTGCCAAGGGGGTGCTGGGCCAGAGGGAGTACGGCCCAGCATGAAGCTGGACAGGTGGGAACAGCTTGCCAGGTCATGCAGGGCCTTGCAGGCCATGGCCGGGAGCTTGGATTTCATCCTAAGTGCAGTGGGAAGGAAAGGAAGAGTTTATAAAGGGGTACGCCAGCGTGTGGCCCATGAGTTAAAGGATCACTTTGATGGTTGTGTGCAGAATGGACTGCAGCAAACACTAGTGGATGTAGGGAGGCCAGGAAGGAGGCAGCTGCTATGGTCCAGGTAAGAGTATGCAGTAGTTTCAGGCAGTGGTGCCAGAGATGGAGAGGAGGCAACGGATATTATTGAATACTCTTCTCCCTTCATTGTCACTGTCTCTGCTCATGAAGGATCAATATCATCATGTTAAAACAGACTCTCATGTCTAGGTCCTAGGAACTGGAGCCATTCTGTGCCTCAGTTTCCCCATCTATAATGGTAACAGCACCTACATCATAGGATTGATTTAAGATTTACTTAGAATAGGGGGGTTGGTTCCAAGATGGCCGAATGGGAACAGCTCCAGTCTACAGCTCCCAGTGAGATCGAGGCAGAAGACGGGTGATTTCTGCATTTCCAACTGAGGTACCTGGTTCATCTCATTGGGACTGGTTGGACAGTGGGTGCAGCCCACGGAGGGTGAGCTGAAGCAGGGTGGGGTGTCACCTCACCTGGGAAGAACAAGGGGTCAGGGGATTTCCCTCTCCTAGCCAAGGGAAGCCATGAGTGACTGTAACTGGAGGAGCAGTACACTTCTGCCCAAATGCTGTGCTTTTCTCATTGTCTTTGCAACCAGCAGACCAGGAGACTCCTTCCTGTCTGGCTCGGTGGGTCCCATGCCCATGGAGCCTTGCTCACTGCTAGCGCAGCATTCTGAGATAGACCTGAGACACTGGAGCTTGTTGGGGGGAGGAGCGTCCACCATGGCTGAGGCTTGAGTAGATGGTTCTATGCTCACAGTGTGAACAAAGTGGCAGGGAAGCTCGAACTGGGCAGAGCCCACCGCAGCTCAGCAAGGCCTACTGCCTCTCTAGATTCCACCTCTGGGGGCAGGGCATATCTGAACAAAAGGCAGCAGACAGCTTCTCCAGACTTAAACGTCCCTGCCTGACAGCTCTGAAGAGAGCAGTGGTTCTCCCAGCACAGTGTTCGAGCTCTAATGATGGACAGATTGCCTCCTCAAGTGGGTCCCTGACCCCTGTGTAGCCTGACTGGGAGACACCTCCCAGTAGAGGCCAACAGACACCTCATATAGGCAGGTGCCCCTCGGGGATGAAGCTTCCAGAGGAAGGATCAGGCAGCAATATTTACTGTTCTGCAGCTTCTGCTGGTGATACCCAGGCAAACAGGGTCTGGAGTGGACCTCCAGCAACCTCCAACAGACCTGCAGCTGAGGGGCCTGTCTGTTAGAAGAAAAACTAACAAACAGAAAGGAATAGCATCAACATCAACACAAAGGACATCCACACCAAAACCCCATCCATAGGTCACCAACATCAAAGACCAAAGTTAGATAAAACCATAAAGATGGGGAGAAACCAGAGCAGAAAGGCTGAAAATTCCAAAAACCAGAAAGCTTCTTCTCCTTCAAAGGAACACAACTCCTTGCCAGCAAGGGAACAAAACTGGATGGAGAATGAGTTTGACGAGGTGACAGAAGTAGGCTTCAGAAGGTCGGTAATAACAAACTTCTCTGAGCTGAAGGAGCATGTTCTAACCCATTGCAAGGAAGCTAAAAATCTTGAAAAAAGGTTAGATGAATGGCTAACTAGAATAAACAGTGTAGAGAAGAGCTTAAATGATCTGATGGAGCTAAAAACCACATTACGAGAACTTCATGAAGCATACACAAGCTTCAATAGCTGACTCGATCAAGCAGAAGAAAGGATATCAGTGACTGAAGATCAAATTAATGAAATAAAGTGAGAACACGAGATTAGAGAAAAAAGAGTGAAAAGAAATGAACAAAGCTTACAAGAAATATTGGACTATGTAAAAACACCAAATCTACATTTGATTGGTGTACCTGAAAGTGATGGGGAGAATGGAACCAAGTTAGAAAACACTCTTCAGGATATTATCCAGGAGAACTTCCCCAACCTAGCAAGGCAAGCCAACATTCAAATTCAGTAAATAACAGAGAACACCACAAAGACACTCTTCGAGAAGAGGAACCCCAAGACACATAATTGTCAGATTCACCAAGGTTGAAATGAAGGAAAAAATGTTAAGGGCAGCCAGAGAAAGGTCAGGTTACCCACAAAGGGAAGCCCATCAGACTAACAGCGGATCTCTCTGCAGAAACGCTACAAGCCAGAAGAGAGTGGGGGCTGATATGCAACATTCCTAAAGAAAATAATTTTCAACCCAGAATTTAATATCCAGCCAAACTAAGCTTCATAAGTGAAGGAGAAATAAAATCCTTTACAGACAAGCAAATGCTGAGAGATTTTGTCACTACCAGGCCTTCCTTACAAGAGCTCCTGAAGGAAGCACTAAACATGGAAAGGAGCAACCGGTACCAGCCACTGCAAAAACACGTCAAGTTGCAAAGACCATTGACGCTATGAAGAAACTGCATCAATTAATGGGAGAAATAACCAGCTAGCATCATAGCGACAGGATCAAATTCACACATAACAATATTAACCTTAAATGTAAATGGGCTAAATGCCCCCAATTAAAAGACACAGACTGGCAAATTGGATAAAGAGCCAAGACCCATTGGTGTGCTGTATTCAGGAGACCCATCTCACATGCAAAGACACACATACGCTCAAAATAAAGGGATGGAGGAAGACCTACCAAGCAAATGGAAAGCAAAAAAACAAAACAAAACAAAAGCAGGGGTTGCAGTCCTGGTCTCTGATAAAACAGACTTTAAAATAAAGATCAAAACAGACAAAGAAGGCCATTATATAATGGTAAAGAGATCAATTCAACAAGAAGAGCTAACTATCCTAAATATATATGCACCCAATACAGGAGCACCCAGATTCATAAAGCAAGTCCTTAGAGACCTACAAAGAGACTTAGACTCCCACACAATAATAATGGGAGACTTTAACACCCCACTGTCAATATTAGACAGATCAACGAGACAGGAGGTTAACAAGGATATCCAGGACTTGAACTCAGCTCTGCACCAAACAGACCTAACAGACATCTACAGAACTCTCCACCCCAAATCAACAGAATATACATTCTTCTCAGCAACACATCACACGTATTCCAAAATTGACCACATAATTGGAAGTAAAACACTCCTCAGCAAATGTAAAAGAACAGAAATCACAACAAACTGTCTCTCAGACCACAGTGCAATCAAGTTAGAACTCAGGAATTAAGAAACTCACTCAAAACTACACAATTACATGGAAACTGAACAACCTGCTCCTGAATGACTACTGGGTACATAACGAAATCAAGGCAGAAATAAAGATGTTCTTTGAAACGAATGAGAACAAAGACACAACGTACCAGAATCTCTGGGACACATTTAAGCAGTGTGTAGAGGAGAATTTATAGCACTAAATGCCCACAAGAGAAAGCAGGAAAGATCTAAAATAGACACCCTAACATCACAATTAAAAGAACTAGAGAAGCAAGAGCAAACACATTCAAAAGCTAGCAGAAGACAAGAAATAACTAAGATCAGAGCAGAACTGAAGGAGATAGAGACACAAAAAACCCTTCAAAAACTCAATGAATCCAGGAGCTGGTTTTTTGAAAAGATCAACAAAACAGATAGACCGCTAGCAAGACTAATAAAGAAAAGAGAGAAGAATGAAATAGACGCAATAAAAAATGATAAAGGGGATGCCATCACCAATCCCACAGAAATACAAACTACCATCAGAGAATACTATAAACACCTCTACACAAATAAACTAGAAAATCTGGAAGAAATGGATAAATTCCTGGACACATACACCCTTCCAAGACTAAACCAGGAAGAAGTCGAATCTCTGAATAGACCAATAACAGGTTCTGAAATTGAGGCAATGATTACTAGCCTACCAATCAAAACAAGTACAGGACCAGATGGATTCACAGCCGAATTCTACCAGAGGTACAAAGAGGAGCTGGTACTATTCCTTCTGAAACTATTCCAAACAATAGAAAAAGAGGGAATCCTCCCTAACTCATTTTATGAGGCCAGCATCATCCTGATACCAAAGCCTGATGGAGACACAACAAAAAAAGAGAATTTTAGGCCAATATCCCTGATGAACATCAATGGGAAAATCCTCAATAAAATACCGGCAAACCAAATCCAGCAGCACATCAAAAAGCTTATCCACCACAATCAAGTTGGCTTCACGCCTGGGATGCAAGGCTGGTTCAACATATGCAAATCAATAAATGCAATCCATCACATAAACAGAACCAATGACAAAAACCACATGATTACCTCAATAGATGCAGAAAAGTCCTTCGACAAAATTCAACAGCCTTTCATGGTAAAAACTCTCAGTAAACTAGGTATCAGTGGAATGTATCTCAACATAATAAGAGCTACTTATGACAGACCCACAGCCAATATCATACTGAATGGGCAAAAACTGGAAGCATTCCCTTTGAAAACCAGCACAAGACAAGGATGCCCTCTCTCACTGCTCCTATTCAACATAGTCTTAAGTTCTGGCCAGGGCAATCAGGCAAGAGAAAGCAATAAAGCGTATTCAGATAGGAAGAGAGGAAGTCAAATTGTCTCTTTTTGCAGATGACATGATTGTATATTTAGAAAACCCCATCATCTCAGCCCAAAATCCCCTGAAGCTGATAAGCAACTTCAGCAAAGTCTCAGAATACAAAATCAATGTGCAAAAATCACAAGCGTTCCTATACACCAATAACAGACAAACAGAGAGCCAAATCATGAGTGAATTCCCATTCACAATTGCTACAAAGAGAATAAAATACCTAGGAATACAACTTACAAGGAACGTGAAGGACATCTTCAATGAGAACTACAAACCACTGCTCAAGGAAATAAAAGGACACAAACAATGGAAAAACATTTCATGCTCATGGATAGGAAGAATCAATATCGTGAAAATGGCCTTACTGCCCAAAGTAATTTATAGATTCAATGCTATCCCCATCAAGCTACCACTGACTTTCTTCACAGAATTGGAAAAAACTACTTTAAAGTTCATATGGAACCAAAAAAGAGCCCGCATAGCCAAGACAATCCTGGGCAAGAAGAACAAAGCTGGAGGCATCACGCTACCTGACTTCAAAGTATACTACAAGGCCACAGCAACCAGAACAGCATGCTACTCGTACCAAAACAGATATATAGACCAATGGAACAGAACAGAGGCCTCAGAAATAACACCATACATGTACCACCATATGATCTTTGACAAACCTGACACACACAAGCAATGGGGAAACGATTCCCTATTTAATAAAAGGCGTTGGGAAAACTGGCTAGTCATATGCAGAAAACTGAAACTAGACCCCTTCCTTACACCTTATACAAAAATCAACTCAAGATGGATCAAAGACTTAAATGTAAGACCTAGTACCATTTTAATCCTAGAAGAAAACCTGGGCAATACCATTCAGGACATAGGCATGGGCAAAGACTTCATGTCTAAAACACCAAAAGCAATGGCAACAAAAGCCAAAAATGGCAAATGGGATCTAATTAAACTAAAGAGCTTCTGCACAGCAAAAGAAACTATCGTCCGAGTGAACAGGCAACCTACAGAGTGGGAGAACGTTTTTGCAATGTATTCATCTGACAAAGGGCTAATATCCAGAATCTACAAAGAACTTAAACAAATTTACAAGAAAAAAACAAACAACCCCATCAAAAAATGGGCAAAGGATATGAACAGACACTCCTCAAAAGAAGACATTTACACAGGCAACAGACATATGAAAAAATGCTCATCATCACTGGTCATTAGAGAAATACAAATCAAAACCACAATGAGATACCATCTCATGCCAGTTAGAATGGCGATCGTTAAAAAGTCAGGAAACAACAGATGCTGGAGAGGTTTTGGAAAAATAGGAACACTTTTACACTGTTGGTGGGAGTGTAAATTAGTTCAACCATTGTGAAAGACAGTGTGGTGATTCCTCAAGGATCTAAAACTAGAAATACCATTTGACCCAGCAATCCCATTACTGGGCATGTACCCAAAGGATTATAAATCATTCTACTATAAAGACACATGTACACGTATGTTTATTGCGGCACTATTCACAATAGCAAAGACTTGGAACCAACCCAAATTTCCATCAATGATAGACTGGATTAAGAAAATGTGGCACATATACACCATGGAATACTATGCAGCCATGAAAAAGATGAATTCCTTTCCTTTGAAGGGACATGGATGAAGCTGGAAACCATCATTCTCAGCAAACTATCACAAGATCAGAAAACCAAACACCGAATGTTCTCACTCATAAGTGGGAGTTGAACTATGAGAACACATGGACACAGGGAGGGGAACATCACACACCGGGGCCTCTGTGGGGTGGGGGGCTAGGGGAGGGATAACATCAGGAGAAATACCTAATGTAGGTGATGGGTTGATGGGTGCAGCAAACCACCATGGCACGTGTATACCTATGTAACAAAACTGCATGTTCTGCACATGTATTCCAGAACTTAAAGTATAATAATAATAATAATAATAATAATAATAAGTAACCTGGAATACTGATCTATTACATGAAGGACAATTTCCCCGCTGAGTTGTCTGGACTGAAATAGACTTTTATATGAGCAAGAAATAAACTTTCGTTTCATTAAGACAAAAAAAAAAAAAAAGATTTACTTAGAACAGTTCCCAGCACATAGTGCTAAAGAGAAAAAAAATTGTTGGCTATTATTATGCCATCGGATTATAGTAACTACTATTTCCTGATCATTTACTATGTGCCATATGCTTGATATAGATTATCTCACTTAGTTTTTACCCTGAATAGTGATAATACATATGGCAAACCATATGGGTTCTCCATTGCGCTAGCATGAACATCACATCCAGCACACATGGAGGGGAAGGCCCTCTCTGAGGCTGCCTTCTATGTGGGACAGCTCGCCTGGATGGCACTCTGGAATTGGAAAGGCTGAGACATGGACAGCTGTTTCTGATGTGCCCAGCAACAAGTCCATGGCTTTCATGCTAGCTAACCAAGAGGCCAGGAGGGTGGGAACTGTTCTCTTTGACGTTTGTAGCCAGATACCATGGAAAGGTTGAATTTATTTACTGCTTCTGAGGATGAATTGCCTGAGGCCTGTGCTGCCAAGTCTCCAATATATTTCAGAATTAGACAAGAGGACGGGGTGGTGGGGGAGGGGCTACTTACAAGTATATCTGGAAGGACACAGTGAAATTAGGGAGGGAAAAGATACTTTAAATAGCTTTATTCACATTTTGAAATCACTACTTGAATCACTGCTCTGCCCTCTTTTAAGCTAGTCCCTATCTTTTCTCTCCCTCTTTCTTTTTCCCTTTCTCCCTTCTTCTTCCTTCCTCCCCTCTGTCTGGATATTTTTTCTCTTCCTCTTTCTTGCCTGTTTCCCTCTCTCCTTCTTTCTCTCTCTTCTTCTCCTTCTCCCTCCTTCTCCCTCCTCTCCTTTTCTCTCTCTTCCTCCCCCTCTCTCTTCTCCCTGCCCCACAAACAACTAGAAACAGCTTCTTTTCTTCACTAGCTGTTCTTTCCCTGGGGCTCAGGGGCATAGGCAATATGTGGAGGGGAGGTGGAAGCCCCAAAATCCATCCATTTCCTCCTAGACAGGGGTCGACTTTGCTTGTTTGTTAATTTTTTCCTTTGAAGCTATAGATCATTCTCGGATGGATGAGACAGCACATAACCCCGGTGCAGTCTGCCAGGGATGCAGCCTGTTTGTCTGCATGGGGGACGGAGCTGAGGGGGAAGGAAGCCAACTGTCTTTCTCATTTAGGTCATCACAGAGAATGAAGTGAGTGGGTGGCAGGAGGCTGGGCATCGCTGCTCCTAACCAGAGTGACTGCAGAGGAATTCCATTCCGGCTTCACCTTCTGCCTAAGGCTTCAAACGCAGTTGCCACATTCGCATTTCTTCAAGCACCCAGCACACAACTGGTTACTGAGAAACACTGAGAATCAGACCACTCATGGGCCCAATTGGGATGTATCTTTTACGGTTTCTGTAATTATTTTTAAAATAAATGAATTAACTATGAGCTTCACCCTAGAGGCCAAATCTTCAGTTCAGTGTTAAGTAGAATCAAGATGAGAACTATTATTAGCTTCAAAACGGAAAAGGCCATTTTGCTTTCACATTCCGGAGCACAGAAAAGGGCTCAGCTTGACAGGCAGATGAATAGTGATTATAATGTAACTCTGAGAGGTATATCTGGTGCCTGCTCAGTGCCCCGGTGGGTCTGGCTACCCCTCAATGAGTCACAGGGTTAAATGGGGTGGACAGAAGCCTGCCCTGAATGGCATGAGGCTAGCCCAATGTCAGGGATGTTCACAGTACATCCCATTGAGTCCAAGAAGGAATTCTCAGTGTTTCCTCTTCCATAATCACAAGCTGTAACGGATCAGATAAGCAGGTGTATCAAGTGGCTTTTGAAAGGAAAAAAATCCTGGAATAAAAAAAAAAAAAATGCTAATCCTCTCTGAATCTCAGTGTCTTCTCTTACAAAGCAGAGCAGGAGATGGAAGACAATGAATTCTAAGGTCTCTCTTGGCTCTCAGCTTCCATAATTCATTCATTTACTCATTTGTTCATTGGTCCACAAATTTATTGAGGAACAAACAGGGACCAAACCCTGCGCTATGAGCTGGGGATGCCGTGAGCAAAGAGACAGACAGAATTTCTCTACTCACGTAGGTAAAGTCCAGTGGGAGCTGGTGTGTGCAACATTAAAGAAATCACAAAGAATTGTGAGTTCTAACTACAGTGAGAATGCTAAGTACGGTTTTCCTTACATAATAGAGAAAGGGCTTCCTAAGGCATCTGCTGAAGATCAAAAGAGATGTTCAGTGATTAACATGGAAAGTCAGGCAGGGTACAGTGGCTCATGCCCGTAATCCCAGTTCTTTGGAAGGCCAAGACAGGAGGATCGCTTGAGCCCAGGAGTTAGAGAACAGCCTGGGCAATATGGTGAAATCCCGTCTCTACAAAAAAAAATTAAAAATTAGCTGGGTGTGGTGGCACGCACCTGTAGTCCCAGCTATTCAGGAGACTGAGGTAGGAGAATTGCTTCAGCCCAGAGTGGTCAAGGCTGCAGTGAGCCATGATCACACCACTGCACTCCAGCCTGGGCATCAGAGCAAGACCCTGTAAAAGAAAAAAAAAAAAAAAAAAAGACAGAAAGTCAATTACGGCTCACCATTTGTGAAGAAATTCTTGGTTTGAAATATCCCCTTCCAAACTATAATAGGAAATGTAGGCTTAAGATATTTTCAGTCACATAACCATGCCTAAGATACGGATCATGGTTAAACTCAGTAGGCAATGAGTATATATGTATATGTGTGACATTTGTATGTGGTGTATATTCATGGGCAGAACATATGAGGCATCTACTACATATGAATGCTGTGCAGGTGATCATTACGTAAAGCAGCCACTTGGCCTAGTGTAGCTTTTACTTATAACTTTTTGGCCCTCTCTCCTAGCTTCCAAATATAGAAATCAGCAGTTTTCCTGAAAAACGTGATTGAATGGTGCCCACTGCAAGGCTGGTGTGAATGAGGCATTCAGCTAGTGAGATGCTAGCCACCATCCAGCAGCCCAGGGGAGCATGGGTTCACTGCTCTCTATTTGAAGTCAAACTCTAAGAAATTGTTAAAAGCTGTAAAGCTGCCATTGGATGTTTATGAGTTATCCACTGCTGCATAACAAGCCATTCCAAAATCTAGTGACTTAAAACAACAATGATTTATGATTTCTCATGATTATGTGCATACACTCGGTGGTGTTTCTGCTGGTCTTATCTGGACTCGCTCATTTGACTGGATTTGGCTGGAGGGTCAGCAGACTGGAAGGTCTGAGATGGCCCTGCTTACACGTCTGGTTAGTGGTGCTGGCTGTTAGCAGGGTGCCTTGGCAGTCCTCCACATGGCCACTCATCCTCCAGTGAGCTACACCAGCTTCCTGGCAGGGCAGTCTCAGGACAGTGGCCAAGAGGGACACTACAAAGCGGACACTACAAGGCCTCTTAAAGATCTGGGTTCTGAAACTTGAACAATACCACTTCCGCCACATTCTGTTGCTCGAAGCAAGTCACAAAGTCAGCCCAGATTCAATGGAGGTGGAGAAATAGGCTCCACCTCTTAATGGGAGTTGCTGCAAAAAAAAAAAAAAAAAAATGTGGCTATACCCAATTTGCCACAGGATGAGAAAGAAATCTTGAGGGGAATTTTGCAATGCGGTTAGCTTGTGGTGCAAGGCTCCGCGTGGAAACATTGAACTCGCCTTTGAAATGTGACAGGACAGAGTCATGAGCCTAAACAAACATTTCCACA
Organism: Hylobates moloch; assembly: GCF_009828535.3. Lineage (NCBI taxonomy): Eukaryota > Metazoa > Chordata > Mammalia > Primates > Hylobatidae > Hylobates > Hylobates moloch. The sequence goes on along the minus strand of NW_026652282.1, from coordinate 14,293,421 downwards.
TTCACAATTTCGGGGAGTTTCAGAAGGTGCTCAGGACATATCTCCTAAAGTTGGTGTGTTCCCATCAAATCTATGAAATTGCTGGTATTTGACCGTTAGGGCCATACACAAAAAAATGGCAATTTGACATGCTCTAACCTAACACATTCTGAAAAAGAAACACCTCATTTAGAGCTGTTAGAGAATGGAGTGCCCTGGTAGGACAAATAGCCTGGTTGGCATTTGAACATTGCCAATTGTAGCATGTACACCACACACAGAATCATTCCATTTCAATGTTTGTACGTGATTCTGAAGCCATATAAGCATCATCGTTTGAAACCCCCAAATTGCGTAGGACAGTACAATAAGTGCTGGATTCTAGGACCCACCAGGCTTCTATCTAGGCCAGTGGTTCTCAATCAGCAATGATCGTGTCCCCCAGGAGCTACTTGGCAACGTTTGGAAACAGTTCTGGTTGACACAACTAGGGAACAGTACAACTGGCATCTAGTGGGTAGAGGCCAGGGATGCTGTTAAACATTCTACAATGCACAGGACAGTCCCAATAACAAAGAATTACCTGGCCCTAAATGTCATGAGTACCAAGGCCAAGACCTGGTCTAGGTGGATGAGAGATCAGTTTCACATCCAGACCTCCATGGTCTTACCATTAGCAGAAAACAGCACAATTGCTGTTTCGGGTCTGTCTACTTCTAAAATTCTATTCATTATTGATCTGCGAGGTAATTGTACTTCTGTAAGTTTTCTGACTATTTAAATTTTGCATAAATATGCTGTATGGGAGTGGGCATGTATCTAAATGGTCAGGTTATATTGGTTACTATACCTAGATTAGACTAGCTTTAGGAACAAACACAGTAAGAAGTCACTGAGTCTAAACGAACGAAACCTGTTGAAAAAACATATCCATGCCAAACCTTGTAGAATAGGCATAGCACTGCCCTGAAAATGTAATTCATACCTACATACCCCCATTCCCTCCTTGTGTACCTTTCCTCTCCACCTCCCCCACCCGTCCACCCACTCCATCACATACATTTGCCACCCACAGAAACCACACACAGCCCTTCCTTTCTGGCTTTCCATTCAACCTATCATCACCCACCAATCCCAGAGAATGACAAAAATCTTCTTGCGTGACTGATCGACCCTATGAGGCTTTTGTGGTTAAAATATAAAGTTCCTGAAAAAACCTTTCCAAATCTGAATGGGATTGCAATGACATCAAAGCTTTTCCTCTTCAATACCTTTCATCTTTTTCAGACTCTGGCACTCTCCCCACCAGCTTCAAGTCAATTAATTGAAAAGTCATTAGAAAGCTCCTCTGCTGTGAAGGCCCACCTCACCAGCTCCATATCTGGGTCCTTCAAGAAAGAACAGGAGGGCCGATGGCCTCCACATTATTGGTGCTTCTCCCACCTCCACCCTGTTCTGTTCTCAGGTGAGGCTAGTCATAGGTGATGTCAGTGAGCTGGAGCAAATCTGCTCAGCCCATTAAACATTAACTGAATACCTGCTATGTGCCAGGCACTGAGGTCAGTCCTGACCTAGTGCCCCTCCTAGGACATCATCTCATCATCGTTTCCCTATTTAGGCATGGCAGGTGGACTCAGCTAGTTTGACCAAACAGGTTAAGCTTGTAAGAACAGGCTCTCTCTGTCAGTTTCTTCTGCATTGCAGATGTTTGTCCTGTGGCCCCAGACATGAAATCCCTAGTCGTTTCTCTTAGAAAATGCAAGCCATGGTCACAAGGAAAACCTAGAAAAGGCAGCGTGGGCACAAACCATAGCACAGAAGCAGCTGAAGGAGCCTGCTTTCTTGTTGGGGAGTCACTACCCAGAGCACATTTCAACATTTTCTGACTGAAGTTCTAGAGAAAATGCTTCAACTATTGGTCCACAGCCCAGGCAGAATTTTAGGGATTCAGGCAAGTATATCTCAAATACGCAGGAGCTTAGGATTCTATTGAAAGATGTTACAATCTGGAATCTCATACCTGCTTCTTTTAAAATTTAGGTATAATTTGTTTTCAGTGAAATACACAGATTTCAAATGTATAGTATAATTAATTTTCGGATCCCACACCACTATCCTCTGGTTTTTGTAAAACTCTCTTTCTTTAAAGATTCTTTGTTTATTATTCCAAAACTTCCATTATATTTTATTAAAGGATAGGAATATTTATCAAGACCATAACTATGAGAAAGTCTTCCTCCCCAACAATCTACATACCCACCCCTTTGTGATTATAGCAGCCACCATCAGTGCCCTCCCCATCTCCCTTATACCTCTCACCTCAGTTCACTGCACCTGACTTCCAAAGACCCCTACCTGTGTCTCTGTGCCTGGCTTTTTCCCATAACTGATGAAGGCCACTATACCCATAGGTTTGGCCTGAAATTCTGGGGAATTAGCAACTTCCAGGAGTATCTCTCAACAAACGATTCTTAGTAGTTGGGAGTATAAATATCCCAGCTGCCTCACCCCTCAGGTGGGATAACTCTGAGTTCTATGCATAGCCTCCCAGAGTCTCCCTTGGGATTCAGCTCCAGTTACTCACAGTAGCAATTCACTTAATAACCCTTCCTTGGCTTCATTCCCTTTCCTAACCCCCTTTTCCTCTCTTTCTATCAGTTTTTCCACCACCTCTCAAATAAACTACTTACACTTGACGCCTTGTTTTAGGGTTTGCTTCTGACGAACCCAACCTAAGATGGTCATTCCCAATCCATTTATAGAATCTACAATTTCAGGACAGTAGCATAGGGTTTTTCTACAGTACACACACATACACACATACTAAGGAAAAGGGTGAGAACAAATATTAGGGAAGATGAAAGCCAGAAACACCAAACCTTGGTTCATGTGGAGTAGGAGTCTATTCCTGACCAACATATGAATTTAGATCCCTCATATCATCCTTCAAGATTAGACAAACGTGCCCCAGTTCCCTGATCTTTCCTCTCACAACCCCTTAAGACCTTTCAACATTTTATTCCCTATTTTGGGAGATTAGCATCATGATTTCTGTTCTTGGGGTTTATTCCCTGACTGCTTCAGTGACTTATTTCTCATTAAAACTTCACCCATGAACCTGGGTCACTTCTTTATTTTCTAAAAGTGGGCACCAAGCAGTGGACAGCTCTCCAAGCACAAATCCAGCATTCCTGCCAAGCCACGCCAGTGCCTTGGGAAGGCATGATGTGTGTGTGTGTGTGTGTGTGTGTGCACTTGCATGTGTGAAGAACTCAAAGTAACTCTATCCAGTGGCTTGAGGAGTATAGACGTAGACTCCTCTTGGCTCTTCCTCCTCCCTTCAAAACCCTACAAGAGGGGACTTTTTAATACAAAATTGAAACTTGTGTGAATCCTCTTCTCCTTCCCAGACGATGGAATGGAGACAGCACCTCTGAATCCTCCCAAGTGGATGATCTGGCAGAGGTAAGGGGCAAGACTTGTAGGCATTAGAACTGAGGAAAGAGCTAGGGAAATATTTTTATTTCTGCCTGTTCCATCACCACAGATACTGTTTCTCACTATTACAGAGCAACAACATCTATTCAGCCAAGGAAAATAGAGTCAATGGGAAATTCGAGGGAACTTAGAACAAGATTAAGCTCATGGACCTTATGTCCTGGATGGCCAACCTGGAAGAGCATAGGGATACACAAGACTTTCCCTACAAGCCAGGCCTCACTGGACATTTATTTGCTTTAGGTTCATTTCTGAGAGAATGAGCTATCTGTAGGGAAACAGGAGTGGCTTTTGAGTAGAAATGGTGGGCAGGCATGAAAGCGGGTGACATTATCCTCTGATAAGCATTCTGGGAGACTGTGATGTTGAAGACCAAAATCATTTAAAGGCCACTGGGAGGCCCTGGAGAAAAGGGCCTTTGGGTGGGACTGTTTGCTTGTGCAGGCACAGCCAGCAGAGTAAGCCTCTAGCTTTGAATTCAGCTGTTGAGGAACAACTTCAACTTGAATGTCTAAAGAATGTGATCACCTGAAAAACAATAGGAGGCTTTGTTCCAGGCAGAGAGAAAATAAGGGAGCATTCGGTTCTTGCAAATCTTTATGCTGGGGCCAGTAGAGTCTGTTTTCCAGCAAAAGGCTGTTTGAAGTGTGTTTATATGTCTACATAGTGCTGAACCATGTGCTGGGGTTAAAGATGACAGGTCAGAATATTCATACCATCCCGATCTCATGGGGCTGCCCATCATGTAATAGCAGGATGATTCAAGGTGGCAATGATGTACCTGTTGCCTGGTCTCCCTTACACAGAGAGCTGAACTGAGAGAAACTACGAGGTCCCAAAGTGGGGTAAAGTGCCTGTGGAGAAACTTTTGTCCAACTCTGAACTTGGAGGTTTTTGTTTTTGTTTCCTCATTGGAAGTCCAAGATACAGAAATTATTCTTTCAAATACAGGAGTGCAGCAAATCCAGTCCTGAAGATCTCCTTCCAGTTGGCTAGCCTGTGACCCAGAAATCACTACCATGAATCAGCGTGAAAGTATGCCAAGCCACCCTGAGTAAGTTAAACAGGGCTTGGAAGCAGGCAGCCCAAGGGAGAGAGGGCTGACTCTGATATCCACCTTGAGATATCAGATTACAAGACTGAAATGGGAGCCTCTAAGTTCCTTAAACCAGCGGCCTTCAAAATGCAGAGTGTGCACTCTAGGGGTAAGGAAAAACATTAGACTATGTGTACATGTATGTACATTTATGTACTGTTAAATGGTCTGTTTTTATGGGTTTTTTAAAATATAAATTGGGTTTTTCTAGCAGACTCAGATACAAGGATTCCAGGGTAAAGAGTTTACTTCAGAGGTGCAGGGAACCCTGATAGGGTGATGGGGAAGTAAAACAGGGAAGAGAAGGAAGCCAATAAAGAGAGAGTTAGCGAGTAAGTGGAGCTTAGTCTCACAGGGAGAAGCTGCAAAAGAAGCACAGAATGTCCGCTACTAAGTATTCTCCCAAGGGCAAGGGAGCTGGGATATTTACACCTTGGTTCCCATTATTAAGTGGATGAGGGCTCTTGGGAGGTGTCTGAATTCCCTTGCATGTCTGGACTGCCCAGGGAGCCATCAGAGGGGTCTTCTCCATCTTTAGAGAAAGACTGCAGGCAAAGAGATGAAGAATCTGGCAGTTGGCTATCAAAAGAAGGCTTCCTCTAAATGAGAAAGGTTAGGGATATGGGCAGGGGCCTCGAGACTGTTATAGTAAGTAACTTATTAATACAGCAACACATGCATATAATTCATAAATAAACAATATGGATTTTTGCTCTACTTTTTTTCTTCAATGGAGGTGCAATGCCTTAGCCCAGGTTCCAGCTAAGAGCACCCTGCCTCACCTCAGCTGACTCAGGAGGCTTAAATCAAGCCTCTGCTTAAAGGTCTCTGAAGTCAAGTACTACAATCTTTCTTGGATGCAAAGGCCAGTATGTAGCAGTAAGTCAACCAATGGGGATGGTGGGTATCCTAGTGGCAGGCAGGGCTCCACAAAGAACATGTTTACATGGACCTCTATCCCATGGTGTTGTATTTCCTTCTGGGCACTAGCTCCTCTCCTCTACTAAGCCAAAATCTCAAAGGCTAGCATACATCAGAGCATCTTCCCTTGATGGAACAGCCCTCTCAGGGAGCCACATGGAAAACAGGTAGATTTGCACCACCTCTGATGCTTTTGCTACCCTGGACATGAGAAACTGCTTACATGTAACTTGGATTATCCTATCCACCCCTGGGAGATAAAAAGGCATTAGAGTTTTGAAGAAGATTGGTCTTTACTTTCTTTAAGAAATTCTATTTGTTGAATGAATGAGTGTGTATATGAATGAAAAAATGAATCAATGAATGCATGAAACTTTAAGTTTATAATAGGAAATTAATCTTGGGGTCAAATGAGAAATTATGAAGATCCATTTTTTTCATGGCATCCCAACACTGTCACCCTTCAAAACAATTTGCACAGCCTGCTCATGAAGGGGTACATAGCATTTTGGAAGGTAAGAGATCTGGAGGAAACTTTCCTCACCTTTTCAGGTGCCTACTTCGTGCTGATCACTGCCCTAGGACTAGCACACGTTTTCTTGTATATTTAATCCTCCAGGAAGCTTTGAGATAGGTACCATTCCTCTCATTTCACAGATGAGAAGACTAGCTTTTTAAGAGTGTAAGTATCTGTCAGCAAATCACACAGCCGGTAACAGGTGGAGCGGGGATCAGAACTTAGCTCTCTGGCTACGAAGCCCATGTACATCTTACTGTTCCACAACGCCTTCCTTACAACTCTAGCCAACGGGCACTCTTGGAAAACAGACTTCTGAAAGGTACTGTTACCATTGACTCCACAAAGGTATAGTTGAAGAAATAAAAGCACTTTTGATATGATACTGACATCTCTCTAAATCTAGTAATGAGAAAATATCCTTAATTAATTTTGTCATCGATTATGATGTACATTGTGGAGAATGAGATGGGGGCAGGAGGCACAGGCAAGATTTAGTAGCAGCCAGAAATGTGGCTGCTGCCACTGAGGATTAAGGAGTTTGTAACGCCAGGAATCAGTTCTAATTCACCTTTAAATATGTTTTTTCTCTTACAAATTTATTGTAAGATATTTCAGACATATTGTACTAGGCAAGCCTCTAAGGGCTCCCCCAATGATCCCTGCTTCCTAGTATTCATGTTGTTGTGTAAATCCCTCCACTTGAGTGTCGGCTGTACCTAGTGACTGACTACTAATGACAAAATACAGCAAAAGTGATGGGATGTCACTTTTGTAAGTAGGTTATAAAATATTGTGACTACTCTCTCTCTCTCTCAAAACCCTCACCCTGATAAATCTGGCTGCCAGGTTGTGAGTTGCCCTGTGAGGTGGGACACACTGCAATGAACTAAGGGAGGCCTCTGGGCAACAGCCAGTGAAGAACTGAGGCCTTGGTCCAGTGGCCCATGAGAATCAAAATCCTGCCAACAACCATGTGTGTAAACTTGGAAGTGGACCTTCTGAGGCCTGCCAACAGCTATATGAGCAAGCCTTCAAGCAAATCCACCCCCAGTTGAGCCTTGAGATGCTGCAGTTCCACCTGACACCTTAATGCTGCCGGTGAGAGCCGGAGCAGAGGACCCAGTTAGACTGTGCCCAAACTCCTGGCCCACAGAGACTGTGAGATCGTAAATGTGTGTTGTTTTAAGCCGATAAGCTCTGGGGTGATTGGTTATGCAGTGATAGACAACTAATGCAAAAAGGTATAAAGAATAACCTGGTGAATACTTGTGTACGGCCCATGTAGCATGCAGCCTTAGAAAAAAACAAATTACAAAGATACTTAAAGCCCCTTCCTTGTATTCTACCTTCATCACTTTCTCCTCCTTCCTCTCCAGATGCTCTCTGACTGAAATTGAAATGCAGCAAGATATATATATATATCACAGAATCTCTGTCACTAAATATTCTCCCAGAGGCAAAGGAGCTGGGATATTTACACCCTGACTCTCATCATTAAGTGGATGGCTCTTGGAGGGTATTTGAGCTCTCTCACACATCTGGACTGCCAAGGGAACCATCAGAGGGGTCTTCTCTGTCTTTAGAGAAAGCCTGAATACACACACACACACACACACACAAAATCTCCCTTAACAACAAATAGCTTTGTATATATTTACCTATCTATATATAAATGGTATTATATTTCATGTATCTTTCTGCAATGAGATATTTTCCTCAACAGTATGTTTTATCTATCTATCTATCTAACTATATATAATATATATATCTCCATGTTTTAAGCCAGTCATCTTTCATTCCTGTATAGTAGTCCATTTTTTAGTTACAACACAATTTATCCCTCCTCCCACCAATCATAAGGTATGATATTTTGTTAAGTCATATGAAATTACCAATGTTCAGCCATTTTTTGCCTACAAAAATAGCTCTTTCATATGATCCAACCTAACCAATTTTCTTTTTTCTTTTTTTTTTTTTTTTTTT